>NC_134278.1:27476725-27812141 GCF_949628215.1 Phalacrocorax aristotelis | reverse complement strand
ATTAAGCGAACGGTTGATAATTATTAACAACAGGTGTATTCAGTATAAAATTAACAGTTTCTTGGAGCTGGCAAGAGGAGTGCAATAAAAACTGGGTGCTTAAATATGTCATATTAGAACAACGAAATGAGAATAAAAAGCCTGTGTTTCAGTTATGAAATCTTCTACTGGAAAACAATGCAAACTTTGAATAACTCCCAGCGCTATTATCTATTGTACTGAAAATCATGACTTGTACCTTATTTGTTATAAACTTATGGATATATATGAATTTTCAGTAGGCAGTAAATACATAATATCTTAATGTGATGGATTGTACAATATGATGGGAGTACTTCTCACAAACTTCTGTTGCACTTTAGTACTTCTAAAACTTTTACGTGGAAAGCTAGAACATGAACTAGGCAGTTTACTTAGGTAGCAATATAATGATGCTTAACATTTTGTCACTTGCTTACAACTTATAGATACTGGAAAAACCTTAACAAAGGCAAAAGCAGGAAAATAATATACACAAAAGAGGGTCCTCCGCCCCCACCCCCCCAAAAAAAAAACCAACAGAGAGGGAGGAAAGAAAGCGGAAGATGACCCTTTGTTTAAATGAAGTCATTGACAGGAAAATACATCCCTCTTCTTGAAATCCCAGCCTTAAGGAAACCTACCAGTTCTGCCACTGATTTTCAAAGGGCCAGATTTCATGCATATAAATTCTTTCTCTACATCAAGAATAAATTTCTAGTATTGATAAGGCTATAGCACAGATGCAGTATTTTTCAATGGCTGACTTTGTGTTTACTCACTTTGGCTTCTGTAGCTTTAATAACAGTGGCATATAGGTTATAATAAGAACTTAAATGTTATTAATTCTTAATTAACATGAAAAAATGTTGCTTTTAAAATGCAAACAGGATATTTTTTACTTGATATTTGAAAAGGCACATAGCAAATGGAGCTATTTAACTGGTCTTAAAATTGGGAAACTGAAAATTAATAATAAAGGTAATCTGCTCTTGAAGTCAAAAGTGAATAAGATAATAGTAGTGGCCATAACAGACAATAATAATAATAAAAAGGTTAGATAAAAATAAAAGCTTTAAACAATACTGGTAATTAAAGTTGATTAGAGATTGCCAGGGTAGAGTGGGAATTCTTTATTCCTGGACATCTTTAAGAGTAAATTAGGCAAACATCTTGTGGAAATTATTTAGGACAGGGACTACGATTTCTTGTGGCTCCTGACAGTCTGGGTTTTTTTCTCCCCTATTTATGATTCATTGACATCCATGTAGTCAGCTTGTCCTAAGCTATCATTTTTTTAAGGAATTAACAGTAATGATGACTTTAAAATTGATTTTCGCTAACCATTTTAATAATTAGCAGAAATTTATTTTCCAAACTGGTTTTTTTTTTTTTTTGAAACCTTTAGGAATCTACATAATCTGCCATCTGGCACATGCAGCCGTGGTCATCTGCCCAGTCAGGTTCAGTGTTTGATTATAGATTTAGCCTGTAGTTGGACTGAGACTGATGTGATCTAGCTTGAAATTCTCTGAATGTTTCCATTTGCTTTGTGGACTTTTCTTTAGAGGAGAGAGAGTACAGCTGCTCAGGCAGCACATCTGATGTGGTCAGCTGAAAGCCTTCTCCAGTGCTGCTGAAAAGCCACTTCACAAAGTAGCTGTCGTTTTTAAGAAGTCATCCCAAGTTAGGGATGAAGTTACTCTGACTAGGTCTGTAGCTGAATCTAAATAAATAGCCACTTTTAACTCTCCAGTACTGTGGTGTTATTTGAATGCCCATTCAGGCAGCTTGTGAATTCACAAACATCCTTGGAGTCACTCCAGAATCTGTGGTCTATGTACCTGTGAGTTCTGTATCCAGTAAGTAAATTTAAGACAAAACTGGAGGATCTCCAGAGTAATCAGATAAATGAACTTTTGTGGTTCTCTAATTTTTGGCCTTTGACAATTTTTTTTCTGTGCCTCTTGAACTTGACCTTTTTTTGGTTTTTTTTTTTTGAAGTACAAACTTAACAGAAAACTTTGACTTATCACAGGTCTATGGCAAGTAGTTTTGATGATTCAGGCCCAGCATAATTTAGAAGGCCCCCCCTACCCCCCGAATTAATCTTTTGACTATTTGTCAGTCCAGAAGAGTAGCTTCTATTTTCTGCTCTGTAAAAATTTTGTACAAAGCTTCTGTAGAAGTCACTGTGCGCTCCTCACATATGCAGGAACTTTCCATTATTTTACTCTCCATGGTTTTGGACACAAGGCTCCAGCCCACCATAACTGACTTTTTGTCCCAGGAAAATTGTGTGATCCTTTGTAAATGAGCATTATTTCTTACAAATTTAAACCCTGGCTCTTAAAAAGTTTTGGAGCACTTTCCACTTCTACCAGATGTTCCACTCATGTTTTATGGGAACAGATGAAGTCATTTAAGGATGTGAGGAGGTTTTTTGATCCTCAGAACTTGGGTTATACTCTTCACAAACATCTGAAATGTCCCTGGTGCATTCAAGAGTCTAAAAGGATTTCTGAAGCAATCCATAGGTTATCATAACAGCTATTCTTATTCCCCCCTCCATCTCTGAATGATAATTCAAATTGAAGGATATCTATGTATTGGATGAATTAAAACTGTGCATATATTCTGCTCCTTGCCTTGTATAATAAGGAGAATGATCTTGGACTTTCTGTGAATGAAGACTTTTGTAAGCAGAAAGCTTTATGTCCCTTTACATCTCTGTCAGATGTTTCATACAACTACAAGTGTGGAAGATCATGGTGATTTTTGCTTCAAGCCATCCACTAGCATGAAAATTAATTTCTTTTTAACTACTAGGTGATATGCTAGGAATCCAATGGGAGTGGGACTGCTGCATCCCTGCAATATTCCATGATCTTATGCTTTACTGCTGGTCCTCATCATATGTGCCCAGCTCTTCATTACACAGGGAGAACATGAGGTACAAAATAATCGCTTTACTTGCTTCCTTTCACTGCTTTCTAGGGACATTTCTGTTGGATCTGTTCCTAGATTTTTTGATTCTTGTGTTGCTCCACTGCCTCTGAGTTCCATCTTTCTTTCTAAGAAGCTCTGAACCACCAGTCCCATTGTACGCTCTCCCCATGACTGGCTTTTTCTTTAGCTGCACCTTCTCCTAGTCATTCCTTTCCTTTGGAGCTCAGTCCTTCATCTAGCTTGAATCAAAGGACTGCAGTCCTGGTTTCGAAGAGTGGTTCTCAACCTTACAGATGTATTTGCATGATGATTTATTATCTTGCTAACTCTGTTATGAGCCCTTGCTCAGAATGAGAGTAATAAGAGAATGTCCTCCTGTCACCCTGCATGCAAGGCCATTGCTTCAGGAGGTCACACGTCTTCCTACAGCCATTGAACAGCCACGTATCCAGAAACCACCTTATTCTATTAGCGCCCTGGGGATTCCCATGACTTGGATCAAATCACTTACCAAAACACCTTGATTAGAAATGTTAATATTACAACAGCACAAAACAATTTACTGCAAAAGAAAGCACACAAAGTAAGCTGCCCTTCTCTTTTTGTCTGCAGTGGTAGATGATTAGTATTAAGCACAATTTCTTCAGCCCAACCCTTGAGCACTGCTTCTTTTGTGCAGATCAGTAACCAGTCCAACAGCTCTGCCAGTGATATTTTTGTGAGATTTCTGCCCCTTGAAGTCCCCCAATGTTTTCCGATTACATTGACAATCACTCATGTTTTGCTTCTGGGGGAAAAAAAGTTTACATGAAGTTTCCATGACGGTTTCTGCTCATTGCTTGCAACTCTTGATCATCGTTTCATACACTGTATTCTCTTTCTTCACCAGGAGCCATTTACAAATGACTTTTCACTCAGGCTTTGGAGTCCACCTCCTCAGCAGGCTGTTACAGAAATTGCCCAATCAACCAGCTGCATTCCTGTGCATCCTGTCTTCTGCTTGCAGTAACAATGGCAAGCCAGGCAATTGTTAAAGTTACAGCCTTTCCATATGGAGAATAATCTATAAATTAAGATTAAAAAGGACTAATATTTACTCCTTATATACAGTACTTTTTAAATGCTGCTTATTGCTTCAGTTCTTCTTGAATGTGCTGGATTGGAAACCCCAGGCTTACCTAACTTACCTGTTTGGTTTTTTTTTGTGCAGAAATCACCAGCTGTAACAGCTGTAAATGGCAGGGCAGCATTTTGAGGCAGGGCTGAACTTTATTCTTGCTCCCCTTATATCCAAAGCAAGAACAGTGAAACCACTGCTAAAATGAAGTACTTCTCCACGGAGATGCTTCCTAAAATGATTCTTATATCACTTTCAAGGTCAAAATCAGATTTTGGGACCTGCATGCTATGGAGCTGCTATAAGTTAATGATCACATCACAGAAAAAAGTCTTGGGTGTTAGCCAATGTAGATATATTGGAAACAATTTTTGCCTACAGCACACCTAAGTTCAGACCTGAGCTTCAGCTGATCAATATGGATCGTATTAATTCACGAGAGAAGAAAATAGCTCATGGTGCAGTTGAGAAGACGCCTGAGTTACAGGACAGCTGTTGAATCTGGAGGTTCCCCACCCTGTGCACTAGAGTACTGGCATCTGCCATGTGCAGCCTTCTAGCTGTGATAAATCCAACTTTTGTTCTTTTCTTCTTTTTTCTTATGGCAAATCAGAGAGATTTTATCTGGGAGAACTTTCTGTGTGACCTGACTATATGAAAACAATATATGTGGGACCAGATTCTGTATCCTGAGTCATGCTGAGTGTGGTACTCTGAAAAGGTCTAAAGGTATAGATGAGCCTACTGGATTAATATACCACTATGCAGTGAAAAGAGGGAATCCTAGCTCTTATTATTTACTTTATATGTGAATAGAAATCTGTAAGATTTCTGTAAAATCTTGCAAGTCCAAGGAGCTAATTTTTTTTCCAAGTTCAGAAGTTTCTGTGCATTTTAAATACGTGTCTTCTGTGTTAATGACTACAGTTACTGAAAATCGAATGTACTACCCCATTTTTGAAAGACCTATTTCAGCTATGAGGGCTATTCACATTATGTAACTTAATTCCAGATTTGTATTATTAATGAAGGCTAAAGATCTAGCCTAAATGTTCTTACGTGTATCTTAGAGAAGTCTCTTTCACTTCAGTGTTTATTAAAAGAGACAGGGGTCCTAAAGTGGATACCCCGGTGTTTGTATCTATTACAAAATAAAAGTAAGTTTGTAATTAACAAATTTAACAAATAACATTTATTTTTATATTATTTATATGTATAATATTTATATTAATAAATAAACAGATTTAGCAACAAATTAAAAAACAACCCTAAGTGTTCGTTTCTATTGGCCAGGCTGTCTACATTATCATCATTGAACTATGGAGATCACTTTAACTATGGAAATGCAACTTTCCAAACATCAAGCTTTTTTAAGCAATGGCTTAAATGACAGAGATCGTGGAAACTTCTGTTTTCCATATCTTGGGCTCCAGCTACTATTTTCCAGTTGTTTATTTCTCATGCATTAGCTGTAGTTTCTCTTTTCCCAGCCCCAATCCCTGCCCTCATCATGATAATTCATGTCATAATCTTGGCTATGCCAATACGGTAAACCAAAGTATATTTATTGGAGAAGTGATATAAAATACAAAAACGTTGGTATGCAATCAGGTTGTTGAACTTGCTGCCCCTTAAAAAACAACCTGATCTTGCAGAGATGGTTTAAGAATGTGGTGTGGTTGCTGACAGCAGAATTAAGTAAATGTCTTGTATTGCTGGTTTTCTATAATGTAAATTCTAAGTGGTGTGATTACTACAGCTCCTGTATTTATTAGGATTTCATATACAGCTTAAGGTTGTATAGAATGCACCCTCATTAGGGTGTGAGGTGTGATCCTGGTGTCCTAAACTCCTACTAAATGTTGCCATTCACAGGCAAGCATATGCTTATCAGAAGTGTAAGTACGCCTTATTTATGAGGCATCTGCTGAGGTGAAAAGAAGTATTGCTACTTACCAGGAGTGGGAGTGGTCCCATGAAAATTCTCTATCCTACACAGGTGTAAATTGAGCTCGTTCAGCATCAACACTTATCTCTGAGCTTACTGGTTCCTGGCTGGCTCCCTACTATTTATTGGCTGATCATAGGCATGGCTAAAAGTAAAGAAATCATAGGTGTGGAATTTCACTGAAACCTCAGGCCAGCCAAACCTGAAAACATTTTTTTTTAAACTTCCAAACATAAAAAAATTGTGTTTGAAGCTAACAGAAAATGTTTTTGAGCTTGAATGTATAAGTAATATCAACCTAGCCTTCTACAATACATTGAAATGTCACTGTTTTACATGTGATTGCTAGTAACAAATACAGAAGTTGATGTAAATCTCTGAAAGTACATGACCTGAACACCATATTACATTGGAAATAATCTAAATATATGAATTTTTTAACCATTATGCAGGACAGCTTATGAATTTAAAAGATGCTGTTTCATGACCAGTCTTTCATGGCCTACCACTTCATCTGCTCCATTTGTCCCACACCAAAGGGCATGGGAGAGGGCCCTGTGTTGCTGCTGCAAGGGAAGGAAAGGAGGAATTTGTGGCTGGTGAAACGGGTCTTGGGAGAATTGACTTTCATATGATTTCTACAATGATGAGTCATGCTACCTCCATGACTCACATCCTCAGGACTATGCCCTGCAAACACAAGTACACACACTAATATACACACCATGTAATTCTTTTGTGTAAAGTTACTGGAGTACAAGTTGTTACAGAAGCAGACCTATGTAATAAAGAACTGTTTATTAATGTACACTTTATC
Organism: Phalacrocorax aristotelis; assembly: GCF_949628215.1. Taxonomy (NCBI): domain Eukaryota; kingdom Metazoa; phylum Chordata; class Aves; order Suliformes; family Phalacrocoracidae; genus Phalacrocorax; species Phalacrocorax aristotelis. The sequence continues at coordinate 27,805,292 of NC_134278.1, read as the reverse complement.
TTTTCCAAACACTTCCCTTCAGTTAAGACAGCAAAGCTATGTTCCTGTGTATTCCGTCCTTTAAAACTCCACTTAGGAAAAAATGGCAAAATTTAAATTTTTCTTGAGCAAGCATTCCTATTTCAGGAGGAGGAAAATAGATGTAGAAGACTAGGTTTTGAAAAGTACTTTTCTTAATCCCACTCAGTAAAGCTTGATTCTTTAATATATTTAGGTAATACTGATTTAGCTTGCTGTAACTCTCGGTAGGTTTCACAAGGAAACAGTTTTCTGTCTACATAGATTTGGCGACTGTAACTTGTTTGTAGAATAACCAGAAACTTCATTTGAAACCACAGAATCCTGAGACAAAGAAAGACATCATGAGCTTTCACAGTGTGGGAGGAGGATGACACAATTTCTGATTGCCTGAAGCAAGATGGGAATGCAGCAGAGGCCTCAAAATGACTAATTTGGACACAATTCATGCTTCGATTTTAGTCTGCATTTTCATTTCATTTCTCTTTTGCATGGCCCATACCTTTTTTTATGCTTTACATAAGAATGGTTTTTTCCCCCCTCTTCAGACTCACCATCTAGGAAGTAATATCAAATATTATTGATAAGTAATCAGCTAAAAATTAACCATATTCAGAATTTAATGGTAGGAGAGTCTTAATGCGTGAATAAACATCATAATGGCAAAACAATGATCTACTGGATGCTGTGTTCACATCCACTTTTGTGCATCATTTCTTCTAACATGACCAGCCTAAGGGCTAACAGGACTTACCTTCCTATCCCATTTTTTGTGTAAGCTAAACAAAAATATTATTAATGAAACCTGGTTATCACTGGGGGATTTAAGTCATACAATAGTTATTTGTGATTGAGACTGCTGCTTTATTGCTGTAAATTTTTCAGACTTAATTATAGATTCTGTTAAAGGCAAACTTTACACATACAGCGTTATAATGTTTCTAAATTGATTCCCAGGAAACAGATTAGTGAAAAAGAGCATCATCAGGAGTTTATGTTTAAGGAGTCACAATACATTGGCCATGAATGTTGGGAAAATGTTTGTGCCATTAGTAGAAATATTCTCTTCATATAAACAATGGCCCAGAGGCGCTACACATTGAAAAATATAGATTCTGTTAGATTTAAGCCCTCTTAGAGCTGGCATTTGTTCTTTTGTTCTCTGTCCATGGTATAGTTAAGAGCTATTAATCTTTTCCTCTTGTACTTTTTTAGCTAAAATGGGTATTGTCTGCTTGATGACAGTTCATACACAGAATCCCTTAAACATCTCTCTTCCACGGGCTCCTTTTAAATAGGGAAAAAAAAAGCATACACAAAATACACATATGTGCATGTCTTTAGGTATATATACACACATATATATGAATGAACTCACTGACAGCAATCAGCCTGCATCATCACAAACTGAGATGTACATTGCTTCATTGCTGAGCTGCTCAGTTTTCTGAATGTGTGGTCAGAGTGAGGATGGGAATCAAGAAACTGCTATCAAAGATGCTCCTTTCAGATGTTCCCAAATAGTGCCTTCTGGGATACAATTTAGAATGAAAAGCATCTTTTGATCCTCTGCTGTGTTTGGATAGGCAGACTACAGTGGGGTTGATTTTTTTTCTTTCTTATTTGCACTTAACTGGAAGCTGATAGCTCTTCCTTTAAGGTGTGGAGACATTTGACTAAACTTTGTCTCTGTGTATGAGCATGCAACACAGGCACTTACTGCCTTGTTAATTCACAGAAATCTGCTGCTGTTCAGTGATCCTCAAAAGAAGCTACACTTTAAAGCATATCAGGGTTATGTTTGAAAGCAGATTTGTCTCCTGGCTAAATGAGCTCTGCAAACACAGACACAGGCATAGGTATAAGGCGAGCCTGAAATATGTGTGGGAAGGTGGAAGCTGAGGTGTCTTAGTAATGTGCACCCCGTCTACTAAATAGATGAACTGGTCATGGGTACTGCTGTGCTCATAGTACAAATAGCCCACGATGTCTTGGAAAAGCACATTTAGCATCAAGAAGACAAGCTGGCCTCAGATCCTGAAAACGGCACTGGCAGATGGGGTGAAGACCTTCAGTATGAGAGCAAGGAGCCTCTGTTTGGGACTGCTGGCATCCATAACCCATACCACTTTCTAACGCAGGTGTCTCTTATGTTTGGGAGAACACGTATATTATTTGCAGAGAACTAGTGAAGCTGCATTCCCCTTCTTACCTGCCAGCCTCGGACCCATGTTAGCCAGGCATCCAGTTGCTTGAAAGCTGCCACATCCATGTTACCTAATTAGTATTTTTCTCCATATGCATTCCTTGACAGGAGGACAGGGCCCATGTGGGACAGCTCTGAGGTTCCTCCAGGAGCTTCACGGACATGTAAGGAACATCACCTAGGTACAACCTGGGAATAAAGGACAATTAGAGAACGGCCCCAGAGTTTTTAAATACTGCTTCGCCTGTGCCAGGCTTGCCACACCTCTCTCAAGTGTGCGGGTTCTTGAAGTCTGTGTAAAAGCAGTGAAGGACACCAGCTCCTGGTGGTGGTAACACCTCTCCATATAAAAGCTCACTGGCTGGTCATCCAGTTCCTTAAGGACAAGTGTTCCCACCAGCCTGTCTCCTGGGCACAGAAGTCACTGAGGCCAGGGCTCACCAAAGTCACCCTGTCCCTTCACCTGGAAAAAGAAGTGCCGGAAGATGGGCAGGAATCTACTCAAGGTGTCCATCTGGGCACTGCTTTTGGAGCCACAGGATTAGATCTATTCTTCTGTCACAACAACTTGCAAGGGGGAGGGAGGCATCTGGGTAACAAATGCCAATAGTTCTGCATGGACGGAAAAAGGGCTTCTGCACCTGAGCTCTGGTATGGGTGGTGGTACCGTGGATGCGGATGAAAGGTCCATGTGGGGATTACTGGAGGTTTGCGACACAGCTTCACTTCAGAAAGTGTGAAGCCATGTGTGCAACAGGAGCGCTGAGGTGTGTGGCTAAAAATTACCTAATCTGGCAGTAAGGTCCCCAGACCAAGTACTTCTGAAATGAAAGGTGCATCGTCACCAAGTTACTTCAAACTACCGGTCCACCCCTCTTGTATCAACCAGCTCGCTAATCCCAGGTACAGCCCGGGGTCGGGATGCTCTCTCAGACCGGGGAAAGGCTACCCGACCCCTTACCGGGGACCAGGCGGGATAGCGGGGGACGCGCGTTCTGGAGGTGCAGGAGGGGAGCAGCAAAGCGGCGGGCTGGGCTCAGCTCGGCTGGGCTCGGTTGGGCTGGGCTGGGCTAGGCTGGGCTAGGCTGGACTGGGGTTCTGCGCTGGCCGGCGGCCGCGGGGCGCCGCGGGGCCGGTGGGTGTGGGGGGGGAGCTCCCCGCCGCCGCGGGGAGGCGGGCGGGGGGCGGCGCTGCCAGGGGGCCGGGCTCCCGCGGGCGGCGCGGGGCCGGGGCCGGGGCCGGCGCCGGGGCCGGGGCCGGCGCCGAGCTGGCGTGGGCAGAGCCGCGCCGCAGCGAGCAGAGCCCTGCGGCAGGTGGGGCAGCGCGGCTGGCGGAGGGAGGGCGTGCGGCCGCCCGTGCAGGTCAGCGGGGGCATCCCGGGGCAGCGGGGGGACAGCGCAGCTCCCCGCGGCCGCTTCGCCCCTGCGGGGCTCCCCTCGCTCGGGGGATGCGGCCGGAGGGGCAGTGCGGGGGGGGAGGGGGGCAGGTGCGGCCATCGGGGCGGCCTCGGCCTCCCGCCCCGCAGCCGGTGTCCCGCCGCGGGAGCCCGGGCGTGGGGGACGGTGGGCGGCAGAAAGCCTTGGGTCCGAGGTGAGGCACTTTGTGCCTCCTTTTTAACGGGGAGCTGGGGACGGACTGTGTCACTGGTGCGGTTTTGGTCATTTTGTAGTGGGATTGCAGTGCGTGCGTGCAGGCAGATTGTGCTGGCTTAAAATCCTCGCTCGGTTTATTGGCAGGAGATGAAACAGTTGATACCACGTTATAGCCGCCTGTGCCGTACAGAAATCTACTTTGCTCTCGCACCACGGGTGAGACGAGTTACTGACTTCGTGTATGTGTGCTTTAACTTCTTCCATAGTTGAATGGGAGGTCGGACGTTACATAAGTAATAGTAGACGAATTCGTAATAAGGGCAATTTATGCTTGTTTCCATACCTGGAAGGAAAAATCTGCTCTGTGGGCCACTTCTGAGTACTGCTGTTCGGTTGTGTGGAGCTTTGGTGTGTGTGGTACTTACCGTACTGAAAGGATCTGGTCTCCGATTCAAGGATTTCACAGCCTGGAAAATGCATCCACTGGTTGATTCTGAGAATCCTCCAGCTTTCAGGCACCTGAGAAAGCCATGTGGGTTTATTAGATTTACTTAGTAAACCCACTTGGAAGTTTTCCCAAACATTAATAATGGTGGGAGTGCTTATTATATGTCTCTCAGATATTTATGTAAATACATAATACTGAAGAATGGGCGCAAGATATTTGTTTGAAGAACTGTGAAAACTGTTAAGTACTTCCCTTAGGAAATGTAGTTTTCAGCATGAGGACTCTGGTAGGATACAGCATGTTAAAGAGACGTGCAAAATGTGATGTCTATGTACAAGGTCAGGTGAACTGGCAAAGCAGAGGAACTGCAAAAGAAGGATTGAGGAGTTACAGCTGATCAGAAACTGAAAAGCAGTCAGTAAGAAACCCACATACTGTTTTTATATGTGTGTGTAGATATTTAAATAAAAAAAATCAAGACAAACATCATTCTGGGATGCATAACAGTCATGTTGCACATGTGTGATGGCATCTCATCGTAGCTGTGACTTCAGAGTCAGTGTCTGGTATCGGTACCGTATGGGATTTTGGACACAACAGTTCTACCAGTTAGGCAGGAGGTGAGTAGCAAAGGTGATCAGAGATCTAGAAAACATAACCTATGAGAAAATAGTGAAAGAACTGGAATTTTACAGTCTAGGGAAGCAAAGATGTGATGAGAGGTGTGATAACAATCTTCAAATATGTAATTGGTTGCTGCAGAGTGGTGGGAAAGAAACCGTTCTCCACATCTAGTGGAGACGTAACAAGAATCAGCATGCTGAACTGCAGCAGGAGATACTAAGTTAAATGGTAGGGAAAGTGCTGCCTAATTGTACAGGTAATTGAGCATTGGATTGTCCAGGTAGGGTGTGGGATCTTCTTCACTGGAGCTTTTTAACATCAGATCTAACATGTTTGAGGCAAGGGTGACCATGCGTTCTGGTTGGGAGAGACACTGCATGATCTCTCCAGGTCCCTTAGGGGCTTGCAGGGTGGCAGAGGCTACCAGGAGCCCACCAGCCTGTGAACTGACACTCTTGGTGAGCATATAAAAGAGGCAGCTTTGTAAAGTAAATACAGCTCAGTGCTCCATTTATAATATTTCACTCATGTATCTTTTATACTAGATTTTGTGATTCTTCTTCCTTCTGCTCTAACTGCATTTACAGTTGAAGTCTTAGAGCAGTGGTGGATGATATGCTGAAGAACATCACATTTTGGTTTGGCGCCATCACAACCAATAAATTGGCTTATTGGTAAATGTTAGGAGATTTGAGCGGAGTTTCATAGCACAGTTCTGTAAACTGTATCACATTGCTCCTTCCAAGTCCTCAGTAGTACAGATGTGTCTCAGGTAGTCCATGAGGCAAAACTTTGGTTTACTTTACCTCTAGCTTGGCTGTGATCATCTTCTTCGAAATTACTTGCATTATAGTATATTCTTAAACATACTTTGAAAAGTGTAGCTTGTCCTACTGGATTAAGCAAGTTTTTTGCCCAGTCCAGTTATTAGCAGAACTAATTATGGAAATAGCTGGCTGGCATGAGACTTGATGTTTTTCTTCCCTTATCTCCATTACCTAGAGGTTTTTGCTGCTTTGCTCTAGTTCTATTGTTTTATTGTTTTATACTTTGTGTTGTTATTATCAAATTACGTATTAATTATTTTTAAAATTCTGCTACATTCTTTGCTTCTGGCGATTGCTTGTGAAACTGGCTTCACAGTCCACAAAAGGATCACTTAATTCTTCTGAACATCCTTGTTTTGTAAAAGTGGGAACACACAAGGCCTAACCTCTCTTTCTAGGTTATTATTATTTCATGTCCCTGCGTTCTGCCCTTACTGTTTTAGAGAGGCATTGAATACAGCTGATTCAATCTTTCCAGTGTCTCTTTTTAAGACAAGCCTTTTTAATGCTCTTAGTCATCTGTATTATTAAGATGTCTTTGTTTCTGCCTTTTTTTCCCTTCTTTGAGCTGGCATGACCAGAGCTGAGCGCAGTAATGCCACTGAAGCCATGCTGTTCATGTGGCGTCTTCTGCTCCTTCCTCCTCTGCTGCTTCCCTTGTTTCCCATCACACCCATGCCAGCATGGCACTCTAGAGTGCTTGAAGAAATCAAAATGTGCCTTATAAAATGCATTGTCTTTAATTTAGTTCTTCTGCTGTCAGTGTATTGCCCTGTACACCGTCAGAGATTCTCCAAATTGTCTGAAAGGACACATTTTGTCAGGGCACTGGGGCAGCCCCAGCCCCAGGCATTGGGCGCCTTCCCAGGCACAGGCCAAGGCTGGGTTGGGATTTGGGCCCATGGGTAGGCCCGGCCTGGGGCTGGGCAGAGAAGGATGTGGGGAGCTGGAGACCCACCCTGCTGTGTTGTGGCTGGGGCAGGGGCTGATGGCCCCAGGGGGGCTGAAGTGGGGTCCTGGGCTATAGGAATGGACCAGTAAAGGCCTGTTAGTGCTGTGAGGGCCCTGACAAATTTCAAAGCTTCGCTGACCCAGTTTTTGTGTTGAAAATGTGTGAAATCTACCCATTAGCACAGTGGTGGGTATCCGAGGTATCCAAAGATGTGGGCTTTAGAAAGAGTGCACCTACAGAGACTGCAAGGCGAACTTTGCCATCTATCCACAAGGAGGTTGCTGGAGAGTTCTATTTCCCCCAGTTACACAAGACAGCAAGGTCTCTAGAAGAGTTTTGTGCAATAGAGATGTGTGGTTCAGCGCCCTGTCCTACTGCAGCACGTCCTTAGCTTGCCTGTGCTGGAGCATGTAGGAGTGTAGGGTTTGATGCCCCTTGTGCATCGCCTGCCAGCAGAATCTGGTGCACCTATTTGAGCACCAGCAGTGACCACACGCAGGTCTTTGCATTGGAGCTGGCTCCTTCAGCAAGGGTCTGCTTGTAGATAGCCAACTCTACTAGTCCAGAGTAAAACTTAGGGGTGAGCAGAAAATTGTTAGGGAGGTTGCTTACCATGGCAATATGTATTACTCTTAAATAACAACAACAACAACAACAAAATCAAGGTTTGGCATTTCTTCCCTGACAAATGAAAATAGGCTGAGCCCTGCAAGGCTTCCGTGTTGCTTCGTTTAAAACTGGAATGGCTGTGGAAAAAAGCAATATATGGTAGAAGAAAACTTAGACCCATGGGGGCATAGACAAAATGGCTTGAGAGGCTTTTTTCCTCTCTCTAGTTTCCATGGCACAGGGGTACTGTGAGGCTTACAAAAGAAACTTTTTTCTAAGTTACCATTAATCTGCACAGACATTGTTTTAAAGCAGCGTTGATTGATTTAGCCTTCCAGGGTAGATGTCAGGCACACTATTCGTGATTAAGAGCAGACAGAAACCAGGGAGATGAGCAGTGTTGATCATACTGAATAATATTATGAATGGAAATAAAAGTACAAAGTAAATACATGTCAACCTTTTGGAATTTTGTGTGATTTATATTGTTTCAATGTTGGATTGAGTAATTGATCTTTTTATCGGTGTGTTTTATACTGTAATAAAACAGGATTTAAATAGTGAGAAGTTAATAGCTCCTCTAAGTAAAACATACAGGCATTGGAATGAGACACATTCTCTATAACTAAGAACATGCAAAAATTGCAGGGAAGTTTGTTTGAACTTGATGTGGTGAAAAATAAAACTGTCATTCACGCCAGTGAGAGATTTACATTTTTCCTTGAATTCTCTGTCAGTTCAAAGTAAGCCTGTTAAGAATACTGCATTAGCACATAGGAAATCTAAATTTCTGCCTTGTATATTAGAACTTTAAGGCCTCTTCATAATTCAGACTTTTATATTCCAAGATTTTTCTCTCTGCCATGATTAGTTCCAGTAGCTTGCGCTGAAGCTCCGGTTTGAGGCATGAGACACTGAACTAATAACAGAAGCTGGAGGCTTCTTAGCAGTGTAGACAGAAATAAATACTGATGTGGCAAAATGAGTGGGTTCTGGAGATCGTTGGGATGGCGGGTGGGGGGCAAGTGGAAGACAAGGAGGGGCCGGGGTCAATCGCAGCTCTTCTGAGGCAGAAGGGGTTGAGAAGGGGCTGTAAGGGCCACCTGCCTTTGGCTCTGGGACTAGGGACAGGGGTCTTCTGGGAACTGACACAGGGACAGAGGTGTGAGAGGGCTCAGGTCATTTTTAGGACAGGAAGGGTTTGGGGGAGCTTTGTGGCAGCAGGATCTCTCTTATTCCCTCACACTTTTCATCCAAACCAGCTCTCCTCATTGTCTTCTCCACTGTCCCATGTTGTGGGTGCCTCTTATCACCTCTGCAGCCACCCATTTTTTCTCAGGCTAACTGTTTTCCCTCCTCATTGGCCCCTGACAATTCTCCTCCCCCTCCTGGGCTTTGGGAGAAGTGTCACTTGTTCTGGCTATTGGGAAGGTGATAAAGGGAGGTATGAAGAGAAGTAAGGGGACTGTGCAGTGGTGAAGCAGTACTTCAGTGACCTTGAAGAGTAAGGTTTGCTTCTCTTACAGTCCTGCATGATGTGAGAGAGATGTATGGCAGAGGGGTATGGCAGGTCCTGCTGCTGCTTCATGTACATGCATCTCTGTCCTTAGAGGTGGTAGCAGAAATACTGTGTAAGTAGGAGGTGCTAATCAATGGTTTGGGATGTAGCTCTGCCATCCCCATCTTTGGCATAGATAAACTCTGCTGGTAGGAGTTGACTACTTGCTTACAAGTGTGTCAGTTTGTGTGTGAGTGTAAAAGACTTTGAACAAAGTGATCATTGGGTTTTTGTATGTTTTAATTGGGAAGTTAATATTATATGGGAGGGCTCTAGATGTGTCTGTCTGGACATGGGATATCCAGGGCTGAAGTGGCTGTAGCACCCTGTATATTTGCTGATGTGACAAAACAAGCTGTCTTTGAAAGGGAGAAATTGAATTGTTGGAATGAAGAGTGTCCCAACTTCTGTGGTTGGAGTGTACATTAACACTGATATTTGGTTAGCTCAGAACATTTTTGTATATTTTAAAGACCATTTACTCTACCCTAGGCTCTGTATTTTTTTTGTACTAGTCCAAAATGCACAATATTGATTTCCATTATCCAAACTGTCAATTCTTTTCCTCTTTCTTTTGTGTAAATCTTCAGAGCCGTGGTGATAAAACATGTTCTAACTTGCCTGAACTCAGTTATATCCAACATCAACAAAAAGTGGAAAAAACCCCTTGAGCTTTAGTTTGAGATTAAGCAAACAATTTTTAAAGCATGCCAGCTTGTATTTTCCAAAATATTTTATAACAATCTGTACTTTCTTCATTAAGTTCAGTTAATGATTTCCAAAAGTTTTCTTTTTAGTCGAAACTGTTGCAGCATATAAAAATGAGCCTAATTAAGGTGATTTGAAGACACAGAAGAGTGCTGCAGTTGGTCTAACAGCAGGAGTACATCTAGGCTCAGCCTTCAACAGACACTTGGCAAGTCTTTGTTGTAAAGAATACCTTGTGCTTCTTTTGATCTCAGTAGATAATTCCATTTCTCATCCCCTTAAGAGTTCCCTAATTCCACAACAGCTTGCAGTATCTTATATGGAGAGGTCAAGATAACATTGCATAGCTGTATCAACACTAGAGTTTATTAAAATACCAGATTATTGAGCCCAGTTTAAAATCTTGTGGTATCACCCTTGCTTCACTAAAGTGTGCAAAACTGTATGAACTTTTGCCAAACTATCAGGGGAGCTGCCGGGGAGGGACCACACGGTCTCATGATGAGCTTTCTAGTCTATCAGTGTAATGTGTACATTTGAGGGAAGACAGGAAGACATATGAAATGATACTTTAAGTGATAATTTAGATTGGATTTTAGGAAAAAATTCTTCACTGAAAGAATAGGAATAGGCTGCCCAGAGAGGTGGTAGAGTGGCCATCCCTGGAGGTATTTAAAAGATGTTTATGTGAGGCACTTCAGGGCATGGTTTAGGTGGCATGGTAGTGTTTAGTTGACAGTTGGACTTGATGATCCTAGAGGTCCTTTCCAACCTTAATGATTCTATGATTCTATTCTAAGATTCTTTTCCTCATGTCAGACACTTAAAAGATGCAAATTATAGGTACAATTAGAAAAATACCTACTGCCTTTAGTGTCCCGAAATGTAATAATTTCTTTTTCTTAGCTTTTTAACTGCCTAGGATCTCCTGGGTGGCTCTCTTGGAGCTCTGGCCCAGACAGACTCCATTAGACAGAGCAAGGCTGTTTAAATAAATGTCTCTTCCCTTAATTGCAGTGCTCTCTGACCATATCAGCGTGTTACTACTTACTTGCACTTGGGATCTGACCCTGGTTTCCTACTATGTCCCCTTTCCTCATTGCAAGAAGAGGATACAGAGTAATATTCCCGGCAGAGGAGAAAAACACTGTAAGCAAAGCTGCAGTGTCCTATGTGAAGAAGAGAAGGCAGGCACATCTGTGCAATAACTTGGGTGAATTATGCAGAATATGACTTGAAGATGGAAGAAGTGGACCATTGCTGAACTGTTAGGTTTGTGAATTAATTCCTTTCTCAGCTGTTGTAAATGCTGCAAAACAAAAAGCACCCTGTGGGAAGTGGCTCTCTGAGATTAGACTTTATGCCCAAGTCAAAAATGCAAGGGAAAGTTACATAATCATAGAATCATTAAAGTTGGAAGAGACCTCCAGGATCATCAGGTCCAACCATCAACCCAACACTACCATGTCTCCTAAAACATGCCATGAAGTGCTGTGCCTATGCGTCTTTTAAATACCTCCAGGGATGGTGACTCCACCACCAATCTGGGCAGCCTCTTCCAATGCCTGGCCACTCTTTCAGTGAAGAAATTTTTCCTAATATCCAATCTAAACCTCCCCTGATGCAGCTTGAAGCCATTTCCTCTTGTTCTATCACTAGTGACCTGGGAGAAGAGACCAACCCCCACCTCACTACAGCCTCCTTTCAGGTAGTTGTACAGAGCTATAAGGTCTCCCCTCAGCCTCCTCTTCCCCAGACTAAACAACCCCAGTTCCCTCAGCCGCACCTCATAAGACTTGCTCCCTAGACCCTTCACCAGCTTCGTTTCCCTTCTTTGGACATGCTCCAGTACCTTGATGTCCTTCTTGTCCTGAGGGGCCCAAAACTGAACACAGTATCCAAAGTGCAGCCTCACCAGTGCCAAGTACAGGGGGCCGATCACTTCCCTACTCCTGCTGGCCACACTATTCCTGATACAAGCCAGGATGCTGTTGGCCTGCTTGACCACCTGGGCACACTGCTGCCTCATGTTCAGCCGGCTGTCAGCCAACACCCCCAGGTCCTTCGCTGCCAGGCAGCTTTCCAGCCACTCTTCCCCAAGCCTGTAGTGTTGCATGGGGTTGTTGTGACCCAAGTGCAGGACCCGGCACTTGGCCTTTTCAACCTCATACAATTGGCCTTGGCCCATCGATCCAGCCTGTCCAGGTCCCTCTGCAGACCGTTCCTACCCTCGAGCAGATCAACACTCCTGACCCAGCTTGGTGTCATCTGCAAACTTACTGAGTATGCGCTCGATTCCCTCATTGAGATCATTGATAAAGATATTAAAGAGAACTGGCCTCAACACTGAGCCCTGGGGAACCCCGCTTGTGATTGGTCACCAACTGCATTTAACTCCATTCACCACAACTCTCTGGGCTCAGCCATCCAGCGAGTTTTTTACCCAGCGAAGAGTACACTCGTCCAAGCCATGAGCTGCCAGCTTCTCTAGAAGGATGCTGAACTTCTATTCAATCAGAGGATTGATTGCTTATGCTAGTCTCCAGCTCTCAAAATCTTGGCCTTGATAGCACAGGACTGAAAGATAAAGTAGGTCACTCCTGGCAGAATATAAGCTGAACTGAATGTCAGTGCCTTGGTAAGGAACTATGTGCCCTCCTTTCCCACTATGCCTAGTTATTGCATTTTGTTTAAAAGTCCATTAGGAAGGAGCAGAATTGGGTGGGCAAAGTGAGAGAACTTTTGAGATATACCATGAGATTCACCATCAACTCATGAGGTAGAACAATGTGGAAAAGTACAGCCAAGAACATTGGTGCTATGTAAAGAATGGAGCCCTTCATAGCAACTTAAGTGGTGGTAATGCAAAAATAAAAGGTATTAATATGTCGTGGGGAATTTTCAGAAACAAACCTCCTAATTATCTTCCTTACTGAAAGGAAACTGCAACTCTCACCTACCGAAAAGAAGTAATCTTTGACCTTCAGAAACTGTCACTTGCAGAGAAAGCGAGGATCAAATGGCCACCCTAAGCAAACCAACCAAATAAATTAAATGGCTTTTTCAATAGCTCTGTCTGGAAGTTAAGAGAAAGAGAAGAATGGGCAATAAAGAGACCTGGAGGAGATTCTTCCTGTCCCTGAAGAGTAAAATTGAGAATCCCTCAGAATTGCACAAGTCATGATGATAAAATATATCTAAATGCTGGCAATATATTAAACTGGAAAATATACTCTTGCAGTGTAATAGAAGATAAAGCGATAAGGGCATTTTTTGCTTTTTTTACTACCATGGAAAAGAATAAAGGGTGGGGAAGGGGAGGAAGACTTGCTGAATAGGAATAACAGCAATTTTTTTTAAGATCCTAGACAATGGAGTTTTATGTTTGTTATTCCCTGATGAATTGACAGTGAGGACAAAGGAATGTAATTGTATGCCCCTGTGATTAAGTCCATTTGCTGTGCAAAGGGGCCTACACGGTCATGGCATGCTCGTGACTCAGCTGAAATGAACATTGACAACTTTTGCCAAAAAAAAAAGGACAGCTGCACCTAATTTTCAGAAGCACATAGTTGTTTTCAAGGAAGCCAGGCAGTACCAAGTAAAAAGCTTAATTTTTATTTCCTAAAAAGCAAAGGCATTCTATTTATTGTACTACTTATTTTCTTTTCTGATCTAGATTTAAATAAGGTATCTGCCCTCAGAGGACGTGTTTCTAGCAAAGGAAAATTTCTTTGTGTGTGCATAGGTATACTTACTTACTCTAAGTACTCACCATAGAAAATCAGTAGTTAATGGTTTGATGGAACCTGGCAGTAGCAAGAAAAAGGCATTCAACAAAACCATCCTGGAGCTGTCCAATACAGAGCATTTCCTTTGCAAAAGTTTCAGTGCTTTGCAGAAGACCTGATTCTCTCTGCTCCTCAACACTGGTCCACATGCAGTTTTGAATTTGTTTTCTCATTCACTCATTTTTAAATAGAGCTGGGCTAATATATGTCTTCTGCTCCTGCAGAATTATTTATAGGATGCCTTTTGAAAGTTGGGCAACTGCAGGCAATGAAATATTACTCAGAAATCCAAGTGCTGTGAAAATTCTGTTATGTGGTGATTTATCCTGAAAGCTCTGCTACACTAACACCAAAATAGAACTCATGCATGGATGATCGACACCTGAAGTAAATATATAATCACTTTAAATCATTAACCTATTTTCTTCTTTGAATAAACAGTAGGCAGCCTTTCTCTCCTGAAAATGAACAGGCCAAGATGTAGAGAGTATTTTGATACCATGGAAAATATTCATAATTATTATGATAATTATTATGAAATAATTCTAGTATTTTTTGTGACATAGACATTTTGCCACCTTTTTCCTGCAGTGGTTATTTTCTAGTCTTATTTGCCTATATATTTCCACTGGTTGATATTTTAAATCTATTTCTGTTGTCATGGAAGCATATTTTATAATATGGCTGAAAAGGAATTGACTTTCTGTGTTTGTGTATGTGCTTTTTTTCACCTTTTATACTATCTAAAAAACAGTTAATCTTTAACTAATTAATTTCAAAACATACATGACAGCATTTGATTTTAAAGATCTGAAATATAAAGCAATGCTTATATTTTATGCATATTTATGTGATATAACTGCTAATTATTATGGTTAAATTATAGCTAAATTCTGTTACTTGCAAATTCGTTGTGAATTCTGATTAATTATACCGCCCATATAAGAACAGAGAATATAATCACACATCTTAGAATAAGGCTTAGAAGCACGAAAATCCATTTTAGTCAGAGTGAATCAGTTTATTAGTTTGAGTAGAACAGTATATGATATTATACACACCATCTTTGGATGTTGATACTATACCCCAGGCATTCCTCTGATGAGACTTTTTTTTGAAGGACCGTTGTGTTTTAAACTTGGCCAGCAACTAAGCACCACCCAGCTGCTCACTCACTCCCCCCCTGGTGGGATGGGGGAGAGAATCAGAAGAGTAAAAGTGAGAAAACTTGTGGGTTGAGATAAAGACAGTTTAATAAGTAAAACAAAAGCTGCACACACAAACAAAGCAACACAAGGAATACATTACCTGCTCCCCACGGGCAGGCAGGTGTTCAGCCATCTCCAGGAAACCCAGGCTCCATCACATGTAATGGTTACTTGGGAAGGCAAACACCATCACTCTGAATGTTTCCCCTTCCTCCTTCTTCCCCCAGCTTTATATGCTGAGCATGATGGCATATGGTGTGGGATATCCCTTTGGTCAGTTGGGGTCAGCTGCCCTAGCTGTGCCCCCTCCCAACTCCTTGTGCACCCCCACCCTGCTTGTTGGGGGGGTGGGGTGAGAAGCAGAAAAGGCCTTGATTCTGTGTAAGCACTGCTCAGCAGTAACGAAAACATCCCTGAATTATCAACACTGTTTCCAGCACAAATCCAAAACACAGCCCCATACTAGCTATTATGAAGAGAATTAACTCTACTGCAGCCAAAACCAGCACAAGGAGATGACATTTTTTCACAAAGTCATTCTGAAGTGGTAAATGAACATACAAAAATAATTAGCTTATTGTGTAAAGTATCTAGAACTCACAGACCACTTATATAACTATTGTGGTCTTAAAGTACCTGCAAATACCACCATTGTTGTACTGGCAAATATAGCTTCTATAAAATGTGCCTGAACATATTAAGTTACTATTCTCATAGTATTTGATATTCAGTAGTTTTGTATTTTGTTAGTATCAAAACTGGGGGAACCACAGAATCACAGAATGGTAGGGGTTGGAAGGGACCTCTGGAGATCATCTCATCCAACCCCCCTGCTTGAGCAGGCACACCTAGAGCAGGAGGCACAGGAATGCATCCAGGTGGGTTTTGAATGCCTGCAGGGAAGGAGACTCCACACCCTCTCTGGGCAGCCTCTTCCACTGCTCTGTCACCCTCACAGGAAAGAAGTTTTTTCTCGTATTGAGGTGGAACTTCCTGTGTTCCAACTTGTGCCCATTGCCTGTTGTCCTGTCGTTGGGCACCACTGAAAAGAGGCCGGTCCCATCCTCTTGACACCCACCCTTCAGATATTTATAGGTATTGATGAAATCCCCCCTCAGTCTTCTCTTCTCCAGGCTGCACAAACCCAAGTCTCTCAGCCTTTCCTCATAAGGGAGATGCTCCAGTGCCCTGATCACCTTGGTAGCTCTCTGCTGGACTTGCTCAAGCAGCTCCCCATCCTTCTTAAACTGGGGACCCCAAAACTGGACACAGAACTCCAGATGTGGCCTCACCAGGGTGGAGTAGAGGGGGAGGATAACCTCCCTTGACCGGCCACCCTCCTTTTAATGCAGCCCAGGATACTGTTGGCCTTTTTGGCCACAAGGGCACATTGCTGGCTCAGAATCAACCTGAAATGTGAATAGAATTTGAATTTGCATGGAATTTCAAAGAACATGGTTGTTTCTTTTACATGAAAAGCAATGTTAGAGCATGGCATATCATTCTGTAACTGGAAATAGAATAGCCGTTATTCAAAGTTTCAAGTTATACGATGTAATTTTCTATGCTTATTTATTTTGATAACTTATTGACTTGTTTCATTTGGAGGTCCAGTACTACAGACAACACTGTGTTTATTTAGGCCTGAATGCAACAAATTACAGTCCAGGTGCAGATTTTATGATCCATTGAGATCGCTATTAATGTATTTTTAGCTTTTTTTCAGCCCACCCAGTCGTTTTAAGTGGAAGGAGTGACACTGTGCCTGTACAATGATTGTTTTTGTCAAAACCTGCAGGTGCTAGTTTTACAACTTTTAGGTAAATGCTATACTTATTTTACATTTTTATTTTATAGTTTATGTATTTTTTTATACTGCAGCATAGAAAGTAGACTGTAATATACTTCACTATGTAAAAATACATTGAACTTTACTGAAAAGGAATTTGTCCATCTCTCCCTTAGTTCTGTATAAATTCTGTATAAAATTTTCTATAGACTTTGGTGCACATCAGGTAGTTTGCTGCCTTGCACCAATGAATGGACCATAAAAATGCATATAGAACTGAAACCAATGACATGCTTTGGGTGAATGGTTACAAATTTCTAAAACGGTTCTTACTTGTGGGTGGACAATGAAGAGCAGAGTGATGCAGTTGAAATTAAATAGGTGATATTTGCCAAGTCACAGTAAAGAAACTTGATTTTCAGGCTTCCATGGGACACATGGGAACACAGAAGTATTGGAAGAATGAACCTGAGAAGGAGACACCACTGAAATCAGGATTTCTGGGAATGCAGCTTCAGCAAACAGCACCTAAGTTAAATTTTGCACCTCTGTTTCAAAGTGCAGAATCTACTGCAGAGCATCCTGCGTTCTGCATTATTAGTATGTTCTGGCTTACTTAGAAAGGGCTGCCCTTAGGTACAGAAATTAGTCTTGTCTATATCATTCCTCAAAGGCCTCAGGACTTCGGTATGCAACTTCTACTTTAGTTGCCTGGGCCGTAGAGACTTGTTTCTACTCAACCCCAGGGGTAACTGAAGTCATTATGCCTGCATTTCTGTCAATAAAAATTCCTCTACACCTATACATCTGATCCTAGGCATGCCTAGAACCGTGTGGCACAGTCGGTACCTAGCATAAGCCTGATTCTTAGAAAGATTTACAGAGTAGAAATTCCTCTTTCTCACCTGTGGATCCTGATCCAGCAGGAATTTTTAACATGTGTTTTTGGAACAAGCTCCATGAAAAGCAGTATTTTTTACTCTTTATGTCATGTGCTTAGAGCATTAGTCAGAAAAGACAACCGAGGTTTAGTTCCTTCCTCAGTCTGAAGTAGTTGAACCATTCACCTTATATTTCTGGGAAGTGTTTAAATGTTGAGTTTCTGGATAGAGGTGGAATGGGAGAGGAGAAGTATGAGGTGTGGTGTTAACTATGGGTGGTATTGTATGTTTCAAGCCCTTTTTTGCCAGAACTGCAGAGCATGCCATAAATATAGGTATCACGTTTTCAGTTTCTAGTGTGATCCGTGCGGCATGACTGATGTTCACCAGCACTAGAGATCTCTGGTTCGTTTTGGGTGTTAGGCCTCCAAAAGCAAGCCGCATCACACAGGAAGCATTTGTTGTTTACACTGGACCAAAGTGAGATGTGTGTCAGCTATGGTAGACATCATGCTTCTTACTAGATGAAGAGGAAAGCTACATGAAAGGTCTGATTTATTCAGTCAAGGATAATGGCAAACATTTTATGTGTGTGTTGCTGTATTAGAAACAAAGCTGCAAAATTAAAGCATACAAATATATTGTTCATACTGCATTGAGCAATAGCACACTCCATAGCTTCTTCAGGATTTTCCTATTCAAGATGTCTCTGAGCAGAACTGAAGAAGTGTGTCTCTGACATTCACTCAGTGATGCTCTGTAGCACCGACAGACAAGACTTGACCAGCAAAGGCTGTGCCTGACTTGAGGCACAGGAGGAGGTTGCCTTCTGGTACAGAGTTTTCAACGCCGATTAGTTGTACCGTGTTCTTACCTACCTTAGTAGAGCTTTAATGCATTTTTGAACTTGTCTTTTTTAATACATGTTAATTAAGTCTACTAAAACTTAGTCTATGAAGCAAACTTCATAGACAGGGAACATCATATAAAAGGGAATATGTTTAGAAACTCTTAATGTGGATCCATTTTGATCTCTTTGTTTGTGTGTTGTCTAACATTATTTATTGCTATATGTTGGATAAGTTGACTGTAGAACTTTTTTTTTCTTTATCTTGTTCTGTGTTTAACGGTTGTTCGTGTTGCTGGCTTACTATATTTTTGACAGCTTATGAATCCCACAATTTAAAAGCTAATAGGTATTTTTTAATAACACTATAGAAATAAACATGAATCTTGTGGGTCATGGAGAGCAAATGTAAACCAAATTGTTTTATGCTGGTGCTCCATAGCATAAATGCAGGCACTGAACTCTCTTGAATGTGGAAGTTTTGGTTTGTACCATTACAGGCACTAGCAGCTCCTCATTTTGTAAGTAACTATTTGCAGCAAGTATTTAAAAATTAACTTGAGCAAAAAATTTAAAACCTGCTATTATTACCTCCAGCATCTTTAGTGTTCTGGTGATAAACGCTCAGACTCTTAGGAATGCTTGCAGAAGGTTAAGGATTGTATATAATTAAAAAGGGAGGCTGCAGAAAACCATGGTCTGAAGAATCTGTGCTAGTAATGTTTTTAAACCATGGCTTTTCATTTACTGTAAGAAATACAAATTGGAACTGACATTTAACAGAGGAATTTATCTCCACAAGCCTTCTTTTTATGAAGTCACTAAGACTGCATGCATGGTACCTTTGTCCAGCTGTATAATCCTTTGCTTCAAGTGCCAGAATAAACCCTGGAAACACTGTAAGTGATGCTCAAGGTTTTGTGTTCTTGGAAACACAGATTATATTAGAATTCTCTCTTGTATATGAATTCAGCTTTTTAAAACAAGCAAGCAAGCAAACAAACCATCCCCAAATCTACCCATTTTTCTAAGAACACCATTTTGACATTTTAAAAAAGGCCCATCTCAACTTGAATAACTCTGGAATATGTCTGAAATTGCATCTGGCATCTTTAGAAATGTCAAATTTCTGGCATGAATAATAACATTGTATTCCTTTAACTTTTTTTTAAAACCATGTATTAAAATTTATGACGATATAAAATCTGCTTTTTTAATTTGTGGGATATATCTGAAAGGTAAGTTATACACCTGTTTATGCAAGAAAGCATGACCTGTACTTTCTTTAGGCCTGTCTGATACCATCAACACACAGTGTAAGCAGCTTGTCATAGGTCTCAGCACGTGTGCCAGGTTGGTTTATTCTTATTTTTGCAACCTATGTTGGTGACAGTAGGCATTCCTTAATGGACTCTATGGAAAATAAGTTACTCGTGTTTTGTATATTCTGAGATATGGGAACTACTTTGGAAAAATTCATCTGTGCTTTTGAAAGAAAAACTGTTGCCTAAACTGCTCTAATGGCCTTTTAGTTCACCTGTTGCTAATTTAAGTCAAGTTGACTGGTTCAGAAATGCAATAGCCCTGAATTATTAACAAATTTGTCAGAGTTGTCTGAGGTAACATGCTCTTTATGCTAAATAATATTTTATTATTGCTCCATAGAGGGGAAAAAAAGGCCTTATTTCTTCTGGTTCCCTGGTGGAAACCTAAGAGGTGTGATGGGTGATGAGTGCTTATGACTGTTTGGGATCACCGTTGAGTATAGTAGTGAATCTCATCCCTGGGGCCCAAATGACTCTCTGACCCATATGTTGAAGATTTCTTCATAGACATAGAGTGGGAGGAAAGAATTTGCCTTCTTCCCATGTGCTGTAACCTGGCAAGATGGAACAGGATGCTGCCCTCCACCCCCACTCCATCCTTGCAGTGCCAGCTTGCAGGGAATTGTCTGCACTGGCTGAGGACTAATTTTCTGCAGTTTCGAACATTAAGATTTCTGAGAATTTGCAAGTGTATAACAAACTTGCATGGCCCTAACTGTTGTCATTGTTGTTAAGACAAACACCTCTCAGACTGGAGGGTAGTTCTCCTCACGGTATCCAATAGATTTGGGGCTGTCCTCCTATCGTACTATTAACTCCTGATTAATGAATGTCTGAAGATTAAACAAGTGGCCGATAGCATTGATCCTCTGCAGTGAGAGAAAAGAAAAAGCAAAGATATTGGATGGAAATGGTTATAGCAGTATTACAGGGTTCAGGGAATTTTTCACAGGGAGAGATGAGATGGTACTTATGGTTCTGCTAGCTTAGTAGTGGGAGAATCACTCTCCAGTGTCACCAAAGGTATGGTTAATCATAAAACAAGAATGTGATGGCTAGGCAGTTATGATACAGATATGGAGCTATGTGTCCAGCTACAAAGTATCACATGTGAAAATTCAAGCGCACAAAGACATGCAGGGAACATTTTTAACACGTTAATACAAACACTGACCCCTAAAAAAGAAAAGAGGTGGAGTTACTGATGAAAGGGGGAAAGCTGCCACTACTTGTTAAAGAATCACAGTCAATAAAAGGCCAGTTTGAAAGTTGAAAGCTGAAGAGCTGGTGGATCTCTGCTACGAAGGCTCCTATTGACTCTGAACACAAGATGAATTCCTTCTTAAGCACCTCTGAGGTGTCATAATAAAAAAAATAAATACTATTTTGTCATTGCTGACTTCAAACTGGAAGATGTTTGGTAGACATCTCGTGTGCAGGAATATGGCTGCATTTTCTGTGCATGTGATGGGGGATATACAGAGTAGCTGCTGGGTGTACTCTGAATACCCAAAGTGTGGGGTGTACTCAGAATACCCAAACTTTTTCTCCTGGTTACTCAGCTGTCTGCTGGTCTGGTTGCCGAGAGGTCAAGATACAGGGGGTGGCAGTGGCCACCCTTGGAGCCCCATTCTGCCCTCCAGGGTGACAGGAGGGCAGGGATATCTGGGCCTGCTTTCCTCACCCTGTCCCACCTCTTCGTCCTGTCTGCTCTTCATCACACTCTGTCTTAGCTTCTGTTGTTCTGCCACAGAATCGCTCAGAAAAGCAAACGGCTTGGAGAAGGGTGACGTGCCTGAGGGGCAGGGACTACGCACCTCGAGGGCAAGTGCTCTGGAAATTGTATTCTGAAGAGTGAGAAGGAGGGGTACTGGAAAAGAACTGCAGAGATACAGAAACATGGTGGTTGGAAGTGACCTGGGATTATCTGTTCCAGCCTCTGCTCAAAGCAGACCTAGTTAGCGTAGGCTGGCCAGGATCTTGCTCAGTCCAGGTTTGAATAACTGCAGAGATGGAGATTTTGCCACCTCTTCTAGTGTCTGGCCATCTTCCTGGAAAAAAAATGTTTCCCCTATGTTTAGTTGGCATTTCTTCTGTTCCCACATGTGCCCATTTCCCCTCGTTCTTCCACTGTCCCTGTGGGGAGAGTCTGTGTCCATCTCCTCTACACCTTCCCTCTAGGTAGTTGCAGAATGCACTGAGATCTCCCCACAGCTTTCTCTGCATTTAGATAGGGAGGTTGGGGATGGGGGAGAGAGGCAGAGACCTCAGTTTTATTCCTGTCACCCACTTACACTTCCACAGCCCCAGAACAATATTGACCAAGACTGCATGCAGCTTCCCCATCCTTGCTCGCCACGCCCCAGGAGTCCTACAGAGTCTTCCCAGACATCTGACCATCCTCTTGGTTCTCTCTTAGTGACTTGTAGCAATGCTGCACACCCCCCTCCCCCCCTCAAGGAGCTAAATTGCTTCAGCAAAGGCCATTCTTTAAGTAATTAGAAACAGGTTCATTAGCAGACACTGAGGATACCTACAGCCAGCAGTGCTGCTGAGATCATCCTGAATAGTCACTGTCATCAGCTTATTCTTTGTAGGTTACTTCAGAGATGATTTTTTTTGGTGTCACTTTTCAGTAGCTAGTCACCTCAATATGCACTGTTGCTCCAGGCCTGGGGCGAAACAGACCAGTATGTTTGGATGTATGAGGTACAAGGCTTTTGAGTAGAAATGGAATTAATCTGGGATGTTACAATAGCAAGCATGCTAAAATATTGTGCCCTGTTCTATGTCCACACGTCAAAAACATGATTTCAAAAGTAGAGTTCAAACAAAAGTAACAAAAAGGGGATGGGATTTGGAAAACAAGTACAGCAGCATGAATCTTATGAGGGTCAAGTTGTTTAGTATACGAAGGACAGGACTGCGTGGTGGCTTGGGCTGTGTATGCATACAGATAGAAGGGAGTCAGGGGCACCTGTCAGTTTTGCTGAGAATGTCATAGGCAGAACTAGTGGCTGGAAATTCAGACAAATTCATCTTTGAAATAAGACGCAGTTTCTTAAAAGTGGTACTGATTAAACAGTAGAAAAGTTTCAGGGGGTTGGGGAGACAAGGGATGCACTCAAGTCATTAAAACAAGATTAGACATTTTTCTTAAAAAAGCAGTTTGATCCAGTTTCTTGCAAACAATCTATAGCTTATGCATACACGGGTCAAACTAGATGACAAAAATATCCTGGATGATCCTTTCTCTTCCCAAGATCATGCATAGTGGCTTTGGCAAAGTGGATGAACTTTCACTTAACTGTATGGATGTTGAAATAGCATTTCTCTTCAGAATGTGTGTGCTTTCATGTACAACTTAAACCAGCTCCTTCTTCAGACACCCATCTGGGGGACTGGGAAATACTGCTGGTTTTCCTATGTCAGAAAGTGATTTAAAACTGAGGTTTGTATCGTATCTGTTGGCTTACTTCATAATTTTTCTTAATGCTATTTACCTATATGAAACAAAACTAAAAACTGAGGAATACACAGGAATTTACTGGGGAGGGAATACCCAGAGACACAGATTGTGTAGTGCTCGATGGCCCTGGCCTTCCCCCCACCCTGTACCTTTGCAAAACCTTGGTGTGATTTGTCTGTTCACTAGTTCCTCAACTCTGCAGCTACTGTGTCCTTAGTTGCTTGGTGGACTGAAGAAAAAAGCATATGGTAGGGGCCAGGAAGGAGTTTTATACTTTATGAATGTAATAAAAATAATTGTCTTCATATAACAGGCTGGAAGAGTCATCACATTGTAAAGGAAGCGAGCTTGAATACTTGCTGGAGTATCTTTAGTCTTCTTGCAGATGAAAACCAACTAAGCATGTAAATTTTGCATGGTTTTAATTTTTGTTTGGAATCATACCATATCTGGAACTGTGAGTGTTTCTCAAAGTGCCAAATTTTGGATATACTTGAAACAGCAAATGTTTATGTTTTCCCCTTTGAGCATGAATGTGCTAAATTTCTATTTTCTTCCCTCAAAAAACTGTTTAAAATACTAAGGGTCTGATTTAGCTCCACTGAAGACCACTGGAGTTCTTTCAAAGTTTTCACTAGTTCAGGTCCTAAATTCCTCTAGAATTTCTACTATTACAATTCCTTCAGCAATCACAGTCTCCTTTGAATGACTTGTCAATATTTTCAGTAAAAACAAGACTAAGTAAAAAAACCCTGTCATTTAAAAAGCATTGAATTGGAAAAGCTAAAATTCTTTTTTGTCTGTTTACCTCATATGACTCTTTTTGGTTCGATCTCAGTGAGTTTATATATCATTGTCAAAATGCTAACATGTAATCAAATGTTTTAAAGGCCAGTGTACTTCATGATACCTTTATATGTAGTCTAAAGGCTGTTGAACTAAGTTAAATGGAATAAGCATCCATTCATCTATAGCGTAAAAAAACAAAATCAAGTTTTGAAAGCTTGAACAGAGACTTTAACCAGCTTTTCCCATGGCTACGGATTGCTATTAAAACAAAAAAAGATGAATCTGTTTCACCTTTTATTGAATGTTTCTGGAAATGAGGAAAAAAGAGGGAGAATTAAGGTTAAAGAATTGGAAAAGACTAAGTTTTCAAATAAAATTTGGAAACCTTCAGCTAAAGCAGGAGTCTGTGACATCATTCTTATCCCATCCAGCATTTGACAATACTTAAATTAACTGAGAATAACATTAAGTATAATTTGTGGAAAAAGACAATGAATGCCACTAATGTGTTTGATCTGTTCTGCTTGATGCTGTAATCCAAACCTGTTTGAGGGATAAACAGGACAAATGAATAGAAGAAAAAGTTAGGAAGACAGTAAATGTAACTTCTATTTCTGATGCTGTCCCGTACTTGCAGAAGGCAAACAGAGCCCATAGACTTATTCTTTCCTTCACGTAGCAAACTTATTTTAAATCACCTGTTGTGCTTCTTACTGCTTCTCTTGTTTTCACAGCAAATGTTGCAGCCATCACATTACAAATAGCATCTTATCTAAGCCAGCCCTACCCTCCCTTTTTTAAAATGGAGAACAAAAATAAAAAGATGGAAAGAAAATAAATGTTAGGAGAAAAGAAAGAAGTGAGTGATGAGCTATTGGCAGAAATATGTATCTGACATACTGGGACCTAGCTGGATTTGGTAGCACTGACAGTGTTCCTGAATCCTGGGCTGGCTTGCTTTTCTGAGGATTTTGAGACCATAGCAGTAATGGATGAGCAATTCAGTGTATCTCTTGTCAACTAACATAGTCTTAAATTGCATTAGAAGTTCTTACTTGGATTGGTTCTGGTTTTATGTTGCCTTTGTACCTCTTTCTGTCAACATGCATTGTTAGAGATTGTTGTACCTTTCTCTTGGATTTGAGGCAAGTTCTATAGTGGTTTCATTGCTAAATTATATAAAATTATATGTAATGATATATATTTATTATATATAATTTCCAGTTATGTGTCCCAATGACTGTTTTCCTTCTGTTTACCAGCAATTGTCATTGGCCCAATTGAACTCCACATTCCTTAGCTCAGACAAAATCGTCTCCCAGACTATTGCTTCAGGTAGTTATTTGTATTAAATTGTTTCCTGTTTCCCTGTTTGGTAACATAGTTATATATACATGTGCATGCTCAAAATTCGAACTTTTGGATTTCCTGTAGGAGTAGGTTTAAATGTTTCTTACAAAGAATCCTATTATTGCATGCTAGGTTAATTTCAACTGTACAATTTGAGTGTCAGATTTTATCCTATTGATTAGATTAGCTGTTTTGTTTTCCTTGGGTCTGCCCAAGGAAGGAAAATTCTGTGGAATCTCAAGTTGCTTGATAAAGAGAGAAATAACAGCACGGGCTTTTCACAGATGGGATGAAATCATGGTTTCCAGGGAGACCTCAAATTCATTTGTTGCAGCGAGAATGCTGAGCTGCCAACTGTGGTTGCTTACATAAGTTGCCCATCCTATATTGTTTTCCAATCATTTGTGTATCAGTCCAGTAGCTCAAATGCTGTGGTAAGCCTCCTTTTTCTTTAACCCGTAATAACTAATTGCTGGTACCTGGCGCAGCATCCTCTTGGAGTGGGAATAAATCCAGCAAAATACAAGCCTTCTGTGACTTCAGATGTTGGAACATGAACACAAACTTTTTCTGCTGTAGACTGGAGGAGTCTGTGGGTTTGCTGTGCTTTGCTGAATCATATGAAAAATAAACAGTCAGCCCGTCCCACTTGAGAGGATTCTTTGCTTTCAGAAATATGTATCTTCTTGCTTGTGTTGTAATATATATCAGCTGCTTACTTTGGCTTTCAATGTACAGCATTTGGTATAAAGCCTTTATAGAGTTGATACAAAGCCTTCTTTCCGAAATCTACTGAAAATATAATTTCTTTAATCCTCTTTGCTCCTTTATATAATCTGCATAATACTTTATGCAGTACATATATATCAAAGCCATAAATATTGAGTGTAATCTTACCATGTAGTACTAATTCTTGTAGGTTTATTTTGTTTATATTGAATACCTGTAATAGTGGAAATCCTAATCATGTTGCAGAATAGTTTAATTTAAACTACCGGTGCATTGGTTTTTTTTCTTACCTATCTCAAAAGTGTCTTTTGGATTGAAGATTGAAGTGGTTTGCTTTGTCAGTAGTTTGGGCAGTGCCCTTTTGACTGTTGAGTCAACCATTTTTCATGAGAGATATAAATTGTGACTGTGGCACAAATGAATGAAATATTGAACATAAACTTGAAGTAGTTGTTAGTGCCTTTACTGAGCTTTAGTGGGGAAACCCAAACCAACATTTGGGCAGACCATGCTAGTGCATACTTGAGGGACCACATATGTGTATGCAGAGGCAGGTTAGACTGGTTTCTGGAAATGCAGATGAGATGTGATGCTGTTGTTTCGCTGAGGTCTCCATTCACTTGCTGCAGGCACTTGGACACTCACCTTCAGCTAGCCCGGGTCGCTTTGCTATCAACACTGCACAGCTCCCCTTGCTGCAGCTCTGGACTTGATATACTAATTTACTCAGCTGCAACAGGTCTTTGCCTGCATCTCTCCTCACTTCTTTCATGTGTTTCTCCATCTCTGTCTGGAGATCTCTGTTCGTTAGTCTGTCTATCAGGTAGGCTTTTAGACTTTTAGAGGGAGGGGAAACAAAGCTGTGCCTCTTACTCTTGCCACTGTTGTAAATCAAAAGACAGCAGAGGTGGTGGGAATGGGAGGGAGGGCCCAAGCAAAAGCCCCATTAGCCTTTCATTTTTAAGGGAGTCCAGGCAATGCTTTCTGCTTGATTTCTCAAACTGTGTACTCTAACTGTGTACTTTGTGTTCTTATATAGATTAAGTACAGATATTGCTTAGACAGATTGGAACCATTTTACAAGTACTTTTCATTCTTGTTGCACTAGTACTATTAAAAAAATAAAGGAAACTCAAAATATGTGTAACTTAAACACATAATTTTCTTTTTTGACCCCTCTTAATAAAAACTCATCTGAACTACTCTATAATCATATATTTAATGTTGTAGAACACTCCTGATATAAATGTAATTATACTGGTGATTATGCCAAAATAGTTCATTCCAACATAGAAATAGAGAGAAATGGTGTGGGGAATTCTAATGTACTCATCACTGTAGGAGATTTTATCTATTTATATACAGTCTTGCATTCATGTACATATATGTATGTGTAAACTGAGCCTAAATTAATGATGTCTTCACAGGCTCTCCCTTCCCAGGAAATGCTGTTATTCTTTTAAATGTTTGCAAGTATAATAACCTCATCAGTTGTGCCCACCAAGAAAAATAAATGAAGAGGAACGATATGTGGAAAACATGAATGCAGAATGGGAATGAAATCCAAGTGGAAATAAATACAGATTCAGATGCATTACTTACTTATTAAAAGTAGCTGTCTTGGAATGACCTAATAGACTTTTTGAATGCTTAGGACTGGTAGTGTAAGGTAGAATTAGGAATAAATAGTTAAATGTGAATCGCCCTAACATTTTATTTGTAAAACCCATTAATTTTGAAAACAGAGAGAACAAATACAAAAAGAAGGCAATGCAATATTGCGTTAATTTTTCATGTTATTTAATGCATATAAATCAGGATTCTCAGGGTTGTTTTTCTCTCGCTGTACAGTTTCTGTAGTATTGCATAAGTTTTGGAAACACAAAGAATCTCCTGTATGTCTTTTCAATCATTATTGTTGTAATGTTCTAATATTTGTTCCTTTGTAGGCCAAACCTAATGATCTCTCGTTGAATTAAGAGATGTTTATACAGTGATGTAATATGAGAGAAGTGTTAATTTATACTTGGAAGGCAAGATAGTACATATAACCTTTAGTCTGATTATTTTCTCAGAATGCTGGAAAAGGTTAAAATCATACCCTTCTTGGCTTCCTTCTTAGGCAGTAACTAGCAATGGGAAGAAGTGAAGGAAGGAGCTCCTCCTTGCAGTATATATCTTCAGTGTAGTTCTTCAGCAAGAAAATTTCATGCAGGAGAGAAGCTAGGGTTTTCAGAGAAAATAATTCTCTCTCTACTCCCCAGTTTGAATACTGACAAAACTGCACTGAAAAGCAAATACTTTTGATTCTGGAAGATTCCAAATTGCTCCAAAGGGAAAGTTTCTTCAGAGAGTGTTCCTGGGGAGAATAAAATTATATACTTATTTGGGTGCTGGAAAGCTGGACATGGAAAGAGTGCATCAGTAAACTGCTGTTTGAGATACAGGGGGTGCTGCTTTTAGGCATCTTAAAAGCAAAGCGGGAGTACTGCCCAACCTGCTTAGGCACCTAAATCTCCTACTGCAAACTCAATTTTCAAATGGTTGTCAAATTCTTCTGCTGTGCATGCATAAAGGAGATGCTGTCATTTGAACCTCTGTGCACTTCTGCATAGCAAAGCTGTCTGGGAGTTGCATGCCTTTGCCACCTCTAAGACACTGGCAGCCTTGAATTCATTAAAAAATCAGGTAGAGGCTATTGGTTTCAGTAATGGCTGTATCACGTGTCCACTGTGTAGGAAACCTGAGTTCAGTTTCCTTCCCAGTCAGAGGTGTCAGTGGCCCTGTTTGTGCAAATGCTGCTACACGGCAGCGCCCAGAAGAAAGCAAGTATGTTGCAGGAACTGTCCGATTAGTTAAAGCTGCCTAAAATGACACAGCATGTAGATGAGTCAGTATGTCGTCCAAACTTCATTGAGTTTTCCTCCTATATGTGACAAAAACTGAATGTGCATTGGGGAGGCTGTAATTTGTCTGTTTCTGACCATGCAGTCACAGGGCATGGGCTGATGCTGCCAAGCTTTATTGTACCCTCTTTCCCTCCTGGCTTTGGTGAAGATAGAGATAATAGTCTGCTAACTCTGCTTTGATAAATGTATTTTCCTGATTATGTTTGGTAAAACTACAAACTAATCACAACAGAAAATTTGGAAAAAGACAGGCTAAAAGTTTTATTTAAAATATTCTTTTTTTTAATTTTTCACATAGCTTAGCATAATATCATAGAATCATAGAATATCTCAAGTTGGAAGGGACCTTTAAGGTCATGAAGTTCTGGCTGCTGTTTGCAGGCGCAGAGGAAGTAAGGAGCAAGCGTGAATCCCATTTCCCTCTGCTGGTGCAGTGCTGGGATGGATTTACCATCCCTTAGCTCTTCCCTGCACATCCTGACCCAGCTCCTACCGCTCCAGCAGCAGAAGTTTGGTATGAGGACCCCGACTTCTCTCTCGTAGCAGCCAGCAGTGCTCTCAAGGGCAGAGAAAAAAGCAGTGAGCACTTCTATGGACTACCATAGAGATAACTTTCTCTGCTTCTCTTAAAAAACCTGGAGATAGAAAGTACATGATCAGCAGTAATGAATTTTAGCTTTTGTCAATGTCAGTGGAGGGGTCCTGGGCTGATATTAATGGTGGCCTCTCCATGGTAGGAATAAGGCACTTGGGCAAGTATTTTCTGTAAGTAATTTCAAGTCCATTTCTGTTGCCTGTGCTGTAATTACGGTGTTGACAAGATACAGAAGTTTGGTCCCTGGAGTTGTTGGTTTGGCATTTCTTTTGACTGTTAAAAGAGCAGTGCTATATTATTATTTTCTTTCATATAAATTGAACGCTGGATAATTCCTGGAATTGTCATTGGCTGGTTTCTTAAGTCTTGGGTTTATCCTTTTAATTATGGTTTCTATTATTAAGTCTATTTTGGACTACTAAACAGTTATGTAACTTTGTACTTATAATGAGGTTCTCAAGTTCAGTATCTCATATTTTTCAGGTTTTGTCGTAAATGAACTACAGAAGGACTGTCACAAATAGATGGAAAAATCGATCTGTTGAGGGAATACAATTTGATTCTGCACGTCAGATAAACTTGTTTTGCTAATTATTTTACTGATTCTTTTTAACAATTATAAGTTGGAGCATGGTTTTTACCAAAAGAAATCTTGCTTTGATGTGATAGTTTCATTACTTTAATGTCTTTCAAGATTAAAGACGTACATTGAAGGCTGCTGTAGCATTCACTAGTGAAGGATGGAAATTCTTCACTGTGAGAAGTGAAGCATATGATTCCTGCCCTGTAATTCCCTCCTGTCCCTCCCCACACTGATGCCTGATAGCTTGTGAAGGTTTTCCCAATATTATTTCTTTTACTAGTGGAGCGAGAGTGAGTTTAGATATGCCTGTCATGCGAGGCCAGGGCTGCACAGTGAACAGCAGCTCTCTCTGGGTGGGTGGGTGAGGCTGGGGCCAGGAGGAACTTGCAAACATTTCTTCTTTCTTGCTCTGCCTTTTTTCCTTTGGGACTTCTGTGTTGCAGAGTTTTAAGACAACTTGATAAGAGCTGACCAGTGAGGCTGTATGAGGGGTGTGCCGTTAGTTTTTGCCTGTTGTTTAAAACACATACATGAAGAGATGAATACAAACGAATGATAGAAGGGCAACACAGAACCGAAAAATTCAGGGGACAGCACATTTCTGCTGGGTGTGTGAGTGGAGCACACCACAGCATATCGCCTTGAATTTTCCTTTCCTTACCTCTAGTTCCCCTGTACCCTCCTCAGCTCCTATTTGCAGTGGTTTTGACATGACCTTTCCCCACTGCTCCTAAACCAGGCTCCCTGACACTCTCTGTTCTCCAGGGCAGCCAGTAAATGCTGCTTTCATATGTAGCTCTCCCACGGTGAAGTGTTAGTGTTTCTGTGGAGCACCTGCTTCCCTGGGGGCTTCCCTGCAGCCCCCTGCTCTCCCCACCCAGCCAGCTCCGAGCATCTTCCTCTTCCCTCTAGCTTCTCTCGTTCCTGCCAGCCTGGGGGGTTCATCCCTGAAGGTAGCAGTGGGTAAATGTTTATGGAAGGATGAGCAGAGATGAAAGGGCATGGTGCAATTTAAGGAAGCCGTTAATGGCTTCTGCAGGGCTTGGGGAAAGGAGAGCTGCGCCAACGACCAGGATCCCAGTGTCCCCACCTGACCTGAAGCGCCTATGCTTATGGCATGGAGCACATACAAGTTTTGTGTTGCAGGGAGTGTGTTGTTAAAATAATTTTGTAGATTTAGTGTGCTGTTTTATTAAAAAAAAAGTGCAATATTAATGGTAACAGTCCCTGTGCTCTTTTTAGTGAAGACTGATGAAGACTGAAATTAGTTGATGTACCCTTGTGATATTTTCCTCAGTCATCTTTTTCACATCTATTCCTTATCAATTTTTTGGACCTTTTTCTTTTGGGGTTGTTGGTGGGAGGAATCTATAGGATTTCATTGTTCGGACCAGCATTGTGGTTTTTTGATATGTATCAGGTCTCTGCATGGTAGTCTGTCTTTTTTCTTTTTTTTCAGTTGTAGGCTGACATTTTTCTGATATTTTTCCAATATTCTCAAAGAATGCAGTTTAATTCCTGCATAGATTTAATTTCATTTGTTATTCTTTGGTATCACTCAATTTGGCCTCACGAGAGATGTGTTTTACCCTTCAGTGAACACTTGCTATGGAAAAGGCTGAAGGTAATTTAAAAATGTGAATCTTACAAACCATCAAGTCTGAAATAATCAATGTAAATTGTCCACTTCTACTATGGTAAGATTTTTTCATGTATTACATGCCTATTACTTATACACTTAATTTCATAGTTTAAACAGATCTTTTTTTCAAATAGCTGGGACAAGAAACTGCCACTTAATCTATTTAAATGAAGTTAACATCCCAGTATTTGTGTAGCATCATTGGACCAGCGCATCTTATGTCCTATCCCGTAGACTCCCAAGGGCTTCATCTGGTTTTTCACCCATTCTGACACAAGATAATATGAATAACAAAGTATGGTGTTACCTTGCAATTATCTGTAATCTGAAGGTGAACTTTAATAACATAGTTACATTTTTGCATTATTAGTTTTGGAGGATTATATTAGGTAGGAGTAGCATTTCCTGGAAATTGACTTTTGTGCCTTTCTTGGGGTTGTTTGTGGAGATAATTTTTTTTTTTTGTCTTAATGGAATGAGTGCTTTATAAGCAGTGGGAAAAGCAAAGCAGCTGACTGAAAAGCCAGAGTAAGTCAACTTACTGATTTTGTGGCAAATACAGATCACAAATACACCAGAAATTAACCTGACATTGAAATTACTACCTCTCTGATTGTTATTGTCTTGCCCCCACAACTCAGTAATCCCTTTTTCCCATATCATTTCCCTAAAAACATCATGTCAGGTATATACATCTGTCGTGGTTTAGCCGGCAGCTCAGCCCCACACAGCCGCTCGCTCCCTCCCCCACCGGTAGGTGGGGGAGAGAATCAGAAGGGTAACGCTCGTGGGTTGGGATAAAAACAGTTTAATAATTAAAATTAAAAGAAACAACAACAGAAATGCAATGTAAAGGAGAACAACGAGAGGCACAAAGCCCCGGGGGAGGGGGGAAGGGGGAACGAACTGCCGAAACAAACCACACGTGCCGCAGCCGCCCACCACTCCCGAGCCACAACTGCCCCCCCCTTCATATACTGGCCATGGTGTCACGTGGTACGGAATGAACCTGCCATTGGCCAGTCGGGGTCAGCCGCCCCCGCCATGGCCCCGCCCCTCCCAGCCCCCCCCGCCACGCGGCAGAGCGCGGGAAGCTGGAAAGGCAGCCGCCCCGCCACGGTGAGGAGAATTAACCCCCAATCAGCCAAAACTAGCACAACATCTTTAGAGAGAAAGGTCTATGTTTAATTGTTGTAGAATTTTATTGCAGATAACAGCTTACTGGCTGCTCGGTATGTTACAGTGATTAAATGGCATTATCTTCAATTTATTTCCTTGACGAGTCTTGGAAAAGAAAACGGTTACTTTTTTCCATTTAGCTATTCCTTCTCCTATGAGGCACTTGCAATAGGCATGCTGAATTGTGTTTTGGGGTGTTTTTGGAGAATAGTATTTTCCAGCACTACAGAAGTTTCAGAACATCTGCCAGTCCCTTATTACTGGTGGTGTGGTGGACACCTTGTCTACCCAGAAGAGTTCAAAATTAAAGATTAGCAATATAAAAAGGAAAAATACACACAGCTTTCATCCTCACCCCCCCAAATATATTGACTTTAAATTTTGTTGTGTAATAAATACTTTCATTTATATTTGACCTTCTAGGTGAGTGTGTAGGTCATTTTGGAGTGGGCATATGTAAAGGTTTATGACTAGAAGAAAAAGATATGAAAAGGGAAGGAATCTTGGCCTTATTCAAGGAAGGCATTTAAATTCTAGGAAAGGGGCTGAAAACAGCACCAAGAATGTTAGTGATAAACTAGTGTGTAATAGATAAAGACTAACATGACTGACAAAGGAAAGCCTGTAGAGAGAAGAGGAATATTTAGTCTCCTGGCTAGATGTAAAATACTGAAATTAGTGACGCTGAAGGGTAGTGTAATGACTTGGCCCTGAACTGCTACTGAAAATTAGTCCTGAATTTAGCTGCTTTTTTTTTTTTTTAATGGTTTAGAGATTTTCTCATAAATATGGGAAAATTTAAAAGCAGTAGGTTTGTTGGCCCATTATTGAGCAGTGCAAAGACAATGTTGTTCTGAAAGCAAACCAGATAACTCTGTTTAAAAAAAAACAGCTTAAGTTAAAATACACAAAGATAGATTTAAGGTATTGTAGAATTCTATCCTCTGTTATATTTATAACGTGATTAAACAAATCTCTGCTTACATGAACATGTACCACTTCACATAGTTTAGTAGAAATCAAAGGGTCACAGAATGGTTGAGGTTGAAAGGGACCTCTGAAGGTCATCTGGTCCAAATCTTAGAGCCAGTTGCCCAGGACCATGTCCAGAAGGCTTTTGAGTATCTCCAAGGATTGAAACTCCTCAGCCTCTCTAGGCAACCCATGCTAGTTTTCAGTCACAAATGCATGCACTTCCTCAGACCAGCAGTTAATATTCCCCTTTTCTGTCAGGGTGTTCATGTTCTGTATAAAATGTGTGGATAAAATGTAGTTGGAAAAATTGCATTTTGCATTGGAGGATAAGAAGACAGAATACAAAAGAGATTCGGTATAATTTTTTCTTTTTCAGAGTCTTGAAATGGATGTCTCTGATACAGTACTCCAAATATGTATCTTTTCCCATTTTAATTCTATCTTTTTGCAGTAAACATAAGTAATAAATATGGCTTTATTTAAGTGAATTTGTCAAATAATATTTATAACAGCAACATGAGACCAAAACTGCATGTTTCCTTTAGGACCCTTTTGGGGATATAAGTCAGAGACCATGATAACAAATGAGACAGGTGTGTGGGTTGAGACTGAAGTAACAGCTCCCCACCAGTACCTGATACATAAACACTTGCCATATTTTTGAGCAGTAGCTGTCAAGTCTTTGGATAATGGCTGCAGAGTGGGATAGTGGTTGGACAAGTGGGACTGGGAATGGGAATATAACCTACTTATGTATGTACCTAGCAGGAGACGTATATAAATGTGCCTTGGGGAAAACTGAGCTTCCACAGGAAGGCTGGTAAGTGTTGTTGAGTTTAGAATCTCCAGTTTGGGCTTATATGCCTGATGGACACTTTTTGGGTGTGTGGTCCATTGCAGGCTGGCCTTATATCTGGGCTTGTAGATTCAACTCAAAGTTGTTCCTCATGCACAGGTTTTAAAACACAGAAGTTTGGATTTATTTTGTAATATAATAACACTGTATTTTCTTTTCATTTCTTCCCCATCTAGTTTAATCTCAAGACTTTGAAAATACAATACACATGGCACAGATTGTAGCATTTTTTCAGATGCTATTAATTCTGCTACTTCGTGATTACATCTCAGCTGAAGATGGGGAAACAAGAGCAAGTAAGTCTTAATTTTTATATTTCGGGTAAGGGAAACCTCAAGGCATGCCTTGAATTTATAGTATTCATTTTCAGGTCCACATATACACTTCTGTTGATGGCAATTTTTTTCCAGTATAATTTTCCTAGTGAAAATCCTATAATATACAATAAGTAACTAAAATATCTTATTCCTTCTTTAGGAAGGGAATATCTTTATTTCTTTTTGTGTCTTGGAGGTGCCAAGGGGGCAGATGGAACTCTAAAGCTCCAGTCTTGATTTAAACTTCTTTTGAGTATTTGTATCTTCATTTCTTCAAAGTCATGTTTTGAATAGCTTAATGTTGTAAGAAACTAAATAAGAAAAGTAAAGGTTCTGTGAGAGGAAGGTGAGATAACCCCAGCTCTGGGACAGACCTTCTCGCATATTCTGCAAAACTAGCATCTCAAGCCCCACCAAACCAAGTTTTATATTCTAAATCTGGTTTATGGAAAACAAAAAGTTAAAGCAAGGTAGCTTTTTGAAAGACAAAGTGGCTGAATAAAGAGTGTGGAAAACGTTCCTCTGGCCAGAAGGGTACTTTCAGGGTGGGTCTTCTTCCTCCAGTTTTGTTCTCAATCGAGCAGTTTTCAGTAATTTACAACAAACTCCATTAAATTCCCTTCAGGCTCTAGAAAGTCATATATTTTTTTCAGTCTACCTGCTCTAAGCTGGGCCTGCTTTCAGCAGGGTCCAATGATGTCCAAAGTCCTTTCCAACTGAAATTACCCTGTGATTCATATCCCTGGACCACAGAATGTTGTACTCTGCTTGCCCCTTACTCCTTTTCCCAATGTCTTTTCACCACCACCTGCATTGCAAAAGCATCTCTCCAGCAGAGTGTGCTCAATTGCTTTCAAGGAAAGTGAAATCTTGACCTGACCAGAAGTGTCCATAGGCAGATGTTAGGACAAGGCAAAACTGTTGTTCCTGTGGTGGAGCTGCAGTCTTTCACAAAACAGAAAGCATGGTAATACACAGCAACCCCCATGAGCCCATGTGGCATGGGATCAAAATAATCTCTCCTGGTTTTGGCCATCTCCTTGGCACCTTCTGTCAATTATCTAAGCTCTTTCACAGTCAATGGAAGGTGATTCTTTCCTCTAGAGAGTTTCCCTCCATCTAAGGATGTGCATATAAGATGGATAGGACTGTCCTATAGAAATCCTTGTGTCAGTCCATGGCCTGTAGCTGGCAATTCAGTTTAAAAGCTCCATTTATAAGTGACTACAACTAGGAGAGCTGAATCATGCCTAAGTCATAATGCAGTTACATTATATTTGTTAAATGCTTATGTGTTCCTATATTCTGAAGGTTGAGCTTGTTCACTGAGCATTTTTCTTCTGCTAAAATCAGAATATCACAGAATCACAGAATGGTAGAGGTTGGAAGGGACCTCTGGAGATCATCTCGTCCAACCCCCCTGCTTGAGCAGGCACACCCAGAGCAGGGGGCACAGGAACACATCCAGGCGGGTTTCGAATGCCTGCAGGGAAGGAGACTCCGCAACCTCCCTGGGCAACCTGTGCCACTGCTCTGTCACCCTCACAGGAAAGAAGTTTTTTCTCGTATTGAGGTGGAACTTCCTGTGTTCCAACTTGTGCCTGTTGCCTCTTGTCCTGTTGTTGGGCACCACTGAAAAGAGGCCGGTCCCATCCTCTTGACACCCACCCTTCAGATATTTATAAGTATTGATGAAATCCCCCCTCAGTCTTCTCTTCTCCAGGCTGCACAAACCCAAGTCTCTCAGCCTTTCCTCATAAGGGAGATGCTCCAGTGCCCTGATCACCTTGGTAGCTCTCTGCTGGACTTGCTCAAGCAGCTCCCCATCCTTCTTAAACTGGGGACCCCAAAACTGGACACAGTACTCCAGATGAATATGCTACCAGCAATATTCAGTTGAGACTCAGGATTTTATAATAACTAGTTTTATAAGTTCCATGCAGCAGTGTCAGCGGATTTGTAAAAGGATTCGATACTACTGCTGAATTCTGCAGTATTCAGACTATAGCCTTCCTCTGCAGTGTGCTTGGTTTGCTAACAGAAATGAATTTTTATGTTTATCATCTCTGCAGATGAAGAGGTATGGAGAAAACCAAAACATATTCCTCTCTGCTGATTGCATCAAATGCAATTGCCAGCTAAGGATATGAATTCCAGAATTTTTCATAGTCACTTCTGGTGATAATGTAAAAAATGGAAAACGGTATCATTTTCAGATACCAGGTTGGATCTGCATGGCTTACAGAAACAATCTTGTTTTCTCTGATAAACTCAGCTGATTTTTAAAGAATGGAATGTATTTGTCAATAAAGATTATAATACAAACAGTAATTGATGTGAAAAATATTTCTTTTGGGAGAAGAAAGTGGAAGAGTTCATGAAAATATTTGTTTTAATTTTTATTCTTTTTTTAGGTTGCAGAACTGCTCCAGCGGATTTAGTTTTTATCTTAGATGGCTCTTACAGTGTTGGCCCAGAAAACTTTGAAATAATCAAAAGCTGGCTTGTCAATATTACAAGAAATTTTGACATAGGGCCAAAGTTTATTCAAGTTGGAGTTGTCCAGTACAGCGATTACCCTGTACTTGAAATTCCCCTTGGAACTCATGAATCCACCGAGAATCTCATCAGGGAAATGGAGTCCATACACTATTTGGGAGGAAATACAAGAACAGGAAGAGCTATTCAGTTTGCCTTTGACCATCTTTTTGCAAAATCTTCAAGGTTTTTAACAAAAATAGCAGTTGTTCTCACTGATGGGAAGTCCCAAGATGAAGTCAAAGACGTAGCAGCAGAAGCAAGGAAAAATAAAATCACCTTGTTTGCTATTGGTGTTGGCTCAGAAATTGAGGAAGATGAACTCAAAGCTATTGCTAACAAGCCTTCATCAACTTATGTATTTTATGTTGAAGATTATATTGCAATATCAAGAATTAAAGAAGTTATAAAACAGAAGCTCTGTGAAGGTAAGTTATTGATTATCAAATACTTTAGGTGTGCAGAATGTAGCTTTGCACCCATATTTCTTTATTTCACAAACAGAATGCATGATCAACATAACCTAAGGCACCTGATAATCTTTTCTGTGGTCTTCTTTCATTTTGATCTTGTTTCTGGAAAATACTCCCAAAATTTTATTTTCTCCATTAAACAAAGAGGTATATTTCGGAAACAGATGGTGCTTTATCACAGTATGCGTTTAATTTCAGTATGTAGCATGTTGCCTTAAGCCCCCAAATTTTGCATCGATGAAGTTCAGAAACCCTAAAATACTTGAGCAATCCTCATAGTGCTGAGAATGTAGGGCTTACTTTATCCTTTTCCTAGGTGTGGCTGATACCTACTATCTAGCATTTCTTCTTGACAGTGGAGAGGGTAGCCTATCATTACAAACTGGAGTTCTTCCACCAGTATGTGTTGAAAAACACAGAAGGACTCTTGGCAAAAGTGCCTGGAATTGTAACAAGCTATTAGGATCTTCTTTAGAAGGATTTTATAGAAGAATTAGGCAAGACCAACATTGTAAAATGACTTTTTAGCTTTAGAATGCTACCAGCATTACTGCACTGAGTTTTCTGGTACCTTTGTAAAACAATGGCTTTCGCATTTATATAAAAAAGGATAGCAAATTGTTTCTATTGCTCAGAAGGACTCTGTTAAACAGTGACTATTTTTCAGTGCTATTTTGTACATGTTTTATTACCAAGAATTGATGCAACTCATATTTAAGTTGTACCATATTTCTGCACTTAGTAAGAATGAAAAGTAGTTTTCATGTGCTCTCACTTTGAGTATGGACTTCATTTCAAGAATATGGTGATACTTATGTTGAGGATAATAGTGTTTATTTCTTGACACACTTATGAAAATCATAATAATTCCTTGTGGCTGATGTAGTGAGGTGGTCAGTCCAAAAATTAAATCCGCTAAGTGCAGCTAAATTCTTTAATAAAACTTCACACAGGGAGAAATTGCCCAAAATAAACACAATATTTTCTTTAACTAAAGTTTAGAAGAAGTGACATTATATGTCATCAAGGTGGATTTTCTGCTTTCAGAATTAAGTTAACTGGCATCCCTTAAAGTTCAGGTGCAATATTTAACATGACTCTTTCAGCAGCAATCTGCGAATATTGACTATGTATACAAAAGTGTGCTTACTGTTTTACTTTAAGTGACCCTTTGCTTCCACTCTTGTATGTTGTGCTCTTCCCTCGCGTTAGCATTGAGATGCTTCTCTCAAAGAGGGATCAGAGCCTGTTGGCAGCCTCATTTCTAACTGCAATGTCTTTAGCAGGTGAACTGAAAGACTAGGAAACTGGAAATTTTAGACCTGAGTGGTGGATTATTTTATTCATGTTGTTAAGATTCACTTTGACTCTGGGTGAGGAAGTTCCATGAGGGCAAAGCAGCAATGATTTGGCTGTGATCAACCACATGAAACTGCCCGAAAATTTTGCAATTCTCTCTTGATTGTCTTGGTTTTGATGTCTAAAAAAATGCTAGTCTTTACACTATGGTGTTTTAAACTTCATTATTATGTGAACATAGATATAAGAACATAGGGGAAGTATTTCCTTTCTGTAGAAAAGAGGCTGAGTTTTGGTGGTTCATGTAGCAGGTACAAACAACCTTGCAGATGGAGGGGTTTTGGGAAATCTAGTTTTTGTTTTACAGTACGGGAGGGTAAAAAAACCTGCTGAATCTGTCATCCAGAAAGGACAACATGGCTAAAAGAGTCCCCAGATATTTAAAGAATATTTAATATTTATTCTGGAAGTCAAATGTTCCTGTAGTATTAATATTCTCAAGCAAAAATACAGAAAAGATTGTGTTTCAGGAATGCATTTAAAAACAATAGTGCAGACCTCAGAAGTATGTCTGGAGGATGCTAAGGAAAGTTCCTTTGTGCTAGATAATGGGATTTAACATCAAAAAGTTATTTCATGCTTCAGGAAGGAAAAATAAAGTCTCTGAAAAAATGTATAAAAACACTAAAAGGGAACAAGATTTCAGTACAGGCTAGGGAGGTGCTGTGACTGGTACTATGGACTAGAAACACAACCCTGTTTCCCGTGCAAGACAGTTCTTAATTTTGCCACTGACTTCTGCATCCTCTGTAATGGCTCATTTAGTTATCTAAATAGTCCTGACAGAAGATGATCTAGAAAACCCAAAAAAGATCTACCTTACTGGGAATGTTTTTATGTAGTTCTTCAATGTGCCATTGGAAATAAAGAATAGTTTCTCAATGTGTATTTTACACATGCTTAATTCGTATTGGCTTGGTTTGGAAGAGTTACTTTGGCATTGATCCAGAATAATGGCCCTCTCACATAAAGTTACACTATTTCTGCATTTATTTTTGGATTTCACACCAAATTTCTAATACTGTAACTGATAAGAGATTCTTGTGTTCATTTTCTTATCACTGTATATGGTTACCTGTAATCTGTATTAATGGCAATATGATGGTTATTCAGCCTTGGAATAAATGAGTTTAGAAAACATTTCCAGGATAACAATGCACAGTGAAGAAACCTGAAAAAACAGTGTTATTACTCTTACTTAATACCGTAAGTATGTTGACTTAACTCCTGCATCTGTGCTTTGAGAAGAGTGAGAAGGAAAGTTAAGTTGTGTTGTGTAGGCAGAGAGTTCCTGCAATTCTTTCTTGTAGAACCAGACAGATAACTTTAATATATTTTTAATTTGGGAGCCAGGTGACATTTTGCTGTGGGGAGGAAAAGAAAACTAAGGGGAATGTACGTGGCTTCTTGCTGCTGCCCCAAGTACCTGTGGCATGTCCTTTCCCACCATAGAGAGTTTGTGCAGACACGTAGCTGAATTTTCTTAGAGGTTATATATCTTGCCTCCCCAGGAAGGGTATATATATAGTAGTACACCAGAATGGTGTACTACATATATATATATAGTACACCAGAATGGGGTAGCTTCTGACTGCCCTCAAGTTGGTTAAAAAGAGAAGCCGTGCAGGGTTGCTCATATGATAAAGAGAAGCCAGCCTAGACCTTGGAGCTGATAATTCCCTGGCACTGAAACATGAGTTTTCCAGCCTGTGGCTGGTCCAGATAGAGATGAGAGAACTCTCTGCTCCTTCTTTGGAACATATTCCTAACCTCTTCCCTTTCTATGAACTGATGCTTTTCTGAAGAAACAATAGGAAATGAATGATGAAAATGTATTTGTTGTAAATAGTTCAGCATAATTTTAATAACACAAAAACTTGTTTGCTTTCTTTTTATTGATTTATTACTCTAATACAATATTGGCTTTAGCATTAAATTTCACTCCGCTATCTCACCTTTTTTTTGGACAACTTAGATCCACTGCCTCGTATTATTTTTGTGTGAAGAGAGTTAAACAGACATAACATTCAGCTAACTTTAGTTCCCACAGAAAATATATCACACAATATTTGTCCAGTGAGAATAGCTTCAAGAAGATTTCAGTGTAACAGACAAAACAGACCAGAGTCCATTTCAAGCAAAAGAAGGTGAAAAAATAGTTGTAGATAATTCTACCTTTGTCCATTTTCAATCTGATTTTATAGCCGGGAGGGATGCTGGATTAATTCAAATTGTTAGTACATCATGGAAATTAGCATCTATAATTTTGTAGCATTTTGAAACCATACAATTTTAGAAATTAAATTCAGTATTTTTATTAGTCCGATGCTGTAATATCTTTTAACTTCAATTAGTGACAATTCAAAATATCATGTGAATGTAATTGTGGTAAAATATGACATCTCAGTATTCTCACTATGTCTTTGAGGATTCTGCATGTCACTTCTCTCATGTTATACTTAACTGGCAGTTCTCATTCTCTTATTTTTTGAAAGGCAGCTACAGAAAATAGGTAGGTGGGAGGTTACTTTTTGAAAGTTTTATGTCGTATTTTGAGCTATGTTTACATTTATTACTTTGCAGAATCTGTTTGTCCAACAAGAATTCCAGTGGCAGCTCGAGATGAAAAAGGATTTGACATTCTTGTAGGATTAGGTGTGAAGAAAAAGGTTAAAAAGAGAATTCAAATACCAACCACTAATGCAAAAGCTTATGAAGTAACCTCACGTGTTGACCTGTCAGAATTGACAAGGTATTTAAATTTATAAATACACTTTTACATTTAGTAAGAATTTTTTGTTTACTTAAAGTGAGAGAGACTTATTTTAAGATTTATACAAATATTCAAGTACTGTCTTTTTTTTACGCCTTTACCCCTTATTTAGGAATGTGTTTCCAGAAGGTCTGCCTCCATCCTATGTGTTTGTCTCCACTCAAAGATTTAAAGTAAAAAAGACGTGGGATTTGTGGAGAATTCTAAGTCTGGATAAGAGACCACAGATAGCAGTCACTATTAATGGAGAAGAGAAAACATTGTCATTCACTACGACAAGTTTAATAAATGGCACACAAGTTATTACTTTTGCTGCACCTCGTGTAAAGGTAAGGAGTAAGTCATCATCCTGCTAGAATACTCATTTAAGTACACATTATTCTTTTGCCTGTTATGTTTTTTTTAAAATGGGTGGTCTTATTTTTGGCTGCTTAGGCATTTAAAAATAGATGGAGGGTACTTTACCCATGTTTCCAGAGTGCCCACAGTGATCATCACTGTAAATGCTTTGCAGGTGTGTTCTACTCAGTAGTTTTCAGCAGGTAATTGTGAAGGTCGCAGAGACTTTTTTCACACAGCTCTTTGCCTAACATATGCTGGAAAGTATTTTCTGCCTGTGATACGGATACTAGAAAATGTGAACAGAAATAGTCCATTTTTAGAGAGAGCTTTTGTTAAGTGTCTAAATTCCTTGAAAATACATCATGACAGAAGTTACTTTCTTTTCCAGAAGAGTAAATAGCAGCTTTCAAAATGAGAGTTCAATCTGCATTTATCTAGTTCTCTGTTGAATAAAAATTCCTTTCAGCTACTTATTTTTCTCCCTGAAGGGACTCCCTCTTTGTGCAACCAATTTTATTGTCTTCTAGGGTAGTCTGAAGGTTCTCTTGCAATCTTGCTTCAGTAATTTCCAGTGAGGTATTCAACTCTTGTAAGAAAGATTATCTCGGTTGCAGGTGAGACAGAGGGAGGGAGATTGATTTTATAGCTCTTGCATTTATAGCAGTATAGGAATATGAAGCCCAGAAATTCCCATTCCTACCACAGGGAGTATTACTAAAGTGAACAAAGTGGGATGCGTCAGCAGACAAAGAGTGGGAAAGATTTACTGCTGGAGTGCTTAACGGCCAAGTGGGTTCAACTTTTCTGGGAAGCGATGGCCTGCATTCGAATCCTTACTCTAAATCAGGCTGAAGGAATTTAAGTATAAATCCTCAGATAAGGAAGGACTCCTATCCAACAGAAGGTCTTAACTACTAAGATTTTGCTAGGGAGAGGTATTTTATTCTTCTGTTATTGGATGGAGAATTTTACTGTTTCTTTCCAAATTTCTTCTGCCTTCTAATGACTAATTGTAGGGGATTTTTTTTTGTTTGTTTGTAAGAAGCAGTGTTAAACTTGATTTACTGGAAGTTGTTAGAAAATTCAGTTTCAAGTCAATTTGAAAATTTATATCTAATGGTTTCTGGCAGCTACAGTGACAAATCAGTCTTATTCCTGCAGTCTCAGGTATCCATGAACTTCACCATGAAAGGAAGACTTCTGCTTTTTTTCCTTTTGTGCTTCTCCATGCTTGTATTGCTATTATGGATAATAATAATTTTATGCCCTTTTTAGAGCTGTGTATCTCTAAACACACTATAAATGGCAGTATGCTTTTAATGAACCATTTTGTTTAATAAACCTTTATGACAATTTATCACTTTTACTCAGGAAAATAGAAATATTATATATTCTGACCTGTTGTTTATTTTATCTTGTAACAAGAGCCATTGTAAATAAATAAATAAAACCTGATCTACAACTGGAAATACAATAGAAACAGAGGTGCTATCTAAGGGTGAATACTATTAAGTGAAGTAAGCTTAATTTCTGTTTATGTCTACAAAAGGTAAAAAATATACATAACATACTGAAACATGTATGTTTCAGTTTACTTTTACATATACCAATTTAGTGTGGGATTACTCTGTATTAAATTTAGCTATATTAAAGATAAGC
Organism: Phalacrocorax aristotelis; assembly: GCF_949628215.1. Taxonomy (NCBI): domain Eukaryota; kingdom Metazoa; phylum Chordata; class Aves; order Suliformes; family Phalacrocoracidae; genus Phalacrocorax; species Phalacrocorax aristotelis. The sequence goes on along the minus strand of NC_134278.1, from coordinate 27,761,372 downwards.
ATCTAGTCTGGGCTAGGCTAAAGAGGTAGATTGATTTTGAAATTAATGGATAGGCTAAAGAAGGAGGCATTTCCTACCATGTTGAGTTTAATTTCTAAAGTAGGTGAGATGATAAATACTACTTTAAAGGTATCTCTCATTTTCTATTACTTGTAGAACTATACCATTTGTTTAAACTAAAACTTAAGCTTTAGAAACCTGAGGTTTTGTGAGGTGATGAATGTAATATTTGGTTTATTCATTGCAATATTGTGATTCTTTCTGCCAATATCATGTTGTCTTTAAGATTTTTTTTCATAATAGATTAAGTAGAAAGACTTTAAGTATCCTCAAGTACCCATTTGTTTTCACCATGATTTAAGATCTGAAGTGTTTGAGACACTATACCACTGCTGAAAAAAAAGTCCTTGGGCTTCATATATTTAAAAAATTCAAATATGAGCATGTTCAGAATCGTAGACTGAAAAAAAAGTCTATGTGAGTTATAAAATAGTTCTGAAATAGGGATTATTACTAAATATTATCTTCTCAATTGTAATATTACTTGGCAAATACTTTTTTGCTGATAGAGTTTATAATTTTTTGTATTACAAAACCTGGAACATTGATCATCAACACTTTAACAGTAGTTTAAGTGTTGAAATACAGGTTTTTTTGTTATTTAAATTTAAATTGAAGATACTTTGTTTTAAACTATTCTGTTTTCTTCACTTTTCTTAGCAATTGTTTGATGAAGGCTGGCATCAAATTCGTCTCTTAGTAACAGAAGACTTTGCAACTTTGTATATAGATGACCAAGAAATTGAAACGAAGCCATTACATCCTGTTTTAGGTATTTACATCAGTGGCCTAACCCAAATAGGAAAGTATTCTGGAAAGGAGGAAACTGTACAGGTAAGCATATGCTAAAACCACAATGATTCAGAAATTCTACTGCAGGTTAACATTGCATTGGCACCTTCTTTTTTCTTGAACTTGCTCTTCTAATTTATACTAGGCTGAAATTTAAATTTAAATAGTTAAGAGGGAACATTAATGGTCAGGAGGACTCAGCACAACTGATATATCCTGTTTGGTGGGTGCTTAATTGGTCTCACTGACTTCAGGAGGTATTTGTTTTTGCTGAAACACAAATGTAAAGCAACGTGGTCACCAGAATTTGGGAAACACTGTCTTAAAGCAAGGGATTTCCTCTGTGCTTGACACTTGCATATAATTTCCTTCCGTCAGTGTACGGGTTATGCTGGTAAAAGAGGGAGAGAACAAAATTTTAAGAAATTTCCTTTCTCATCACTAGCTGTCATGAAAGTACAGAGCGTATCAACTCTGTTTCTGTTGTACTGCAAATATTTGATACTCAAACTGCTGCTGTTTGATTCTGCTGTGCTGGAACGCCCACCTTCCCCCCGCCCCCGAAAACCAAGGTTCTCCTCTATCCTGAGGAACGTTGAAGGCCTTTTGCCTTCAGCTCTATGCAGACACCAAAAAGCTGGTTAAAATTTCAGACTGTGTAGGTAAAGGCTGTAGACCAGTGGTGAATACTATTACATTGACAGTGTTCCAGATGTTGGCTAAATAGATTGTTTCCTTGTATTTATAGCAATATGGTAATGACATTACTAATTAGGATGATAGTAATGGGAACAATGCTAAGAAATACTGATTTACATAAGTAGATGTTATTTTTATTTTGAAAGCTTTTTTCAGTACCCTAATTTCTTGATCCTTACTGCTTCTATTACAATATATTAAAGTGTTTTGCATCATCTTCATTAATTTTCTTCAGATGTCTTTACTCAGCTACTCCTGAATTTTGTGTATTTGTAGCCAGGCTTTAGTGCTATTATTATCATATTCTAAAAGTGTACATGGAAACTTGGATGATGCCCTGTGTGTGACTCAGCATTTCTGGTGGTAACATTGTCTGTATACTGAAGTACCCCCCTGAGAAAACTGCTGAATGTTTGTCACAGATTTCTGATAGGGCCTCAAGCACTTATTGCAAGGAAAGTAAAGATTTCAGAATTGTAATTGTCTCATGAGTTTTCTCTGTTGGTGCATGACTATCCTGTTTTTATAGTTTTGTGCATCCTAGGATTAGAGGGTGGTTCGTTGTTGTTGTTGTTGTATCTTGTTTTTTTCTCATAAGTCACTGCAGAAATGGGACTTTTACAGATTCCCAGTAATACAGTTTCTGAGTTAAAGAATGTTACTAGGAAGACATGTTATCTAAAATAAAAATGAAAACGGTTTAGGAATGTCGAATTGTAGAAGATCCTCTTCTGATAGTGGACTAGAAGAAAAGTAGAAAATCTGCCTCAGGTTGCAATTTTGCATTTCCAGATGATTTCTATAATGTGAAAAAAATGTTTCCTTTCTCCACTTTCTCAGACTGTGACACATTCTGCAAAGCATTAACAGTGAAACTTTGCCAGGATATTTTTATTTAAACTATGATTATAGAGGAATATTTGAATGAATCTGCATACCACCTTTCAGTGGAAAGGTACTTGGAAATCCTTTAAGAAAGAAATCAGTTGGAGTTGGATACGAAGTATGGTTCAAGAATGTTATTCAGAGATTCATTGGTGAATTTTCATTCTCTTTCTGTGCTCTGATTCAGAGGTTTTCTAGTGATATTTTGCAAGTGTTCTTGGTTTAATTAGGACGGCTGAAGTGCTTTCTGGTATAGCAGTGATAAACCTGTGCACATGCGTAAGTGTTGTGAATGGTAGATGTTTTAGATTTGAAAACACAGATTACTAGGCATGGTATTAACAGACTCCCATTTTCTGTGCTTTTTTCTCCAGCTGGTCCAATTTATAGTCCATAATTTCACATAAGTTTAACAGGGCTTTTCTCTCTTTGCAGTTGTGGTAGGTTATACTAGAAAAACTGACTTCAGTGGTTTCATTTTTCTGGAGTATTGCAACAGAGCAGAATGGCATAAGCTTTTTGCTTACCTGGTGCCAATGTTTTTATTGGTTGCTTTTTAAAGCTTTACATTATACAGCTAAACCCTAAACCAAAATCTTTCAAGTGTCAGGGATGCCTTCTGATGCTTCACAAAAACTTACTAATCTTACACACCTAGTAGAGACAGGTCAGCGTATAAACACCTTCCCAGGACTGTTAACATTAAAAGGAAAAGGTTGGTTTTGCCTGTGTTGCTGTTAACTTGTTTCCCTATGATGTTGGCAGCCAGTGTAATTCGTGCTGTGCGTGTTTGGATTTATTGCCAAGGATTAGGGGTGGTCATTTCTATTATGTTAGAAAAGAAAATCTTGGATTGGTTATTTTTCTTTAAATAATTCTGTTACAGAACGTTTAATTGGTTGCACATATTAATCATTATGAGTAGCCTGACTACAAACGTTCCTTCATCTTTAATTTTTAACCATAGTGGACACACAGATATTCTATTTTCTCTTGCTTTTTAGTAATATGTTAATTTTTTAAACTTGTGGATGATATAATTTAAGAAAAGTATAGTTTAACTTAATTTCAGACTATTAACACTTTCACTAAAAGAAAGTCTTTTATGTTTTGAACTATAGTTTGATATACAAAAACTGCGAATCTACTGTGACCCAGAGCAAAATAATCGAGAGACAGTCTGTGAGATCCCAGGATTTGTGAGTATGATAGATGAACTTTTGAGGAATACGTTGCATTTTTTATAAATCACTGTTTAAAGCTGACTCAGTGCGAGCAAATGCTTGTTACCTGTGCAATATCACGTGACCCAGAGCTTGTCTGTTCTCAGCCTTGTTTTTGCACAAACATCTTTTAAAAGATTTTTTAAGTTTAGATATCTGATGGTGGAAATTTGTCAGCATTATAGAAGAATCTCAGAATCTTCTGTTACAATTTAAGATTTTAAACGTTATAAATCAATAAAATTACTAGGTTACAGCAGTGTAAAATACTTTAAATATTACTTTTTATCTTATCTGATATAATTACTACATGTCAGGTCATTTAATCTCTGAAATTCTTGTACATAACCAACAAACCTATATTTTTAAATCACCTTTTCCTGTCAGAAGTATCTATGCTGACGTCTGTGTTAAATATCCCATTAACTGAAATGTTGCCAAGATTTCATGAAGTGTGTTGCAGATAAGACGAGATGATTCCTGTACCCAATTAGGAAGCTTATGGGGATCCTTTGACCTTCTCTTTGCCCTGTTACTCACAGTTAATTATGCAATGAAATGTAAAACACATGCAAACAAATTTGGGAACCATTCATGACACAGTTTGAGGCAGATTTTCAAAAGCATTCAGCTCTGATCTCAGCATATAAGCAAGAGATTGTTTTATATGTACAGGTTCCTTTAAAACATCCTCCTTAGTTTGGTGTCTAAAACAAACTGAGCTAAAGATGATTGGACACCAGCGTCTTACTGCGTAAACCCATATTCGTTGTGTTGCGATTTGGTTTAGCATTAGGACCGTTTTGCCAGTTTGACATTAGAACCTGTGAATCTTTGACATCCAGGTATTTTATTTTATGTCAGACTTGCACAAACCCCCAGCTAGTCTATTTTTCTTTTACTTATTTGGGGCCAGTGTGTCTGTTGCAATCAGTACCTTTACAAGGGCTTTTTCAAAACTCACAGCTTTCCTTTAAGCAACGAGTAGGTGGCTGGATTATTAGCTGTTCTGAAATCTGACTCTGTGTGTCAAAAACTAATGCGTTCAGGAACACTTTTGCAAAGTTAGCTTTAAATCCTGAAGTAAATTTAGTATTTGGCTATTTAACTGCACCACATACCTTTTTGCTCTTTACAAAATAGAAGTAGGATATGAAAAGTAAACAAATGAAAAAAAATTTATGCATAAAGAAAGGAAACACTAAAAAATCAGTCATATCTTGTTTTGTCTGCGATTTGGCAGGAAGTCCAAGCAAAAAGATTGCTTTTTGCCAGTTTAGTTTCACTTGCTGTTGTTGTGAATTAAGTTTGGACTTTACCCATGAAATTCTGGACTCCTTCAGAAAACAAAAATGTTGAATGATCTCCAAGGAGGAGTATGTGGTTTGTGGTTGTATTCTGTCAGAGTGTGGTTGTGTCAGAGCTCCTGAGCTAAGCAGGGGCTGTATATACTAATTACAGCCTGAATTCATCCCCTTTCCCAAAGATACCTAGCTGCATAGTAATTTTAAGCTCCCTGTGTGATCCAAGGATAAAGATAACCTTCTCTAGAGGTTGTCTAAGATAACAACTGTATACAGAGGAAGCTGTCTCTCTCCACAGATGTTTTATGAAGTCTGTGGTGACTGTGTGCATTAGAAAATTCTTGTACACAGTGCAGCTAACAGTGGCTACTAAACCATTAAGACAATTTCATTGTTGGTATGCTGAACTGTTTGGGGATGGATTGTTCCATGGTGTTGCAGATAGTGCAAAACTCAATTCAACTGATAGCAGAGTCTAATGCAGTCACACAGGAAAGGAAGAAAAAGCCAGCCTTCCCTCTCTGCTGCTCTGTGTTTTCCCAGATGCTGGATTCAGGCAGAGATCAGAGATTTTAGAAATATTTGGGTACATTCTCTGACATGAATGAATAAGCAGAGGATTTTTTTTATGAGAAGTTACTCCTGACAAAAGGTTTGACCCAAATTTAAAAATGTAGTGTGTAAATATTTAGACGGTTCAGTATTAATTCTGGTTTTGCCCTTGCCTTTTAAAAATTGCCAGTGGTAGCTCCTGTTGAAAGACCCTTAAACACAATGGACTAGAAGTTCATATGTATTGATAACAGCTGCATATAAGTCTGAGAAGGTCTAAAATTTTGAATTGTAATTCCTTGACAGTTACAGCCCTAGATTTGTGATTAGTTTTGGTAGTGTTTAAAAATGAATGGATTTTGCTTACTACAAATACTGCTGTACTCTTAAGACGTGTTTCTTCTCGTTTCAGAATGGAGAGGTAGGCTCAATCCTAAACTGCTCAAATTCAGTTTAAGGTAGTATTTGACTTTATATAAACTTGTTATTATTCTAGGGAATATACACTTTGTTTTGAAAAGTGGACAGAGGTTTGCTAAGCTTAAAAGTGCTGGATTTCCATTAATTGCATTCTAGTCAATAGACAAATTAAAAATCAGTTTTCTGAAGAAACCCACATTTGTTAGAATAAATGGCCTGATTTTTTTTCCCCCGGTTCAATTCAGTTGCTCTTATTTGCAGGGCTGGCTGCTGTTGCAAAGTGAATGGGGATATGCACAGTTAGGTAGTTGTCACCTGCATCACACTAATGGGAGCTCCCTGAAGGGGAGCTTGTTTGAAGGCTTAATATGATAGCTTCCCTAACCATCCTCGTAACTCCACTTGGTACCATTGCAAAGGAAATGTGGATTTGTATTTTGATCAATCATTTGACCCTGATAAGGAATTCTATTCAGAGAACATTGTAAAAAGTCTGCCTTATTTTAGAAATACAGGTAAAATGTTACAGAAACTGGTCTAGATAATAAATACAAAACCTCCTTTTTGGTATCTTGCGTTCTTAAATTTTGCCTTTCCATAGCTCTAAGAACTTGCTGGGTGGAAAAGAATTCATTGACTCTAATGTCAGCATATAGATTTGGTACAGATGCACCTAAATTTTGGATGTCCAACCTTGGGCAAATGGATTTGATCTAGTAGCTCTCCCCTTGCCTGCCTTGGTAAAACACTGAGGTTTCACATGGTCTCAACGGTGGGAAGTAAATACCTCCAAAAAAAAAAAGTCTCTGGAGGGTGATGTGGTCTGCCAAGGTTTAGTGTTTACCAGTGTTTGTATAGGGAACATAGTTTGGAGGATGTCACCTAATGGTCTTTGGAGGGTGGGCACCCTGGGGGCCAGGCCTTGTGCCTTGTAGGAGTTGGCGGTAGCAGCTCTGCCTTTCCTCAGGTAGCTTTGTAGTTGGGACACATCCCCAGGAGGTAGGAGACTTGGGCTTTACATTCTTTTCAGGCTTGCTACACACCATAGCATGCCCATTGATTGTGGCCATCATGCTATACGTATTTATTAGATTATTTTTCCAAACTTTAATTAAATAGTTATATTTGATAACTGATCACACTTCAAATGATGAATATCAATTAGTTTAGGAGAAGAGTTTTGCGTGTTGCCAAATACAGAATTATCAAACTGTATGACAAAATATTTGTGGAAAGCAAATAGAGTTTCAGATATCGGCCCAGTATTGGTACTTAATTTTTTATTTTTTTTTTTTTTGGGTAAAATGATGAATTCGTGCATGCAAAGTAGTTGGAGGGCAATATTCAGGTAAGCAGAAGTTCCAGCTGAGCAGAGGAGTGAAAGCCAGGACCTATGCAACTTCAGGAAAATCAACTTCATATAATGTTATGATACATTTGTTGAATGCTTTTGGCATGTGTATTGATGGCTGATTTCACTCTTGGTAGTGCATGAATGGTCCTAGTGATGTAGGCTCAACGCCTGCCCCCTGCATATGCCCACCAGGAAAACAAGGACCTCCAGGCCCCAAAGTAAGTTTCCATTCTGTCTTATTGAGTGTGCAATACTTTTTTTTTTTCTCTTTTTTTTTTTCATAAATCTTATGTGGGCCAGTCATAGTCAGGCAGATTAAAAAAGTAGGAGACAAGTTCTCCTAGTTATGGTTTCCAGTGCATGAGTGTAGTGATTAGGATCCTCAAGGCCAGGTTTTGATGCCATAACTCCTCATAACACAAATATACCTTTTATTTTTTAAGGAAAATGCTCATGGGTGTAATATTGTGTCTCCCTCCTACTCTTCAGCAAATGATCTTGCATTATTAATTGTTTGAGAATGAAATGGTTTGCTAATAAAAATCTTTTAATGGAGAGGTTTTTTTCCTTCTTTGTTAAAGAATGGACTAGATGCTTGCTTACTGGGAGAGTTCCACCTTAGCTGTTCTGATGACCTCTCTTCAGTGCTGGTGAAGGATTAAAATGAGAAGCAGACTTGAGTCTGGGATGTCCAACATGGCAAACTCAGATCCCTAGTATTTTGCTGTAGTGCCTTTCTCAATAACTGTGTTAAGCAGTGCTTCCAGAGTTACGAGCTTACCTTATAAAGGTAGACAAGAAAACACCAAAGTGCTTGTCTTTCATTAAGCAAATTATTAAAAAAACTCTACTCTTATTACATAAGGGGTTAACAGTTGCTGCAGCTGCCTCAAGTCAAAGGACTTTTTACTACAATGGTTAAGGGTTTCTAATCAGGGAGTTGGAATCCACAAGATGGAGGTCGTTATTATTTCATGTAATAGAACGTTTGTGGTCTTTTACCTTTTCCCCCCTTCTTCAGCATAATAGAGAAAAAAGAGATAGAAAAGAAAGTACTTATCTTTAAAGAAAAATTGAAAGCAACATCCTGTGAAGTATGAAGGAGTATGATATGTAAGAATTAGTGTGACCTATACAATTTTATTTAGGTCCCTGCTTCAAGTGCAATCTTTCAGTTGCACTGCAGTATAATATTTGTTTGGGGCTAACAGAATACTACAGGTGACAAGATGACCCCTAACTCAAAACACTGCAGAAAGAGTGAAAAGGAAGCCCGTTTAAAAGTGTATAGGTAATCTTAGTTACAGCATTGAGTAACTTTTGAATACTGGACTTTGGAGCTGTATAGATTTAAACTCAATTTTGTGTTTGTGATGTTAATGGAGTACAATATAATTAAATTAAAAAATTTAAAAATAGAAGTAAATGATATTTTAACCTTTTCAGGTTAAAGGCATCAAATTTCATAGATTAGGTAGTATGCTAGAAAGCAAATTTATTTTTGCTCAAATCTCAAACCTGGACTTCTTAATTTGGGCAATAATAATTCTGGATAACCTATTATTAATTTAGCAAATTATAACTGTTATGCTTTTCTAAAGAGGCATTATTCTATATCCTTTCCCATTTAGTTGAAAACAAATCTGCACTTATAATTGCCCCACAGGTCTGTTGATGGTTCAGGCTGAAGAAAGCAGTATCTGCTTAATGCTTCTGTAGAAGTAAAATGTTTTTATCAATTAAGTCATATTGGATTTTGCTGGGCTCGAATCACAGAATCACAGAATGGCAGGGGTTGGAAGGGACCTCTGGAGATCATCTTGTCCAACCCCCCTGCTTGAGCAGGGACACCCAGAGCAGGGGGCACAGGACCGCATCCAGGTGGGTTTCGAATGCCTGCAGGGAAGGAGACTCTACACCCTCTCTGGGCAGCCTCTTCCACTGCTCTGTCACCCTCACAGGAAAGAAGTTTTTTCTCGTATTGAGGTGGAACTTCCTGTGTTCCAACTTGTGCCTGTTGCCTCTTGTCCTGTTGTTGGGCACCACTGAAAAGAGGCCGGTCCCATCCTCTTGACACCCACCCTTCAGATATTTATAAGTATTGATGAAATCCCCCCTCAGTCTTCTCTTCTCCAGGCTGCACAAACCCAAGTCTCTCAGCCTTTCCTCATAAGGGAGATGCTCCAGTGCCCTGATCACCTTGGTAGCTCTCTGCTGGACTTGCTCAAGCAGCTCCCCATCCTTCTTAAACTGGGGACCCCAAAACTGGACACAGTACTCCAGATGTGGCCTCACCAGGGTGGAGTAGAGGGGGAGGATAACCTCCCTTGACCGGCCACCCTCCTTTTAATGCATCCCAGGATACTGTCTGGGTCTCGCTGAATGGCAGCACAGCCTTCTGGTGTATCAGCCACTCCTCCCAGCTTGGTATCATCTGCAAACTTGCTGAGGGGACACTCTTATCTCATCGTCCGGGTCATTGATGAATATGCTGAACAGGACTGGAGCCAGCACAGGCCCCTGGGGAACACCACTAGTGACAGGCCTCCATGCAGACTCTGCCCTGTTGATCACAACCCTCTGAGCTCTGCCATTCAGCCAGTTCTCTGTCCATCTCACTGTCCTCTCATCCAGCCCACACTTCCTTAGCTTGTCTATGAGGATTTTATGGCAGACAGTGTCAAATGCTTTACTGAAGTCAAGAAATCAAATGTGTTAGTAAAATAAACAGAGAACGGTTTCCACTAGGAGGATATACTGAGTAGGAAGTTTCTGCTTTCTTACAATAAGCGTGAGGTCTGGGGAACTGACTTTTCCTTGAATGTGGTCATAAGCTTTATTAAGAAGAAATCTAAAAGAATATCTTTTTCTAGACAGCAATAAGTGTGAGGAGAGGAGTTTACTATTTAACAGGTTTTAATCCTGGCTTCTGTCTTTCCGGTGGTTTTGCTTTAAGAACTAGACTCAGCCAAAGCAGGTGAGAGTTTTCCTCAGAGTAGAACTACTGGATTAACAAGGTTTTAATAAGGACTTTTTAATCTATTCGATGAAAAGATGTTAAAAAGCTTGAAAGCATTTGTGACGGTGGGCCAAACTTGTCCTGTAACTGAGCATGGGCTCACTTCTCAAAGTCCTGCACAAGAAATTAGGGAGAGTTTTCCTGGGGAGGAGGTTACAAGATCAGTTCTTTTTTGCTGTAGGAATTACTGCTCAATAAGAGGTATCTGGCTTGAAGCCGTCGTTCTGTGGAATGTGTTAGGGTTAAGGTTGCTCTGTGCCAATTTTAAAATGCTCTTTCATATCTTTTGTGTGTTAACATATTGTTTCTCCATAGGGTGACCCTGGGCAGCCTGGGAATCATGGTTATCCTGGTCAGCCTGGTCCAGATGGTAAGCCTGTGAGTACTAAAAACTTAGTCATATATTGTAAATGTGAAGCTAACAGGAGAAAAAACATGTACCACTGATAGCAAATTTTCAAATTTAGATGATTTTGTTTCCTTTCTCTGAAACTGTTAATGTCACTTAAGGCTATTTGAATGTAACAATTCTATGAATCATAGTTAAGTTAATCATAGTTTTTTTTTTGTTTCAAGCTGAAATATTAAAAATATGATAGCATGAGTTAGACACTGTTATAAAGCAGAGGACAGGCTATGAGTGCTCCTATTGGTCTTTGCATCAGTTTGCAGTAGTTATCAGCTCCTGACCCTCAATCTTAACTGCTTGAGAATATTTGCATTAGAAAGCACTTTAAAGCAGCTAAAATCCTGTCTATTTTGTTTTAGGGATTGCTTCTCATGTTTAAGCTTGGTTCATTTAATTTCTTTTTAGGCTGCTTCACGTAGTCCATCAAAATATGTAGGTACTCATATACAGTGTTAAAAATACAGATATTTTTCAGTTCTAAACATGATATGTTAAAACACAGATCATAAAAATACCTGTATTTTTCTCTTACCCTAGATTTTACTTTTTAAGCTGGCATTCCATTAGTATGGATGGTAAAGACTGGAAGAAAGTATATGAATAACATGTGTCCCTAAAATAAAACCAACAGATTTGTAAAGGCTCGTCTGGTCTTCATGATTAACATTTTTTGTTATAATAAGATTTTAATAGAAGCAAATAAATATATAAAAATAGCCTAAGATTTCATTAAAAATATATTAGATCTCTGAATCTAATTGGAAGCCTCTGAGATATTGACAGCCAAGCTTCTCTGTTGAGTAAGGTTTTGTTAACAGCCTGCAATCTCTGTATCACCAAAGTGGTGGTGCGCATGTGCCTCTGGTGTGTTAAGAGAAGGCAGGCCAAAAGCTGCGAGGCTTGACCACCCATGTTTCTTTTCTAAGAATGTGGCCTCTGATGTTGATTACGATTCATTAAAAGCTATTTTATTTATATTTAAAAAAGAAAAAGGAAAAGGTAAAAGACAGGTGGGAGCGTTAAAAATAATTTGTTTCTGAAAAGAAAATTCTGAAAAAATTTGTCTGCTTGGATACCAAAAGCAGGAAAAGCAAAGTGCACGCATGTACTGTAAATTTTTAATTTGTTGTAGCTTTTCCTTCTTATTGTGAGGACTTAATTTTATGGTTGAGTCCTTAGGTTGTAGTGTTATTTTGAAATCTCCGTGGTGAATTAGAAGAGAAGGTGAACATCATGTCTTGAAATCCACAGAAAATACAATTAGGGAGGAGGCCCAAATACTATTGAGAATAAAAATATAAGAAGATGTCCCAAAACATTAGGAAGTATAAGTGGATGGGTGCAGAGACAAAATCTTTTGTGAAAGAAAGATTGGATTATGGACTGGGGAAACTAGTAATCTATGGGTTTGGTTGAGACTTATAAGAGATATTAAGTTATTCTGGGTCAGCTTGGTTCACATGACAGACTAGAGAGACTTCAGAGAAGGGCAACAACAGGATGGATTGGACCTTCCAACTTCACTCTTCTAGTAATTTTTCTATCCTGTGGAAAGATTCATGAGGATATTGTAACTAATCAAAAGTCTTTCCCAAACCTGCCCTTGCTTATCAATTGTAGTACCTCTAGTATGTTATTCCTGCTAAAGAGGCACTACCTGCCAACTTCGATGACTTAATAAAAACACCTAACATTCTATTTTTGTTAGGAATTTTTAATGCTAGCAATATATTTCATTTCTGTGTCAGCTAAAGATGGAAACAGTGAGACTGATACTTACTTGGAAGTGTGTATGCTGCAATACTGTATAACTGGTAATAAATATTACCAGTTATAAAGAGAAAGCTCCATGCTACACATTATAAAATGTTCACATTTATCTTATTTTGTTGCTGTTATGTGTTGGCCTTTTCTTAGGGATAGTAGCTGGTTCAATTAATTGTAGTGATTCCTTTTGGAAGCAGAGTTAGTTGGATATTGGTAGGGAACTGTCGTTTCCTTTCTTTCTTTTGAAAAATAAATTAAGACTTTATTTCTGAAGTGTCCAGTCAGCTGCAACAGTATTGTTTTAGAAACAATTTGTTATGACTTTTTCGTACTTCTATTAACAGGTTTTCACTTCAATGCTATATATCTTCCCATAAGCACTGAAATTTGTAACAGCGTGAATCATGAAGGAGAAATAAATTGATGCTGTAGTCTTTCTGTAACTCTGTAATCTGGCAGTTATGATTTTTTTCCTGCAAGTGAGTCATAACGTGCATAGATGGGCATTCTCTGAACATAAAAAAGATTAACAAAAATATCTCAGACAATTAGAAGAGAATCAAAAAGCCCCACTAAAGGAGAAATCTTACCATTTTGCTGACTTGAAGTTCATATGTTATTTGAAGTGCTTACAGTTAAATCCTATAGCTTTATTAACTGACTAATTTTTAAAAAAAATCAGCTGTAGCTTTTTGCACTTGTTCTTTGTAAGGACATAATTGCAAACCTATTAGATCATCTGCAGCTCTGGCCAGTACATTATTGTTCCTTATGGTAGATTCCTGAGTGCTTTCCAGGCTAGCTTTTAGCCATGAACGATGGGAGACCCTTTAGGTACATTATGCAGGAAAACAGATTCTTCCCTCTGTCTTTTTCTTTCTACTTATTTATTTGCTAATACAACTTGCACGTTCTCTGTGCTGTCAGTGATTTTCCTTGTTTGAGATAACTTCGCTCATATAAGTCCTTTTAGCTGTACCCCCTGGGGAAGTCTGAAAAGCAGGCTTTTAATTCAGACAGCACAATAGGCTTGCAGGTAGTTGTGTAGTCAGTGTTGTATAGTCAAATGGCTTTTGCATGAAAAGCTTTTCCTGGAAAGTCAGTCTCTTCTGTTCCCAAACACATTTTTATGTTCTTCTCTAAAGTTATTCCAGTTTGCCTATCTGGTATTAATTTTCTTGGAAAAGTATAACTGGTCAACAAAATGTTTCTTTCTCTGAGAAAGGTTTTACGCATGCATTTGTATTGCTATATGTAACTGATTTTTAAAGTAAAACATCAAAGAAAATTTATTTTATTGTTTGTGGGCTGGCTAGATTGTTGCAATACTTAAAGTTAGTTTTAGTCAAGAAAAATTCAAAACAATTCCCATGAATATCTTCAATGTTAGCAGAAAATAATTGTTCACATGGTGTTACCTAGTAAAATTGTTTGCTGTAATATTTGGGGAAGTGAACATAAATGTGACACATTTTCAATCATTCCTTATTTGTTTTTTAAGTAGGTTTTCTAATAGGTTCTTTGTTTTTTTCCCTTTAATTGCCACCTCTGTTTATTTTCCATACTCTGATACGTACAGAAAAGATCAGTTGAAGTAACTGGAGAAAAGCACAGAAGTGAGAAGCATAATTGATGAAAATATATTTTTTTCAATCAAAAATGTCATTCAGAACCTGAAATGATTAATTTGTCTTGCCAGGAAAAATAGCACTGGTAAATAAGCACAAGGGTAAAAGTAGTATTTGAATCTCAACTGGAACTCATTTTAATGGGCATTATTAATCAAAAAGAAGCAGCTGGACTTGTTGCTGGTCCTGAGAACACTCAGAAACTTGACTGTGCAGTCACAAAGCCATTTTTTATTCCAAAGGATACTTCATAGGTACTGGGGAAAAACTCAAGGGGAAAAACAACTGAACAGAGTCTATGCAGTGATCACTTGTGGTTAATAGAGGTGATAGGTTCTCAGTCTGCTGAAAGAAATGAAAAAATATGCTTATTTGTCAATTTTGAACTTTGAACCATGCGGCTGGCAGATCTGGACAATTTTCCAGTATTCCATCTAGTTTCATTCATGAAAGTTTGGAACCATTTGCCTTGTCTTTACAGTGTCCACAACCAATAAGCAGTTTAAAAATAATCTGGTGAGACTGACTTTACTGATATTCCCAGATACAGAGTCCATAAAGTATCCAAAAGCCTCTCATAATAAGTAATTTCTGATCATTCAAATATTTATTTTTGAAAAACTATAGGACATTATTACAGCTGTACTACCTAGAGTTTAATAATATTTGGTGACCAACTGAAGGCCAAATCTTTTGTGATGAGCTTAGTATAATGGCAACGGCCAGCTATTTCAACAGTACTTTTGGAATAAAAATGGGTAATAATTTCATGTATACGTAGGATTACCTGTGCTATTGGATGGTTTGCCTGGGGATTTAAGTTGATATAAGCTCTGCAGCTACTTTTCTCAGGAAACTTGCACACACATAGTTGATAATTAATCAGTAAAATGCTGCTCTCAATTCCAGAAAAAACCATATTCCTCAGTAACACTGTGTCCTTGTTATTCTTAGAGGAAACGTGTTTGCTCCGTTCTGACTAATACAGTCATGTAATGGCTTTACTGAGACCTACTGCTTTGAAATCAGGGTGATGCCTGATGCTGACTTCTGTTGCATACAGATATACATTTCAGAAAAAAGACAATATGACTGTCTTCAGCAGGGGGCAAGGGTATATGATAAGGACAAACTTCTGAGCGGCGAGCAGGAAATTATACACCCTTGGTACATCATCCCATCTCCCAGAATTCTGCAGCTTGGGAACTGTTTAAGCTGGATTTATGACCTTTTATTTAATAATCTTGTTGGATTGTTTGTTCCTCTGTGATATTTGAGCCCAGAACATTATGCTCAGGTAGAATTTACTGCTAGCGGCTCTGAGCTATGAAAGCCTTAGCAGGTGACAGAGTAGCCAATGGAAGGAAGTGTAATCAAATGGAGACAGAATTAAACAGGCCAAAACAAGACAAAGCAAAAAAATGGCAACCGACAGGCAATGAAAGGCCTTTTCTATACATTTCCCATAATAATGTTCACATGGTTACAAATCTTTGATCAGGAGTCACCCCAAATTTATGTTGCAGGTTAAATGCTGCATTTAGTTATCTTTGTGATCTAATGCTGGATTTGCCCTCGTTTTCATGTTTTGGTATGTGTAGGCAGAGGGGCTTCACTGCAGAGACATTTCTGGTAGCCTGCAGAAGCAGATGCCATGAGAAGTCATTCTACAGGGCCATGCTATTTAATAGAGGGAGGAGATAGGAGATGAGACTTCTTCTGAGCTCTTGAGTTACCACTGCTTAAGAAAGTCCCAGAGAAAGGAGTAAGGCACAGGCTCCAAAGAGAGCTGCTGGAGAGGACCACCTGACTGATCCACGTGTCCAAAGGGTCAGCAAAAGAGGAGCAGTAGGCAGATGAGTACAGGCATAGTGAGGTGTTAGAGAAGCTTGTCTGGGGGCACGATGGGAAAAAATCTCCTTGAGAAAAGGAGAGGAAGGACCTGAGGCAAAAATATTAGATGATAAACAACTTCTCATAGAAAGGCCAAAATACTTAATTCAATTAGATACATCAAGTACTTTCTAACATTTCTGTTGCCTCGCAGGGTTTTAGTTACTGATATTGCCAGTGAGGGAGAAGGTCATAGCACGACTGCAAATTTGAGTGTAGGCATGGATACGTGTCTGAATAGCTATAAGAATTTCTGTCCTTTAAGATGTAATGTATTTTATGAAAAGGGTTTGAAAACTTCTCTTCTAATGCTTTAGATAATTCTGCTTTAAACATACTGAAGATTTTCCACAAAAGACTTCCACAAGAGGTCCGCAGACCTCTCTGACAGGATGTTTTCCTAACATCAAGTATTTTTCTTTTGCAGTTGAATTCCATTATGCTTAGTTGCATCACTCCAAATAGTTCTGTGTACTTAGTGTTTATAGTCCTTAAATATCTTTAGACCATTACTGTTGATCCTTGGTTATTTCCTAGCCAAACTGAGCTGCTTTACTTCTCCGTTGTCTTTCCCAAGTAGTTCTGTGTCATGCCTTTGTCATTTATGTTGTTCAGTGACTCTGAAAGCTTTTCAGTAAGGAAGTGTGCAGTGCGGTTGTCATTGCCTTATCAGTACATCCTCTATTTTATATTTGTCTGATGTGATACACCTATGAATGCTGTCCGAACTGTTGTCCTTTAGGCATTCAAGTGCATTGAAGATATACTTCTGATGCTTACTCTGCTGTTGCACCTAAAAGTTCTTTGTAATTAATATTTGTCATATGTCCTTCTTGCTCAGTTTTTTCACCAAGTAAACTAACTTCCATTTTCCAGTAAGGCTCTTAATTCACCGACGATGACAGTATTGCTAATTTGTCTGTGTCCTTCTATGTAAGTTCTTTGGCCTAAGAAGTCGGTTCAACTTTTTCCCTTAGAATTACTTTTAAATTATTGCCATTTTCTTTAAATTTTGAAGTTACATTTTATCTGTGATTTTTCTAAAATACCCAGCCATCTGATACAAAACTAAGCATCTCAGTATCTTGCTGCTTATCAGTTTGCCTTCACAGATTTTCAGGCACTAGGAATTTAGCAGTACTGCTCCCACCCACAACAAATTGAGACGGGATTTTATATAATCCTGATTTCTGTTGCACTAATGTAAAATAATGAACAAGAATATAAACAAAGTGCTGTGGAGTAGTGCTGACTGACAACACCAATGAAACATTATTGGTGGGATTTGGTTTAAGATACCTAAATTTAGTGTCAACATGTGTACAGAGACACTGGCTGTCTAAATTCCCATATTAGTGAACAGATACTTAACTAATATACCCTAACTAATATATGGGATTCTTACGGTGGAAGGTATTTTGTCTTGCCCATGCTGCTGCTTCAAGAGGATGAATGCCTCCCAAATGTTTTGTGCCACTATCTTCTAAGACAGGGTGGCTGCCCAGGGAATCTCAAAAGACAGGAGCTGCCTATGTTTAGGCAACTGGATTCAAAACTGAGTGTCAAACTCAGTGTTAGCTACAATACTTTTAACACCATTTGTGTGTTTTCTGAAAAGTTCGTGAGAGAAGACCAAGTCCAAATAAAAAGAATTCTTTCTGGTGGCAAATTCAGTGCTTTCACCTTATTTGAAAGTAAGCTTCAGTCCTGAACTCTTCTGTGTCAATTGAAAAGGGAATTTTCTCTTCTGTCCCTCTTACATAAAATGTCAGCTATAGCACAGTGGTTCTTGGAGCATATTTATGTGTGTCACATATGTCTCCTACTGAGGGCTTTGAGGTTAGGGAGAGGACTTGAGCTGACTTTAATGCGAAAAAATTGTAGATGTTAGCATTTAGATTGATGATCCATACTACACAAGTAGTGATACAAAGACATGCTCATTTTAATGAAAGCTGCTTTTCCTAATCTATAGGAGGTGTTTTTAACTTGTCCAAAAAATTGCTACATTATTTGTATGAGACAATGATTCTAATTTTTGTGACTTTCTGTGAACCTCCTTTTGTATCTTCTCTGTTCCAGCTTTCCTTTAAAGAAACACACCGACAATGTGTTTGATTTGCTCTGAAATCACATTACAAACTAGCTCTGAGCTAAATATGCAGTTCTGTAAGCTGAAAACTCTTCTGCCACCCTCCATTCATCTTGTGAATTTTGAAAATCAGTTCAGCCAGGAGATTGTCCTGTACTACTTCCCCTACTCAGTTAGAAGGAGAAGGAAAGGAAATGGCATTTCAGAGATATAAAATGTGAAATAAAGTTTTATTTATATAGAATTATATCATACAGGAAGTCATACAAACTTTTTGCTTTTTTTGGAGAAGAAATAAAAAGATAAACTTTAGAGGCATTTTTTGGCTTGGTGAATTATTTTAGCTACTCAGGAGACTTGCGAGTAATCTGGGAATGCTACACCATTTACAGTTAAAGCTGATTTTGCTAGAACTGCCTTGAGCACTAAAAGTTAAATGCTTGATAAAGGATCCATGTATGTCAGAGACCTAGAATTCTGTTTACTTCTATATTAAACATTACCAGCTGCCTTGGCGGGCATCTGCTCAGATGTCTGTTGGGAAGAGGGCACAGCAAGTACTCTCTTGTATCTAACCCAGTGAATAATTTTAGCTCTGTTTATTATTCCCTGAGAGCTCTGACTGATTTAAAGAAGAAATCAGACATAGACATTGCCTTCCTTGTATTGAAAAGGTTCTATTAGCTCCTTTTTATGAGTGTGGAAATCCCCCCATTAAATTTTATGCTGTTTTTAACTGAAACTCATTTATAAATAGGATTATTAGTTCTTTCAGTTCAAATCAAGATTAAATTCTGGGTATTTGAAATTGGATAGTCCATTTTATGGGGTTTATCAAATTTAGTTTGGGCTGCCAGTTGAAAGGTCTGAACCAAATAGCCTCAGAGATTTATAGGACAATTTCTCTCCTTGTTTTGTATGTTTTCTCAAAAAAGATACCCATCTTTGTAGCTCATTTTGTCCAGTGGAATGACGTGTTATTAATGGAGCTAGGTGAAATTCATATTCTTCAGTTACTTGCCTCTGTTAAAGGATTCTTCTAAAGAACTTGTTAATTTTGCCTAAAAACTGGCTACCTTTGCTACACTCATTGAATCCAGTCTAACAAAACACCTCAGGCATATATTTTGGGTTCTGTGAAGGTTCTTTTGTTTTGTCAGTGTTGATTTCTGTTAAAGCATTCCTGAAATTCTCTTTTCAACTCATGAAATACTTAGTATTTCTTTTTGTAATCCCAGTCATTCAAATAATTTTTTTTACTTGCATAGCCCATTATATACCTTCAAGTTCATAGTTAAGTGCTTAGTACTGAGAATGTAATTTTTATTATTTAGAGATATTATAAAACTAGCTGCATAATGTATTAGAACATACGTTGTTTGTTAAGCTTATCCCTGTAACTGGAAATAAGCCTTTAAAAGTCCTGACATTTTCCAGGTATTTTTCTTGAGAGAGGGAGAGAAGTGTCTACGTATGGGGGTTAATTAGTTCTTTTTTTTTTTTCCAGTGGAGAAATAAAACAATATGTTTGTTACATTCTCATGCAACAATTCTGTAATAGTGGGTTTTAGCATAAAGTAAGGAGGCTGCAAAATTCAGATGCAGAAGCTTCAGCTTCTGAAAGCTGAAATCTAAATCTCAAATGTATGATTGTGATAGCAGTTACTGAAATTTGTGACCTAAAATGACAGGGTTGCAACAGCAGTTCTCTAGTAACCAGGAGGACTGGGTTTTCCTTAAATAAGTATTTGGAAATTTGTAAATATAATTTATGAAAAGTCACAAGTCTTGGTTTCTTTTCCTTAGGGATATCAGGGATCAGCAGGAACTCCAGGTATCCCAGGAACTCCAGGGGTTCAAGTAAGTTTCTGATTCATTTCTATAATTTGAAAATCTGAGACAAATCCTGGCAACCCTCTCCCAATATCCATTGTTTGTCACTGAGAGCTGAGGTGTGAGGAGTGAAAAGGGCTCAAGGGATGGCATGAAGCCAGGGGGCATCCTTGGGTGAATTGCACTGGAACTCACATTGCTTTGGGGTTTGTATGTAGGGTGACAATTCGACTGCAAATCTAATCATTGCTGGGTCGGGCCTGTAGGAGCAGGACTCAGCTGGGGCTTAGACGTTTCCATCTGATCCAGAAGCCAAACAGTAGTTCCTTCTGTTTTTCTAAGAAGCAGTAACAGTGATCTGAAGCCTTGTCATGGTGATTGATTACCCACAATTCACACGTCCAAAAGGTTTCAGATAAAGTCCAGACTGATGGAGGAGAATTCTTTTTTTTTCTTCATTGTGTTAATTTTGTAGCCCTTACTGAGACAGTTATTGGAAACCAGTGCTATATTTTACTCATGTCTTGATCTAGTCTGGCTGGATAGTCAGGGACTTATTAATTTGTTGAATTAAATATCTGAGAGCGTGCTTGGGCGAAGAGCAAGCCTGCAACATGGCCTATGTGAAGGTTGTCTGATGGACATTTGGAAAGAAGGGGACATCTCTGGACTAGTACGGGCTGTGTGACGTCCTTTTTTCATGGGGTGGTCCCTGACTAGAGCGAAGAATTGTTTTGGTGTTCCCCAGTCACGGGTTGTGATAGTGTGGTATATTCATACATGCTGGATACATTTCATGCTTGTTTCTGCTTTTTCTGTCCAGTTACCAAAATGTTGTGATCAGCCAGCTGACACATCAGTCCCCGGGTCATGTTGCATTACATTTCTGTGTCTCGTTCTGTATCAGATTGTATTAGTATTTCAGCTGGTTTTCATTTTTTCTCTCTTAGGGACCACGTGGCTTTCCAGGTATCAAGGGAGAGCCAGGGAAAGATGGGACTAAGGTAAAAAAAAAAGAACGAATGAAAACATAGTAATAGATAAAAATATTTTACTTTTACCATTTATCATTTTTGGCTGTACAGTTAATAGTACCAATATTTTCACATGAGGTTTCTGTGAGAATTGTTTACTATAAAGGTAATAAAGAAGGAATAAGAATCCTACATTTAGAATGTTACTTCAATTCTGAATCTGGCCTACTTTATTTAATAAAGTTTATATAGGCTTTAGCACTGCCAGTAACACCTTTATTGCACTGAATAATTTATATTTAGAAAGCATATCTAAGTATGAGTACCTGGAAGCACAATACAGGCATCTGTCAGAGTGGTTTCTTTCTGTCTCTTTTCACCCTTTTTCTCTTTCAGTAAGCATCTGGATGAGATAGGTAGGAATTTTTGGATGGCACTTTCTATCAGAAAACACTGATTAATTGAAACTGAAGCTTTTTGTGGAAAAATTCTAGCTGAGGTGTAGCCGGTAGATTGGAGCTGCAGACAGAAGTGGAAGTTTACATATAACTCCTTTCTGATAATCAGGATTAACTTGAATCTGGATCTCCTGTGTACACAGTGAATAAACTATACATTGTCTACTGGCAAGTCTCATTGATATGTAAATAGGTGTCCACCCTTCTCTCACCCTTTTGCCCTATGTTTACAAATGTTCTAAGTTCATTGTGATAGAAGCGTATTTTGCTCTTGGTTTATTAAAGCTTCAAAGCCTTTTTTTGTAACACAAACACTTGTTTTCCAAACAGATTTTACTCTAGAATTTCCTTCTTCGAAAGTTCCCCATATTAAAAGCAGATCCTTAAATTCATCACTGTTCAGCAGAACTCTCAAATGCATGATTAGAACTGAAAGATATGCTTATGTGTTCTGTGCTTTAGGCATCTTAATGTAATTGGTCAGTCAGTACTGGGCCATGTGCAGAAGGTAAGATACTGATGATGAAAAACTCTATTGTCCTGGCAGTGCAAGGTTGCGACAGATAGAATATTTCCTAATTTTCAGTCCAGCCTTGTGTAAAATGTGCCAAGAAACAGGGCTTCCACCACTGTTTTAGAAAACTTCCATTGTAAAATAGGTCTTGCCATTAGAATTTTTTTCCTGATGATTCAACCCAAATTTTCGTCTAATTTCATCCCATTACTTGTAAAGTTTCTATAGCAACTAATTTAAAACTGTTTCCATTGCCGAGTGTTTTAGTTTATCCAATAATTGAATCACCACTTCTGAGCAGAAACTGAGGTTACATTCTTTTTCATTAAGAAGCAATGGATGCATCAAGTGTTTATTTTATAAGTTTTGATGATTTTTTGAACTCAGTTCTATTACCGGTTGTCAATACTTATTTGTTGAGAGATATTTTGATAGCATTAACCCACAAGCAATCATTCCCGGAGTGGTGTTCCTGTCTTCTGTGAATACATGACAGACCTCTCAAAATCTGCTTAGACATGAATGGTTTTGATAAATACCACTGAGACATGTTTTCTTTTACCCTTTGTCTTAGGACTTGAAATATTATATAAAATAACTTCCTGAGCATAATTCACTACTCCTCCTTTATTATTGAAATATACTAAACAAATTGAAATATATTGCTCAATATAAAGTTAGATATTAACAGAGAGAAAGCATTGTGATTGTCCAAAAATGATTTGGTGATTGGCTCTTTGTCCTGAGTGAAGTAGATCACTCTACTGAAACATGCAACTGAGCTTGTTTATATTGTTTCAAGTCAGGTAGCGCCAAGTTATTATTTAGCCTTTTGTTGTAATCGCTCAAGGGAGCTTGCAGATGAATTATCAGATAAATATCTTCAGTACCAATAACAAAAGTTTTGGAATTCCTGATATCTGACACCTGTGAGGATAATAAAAAGAATGTTTTGGCTTGTGTTTTTGATTTCCAGCTGCTTTTACCAAAGTGGATTCTTTCTTTCACTGAAATGAGAACTCTATTGTCAAAGTGCCACAGTTATTTTATCAGCGTATTTTGGTTTCATTTTGTTTAATTTTTAGATAAAGTACTTTATACCTTATTTTTTAATACTTCACTCATCCAGAGTAAGCTGGTGAGAAATTTGATAAGGTCAGTAGGTCTTTGATATTTGCGGTAAGAGGGGAGAGCAAAGCCATCCCAGATTTAGGGAATTTCCTTATTCTTTGGGAACTAAGAATGGATGGTAGAATTATTACAGCTCCTACAAAGATTTCCAAAGCTCTTTTTAAAGCTTTTCTTTCCCTCTTGTCAAAGCTCAATGGCTACTTTTGAATCTCCATAAGCCTTATTGAGAGATTACAGTAAAATTAATCCTAACAAATTTAGTGATTGTTTAATATTTTTCTTTTATGTATTGAATCTTGTTTGAAGATTTACAGACTCTCATCAGTCAGCGTACCAATGCTATGAGGCTGATATGGTGATATATAACATCTTTCCACTATTTGTTGAACATTGAGAATATGAATACTATTACAGTATACTACTACTATTTTAGGTATAAGGATTTAAAATATGTTTGCTCTTTTAGGGTGACCGTGGACTACCTGGTTTTCCTGGATTACATGGGATGCCAGCACCAAAGGTTCAAATTAAATATTTCTTGTTACAATATTCATGTGTTTCAACTTGCTCTATAGTTTAATTTAAAGGAAAATAAGTTTATATACAATATTATGCCAGTGCATTTGATGAACTACATAAAATGAATGGATATGATGCTGAAATTGAAGGAAGATACATTCAGTTGGACTTCACTGCTTACATATCAAGCAATGGAAACCATCTGTTTTTCATTTTTGTTCTGTTCTATGGGATTCTATATTAATTACTTTGAACTTTGATTTTACTACTACTTAGAACCTTCTTCACAAACAATGTGTCAAAAAGGAAAAATAATTATATAATTTCCTTGAAGTAATCCAATTTGAGTGACAACATTTTTAAAGGATAGTTCTGGTCTAACCCAATGAGTTTATTTCATGTGTACATCCCCAAAACATCATCAACTGGATCTTTTGCTCTTCTGTGTTAGTACTCAACTGAATTTACTTCTTAGTATTTCCAAAGTTGTGTTTTAAACTTTTCAGATAAGGTCTTCAGAAGAGTGCAGCACTTTTCAAAGTGCTGAATTTTGACTTAGGTACCTACCTATATTGAAGTTACCAGAACCTCAAAGTGCCTTCCACTGAAAATAGAAGCATTAAGCCTGTGAACTGTGGATTGTCTCACCAGCAGTGTTGGACATTCTGGGCTTCTCTCCTAGGAGAGCTTGGAAAATTCAAGATTTGCATTTACTGTCTTGTGCATATTTTTTTGCTATCAGATGGATCTCTTTGCCTACTTCATTTTATGTCTGGTATACATGTCTACTTTGTATATATATCTGTATATAATTACTTCTATTTTAAAAATTAACATATTCATACACATTTTGTCTAGGGAGAAAGGGGTCCTAAAGGAGATCAAGGACTGCCAGGAATATATGGAAAAAAGGCAAGTAAATTTATAATCATAAAATAAAGCAAGATCTTATTGGTATCTGTGGTGGGGTAACCTTGGCTGGCTGCCTGATGCCCAACCACCCACTCTCATTCCCCCTCCTCAACAGTACAGGGGGAGAATGGAAAAGCTTGTGGGTCCAGATAGAGACAGAGAGATCACCTACCAATGCTGTCATGGGCAAAACAGTCTTGACTTGGGGAATTAATTTAATTTATTGCTAACTAAAATACGTTTGGATAGTGAGAAAGAGAGACAAAAACTAGAACACCTTTCCCCCTGCAGCCCCTGCTTTTTCCTAGGCTCAACTTCTTCATGGGATGGTGAATGGGCAGCGGGGTGGGGTGGGCTGTCCATTACAGCTCCTTTCTGCTCTCCTCCCACCTCACACTTTCCCCTGCTCCACCATGGGTTCTTTCCACGGACTGCAGTCCTTCAGGATAAACCTGCTCCTTCCTGGGGTCTCTGTGGGCTGCAGCTTGGCTACCACAGCTCCACCATGGTCCTCTCCACAGGCCGCAGGAGAATCTTTGCTCTGGTGCCTGGAGCACCTTCTTCACTGACCTTGGCATCTGCAGGGTTGTTTCTCTCATTTTTTCCCTCCTTACTTTGCCTGTGTTGTGTTTTTGCCTTTTCTTAAATATATTTCCCCTGGGGCACCACCACCGTGGCTGCGGGGCTCTGCCGTGCCCTGGGGTGGGTGGGTTGGAGCTGGCTGGAACCGGCCATGTCCCACACAGGGAAGCCCCGGCCGCTCCTCACAGAGGCCGCCCTGCAGCCCCCCCAGTGCTGCCAGCGCCTGGGCACCTGCACCCAGTACAATATCATTTATATTTTTATAATAGGTGTATTCACAGATAATTTAATTCTGCAGTCCTAACTCAAAAAAATTCCACTGAAGTTACAGGATATACTTGTCTAGTAATATTAAACTCGTGCTCTGTTCATCTGGATATTTTCAGAACTCTCTTCATCCTTCTGTTAAAAGATCCATGTAATTCATTGTAACATAACACAAAATGCTTATAAGTATATATTTTTGCAAATATGTCTATGCCTTTACTGTAGAGTATATATAATAATTTTATTGCAAAGAAGTCTATGCTTTTTAATACATGGAAATGTACACGAACCATATAACTAAACAGGAGGGAGAAAGAGGGGTATGGGAAGTGAGGAGAGGAGCAGACAAATGGAGTGAGACTGATAGCAGCCTGGAAGAGAGATGTTTTAACCTGTGATTTATATAAAGCAGGGTGTGCTTGTGTGTAAATATTTATACTTCAGTGAGCATATTTTGGCCATCCAGTGTTAACAGGTACATTTTCACCTGTCCTTATATTTTCTTCATGTATTTATTGGTCTAGAGTTTTAAGCAGTTTGAAAGATGGTCTGCATTCAAATTTCTGTATTTTAGAGCACATTTATGTTTCTCTAATGGTATAGTTATTAATTGACCACCGCCTGTGTTAATAAAGAGACAGATCTTCCACACATTTTCAAAATAAGAAATAATATATGTGAATTGTAGGTTAAATATACTGAATTTGCAGTATAAACATTGAAGACTACTTACTTTTCATTTGCTGTATTTCTCAGGGTTCAAAAGGAGAGAAAGGTGATACGGGGTTTCCAGGAATGCCTGGGCGATCCGTAAGTTTTGTGAAGACAATTTACCTTTAACTTTTCCTTGTCAATTCACCTACTGATGACTGTCAACCATTGCCACAGGGAGACCCTGGCAGAAGTGGGAAAGATGGATTACCGGGGAGTCCTGGCTTCAAGGTATGTACAAATGTATATTCGTATCTTGCTAAGTCTTCAATAGCATTGCTATTTGTCTAAACATATCCGGTTTATTCTGTGGAGACTTACTGGAAATTAAAATAATGTGTGCTTTGCTGAAGTTTACTGCATTCAATGGGCAGACTTAATCGATTTCAGTTGATTTGTGAGCAGGGACAAAGCTTTTATTAAGAGCATATTAGTGATCATCAGAGATTGTTTATACTTCATCTCCTTTGTCCTGTTTGTTTTTCTCTAACTGTGAATCTGTTAAGAAAATTTTCATACAAGCATGTGTTGCAGAACACACCTGTCGTGTACAGTTAAGAAGGAAGTAATCTAATTATTATTATTGCTTTTGAAGGGGACTGGATGAAAGCTAGGAGGAAACACCTTCAGTATTGGATTAATGTTTATGTTCACATTCTCTTCACTGTGCAGTGCCCTTTATATTTAATTTAGAACAGTTTTTCAAGTGGGCTAAGTATCAATCTACTGCAAAAAGACTACAGGATCTGATATTTCTATAATGTATTGCAGTCTGTAAGCTCACTGGACACTTTCTTTACCCAGTTGTTGTTTGCACTGTTCTAATTTGTGAAAAGATGGGCTTTAGCGGTACCATTTTCATCCTTGACTGTCTTCATGGTGAAAAATTTTTCACCCTTATTTACAGCAGGAAATGGTCTACATGTTAACAACTGAATCAAGCTCATAGTTAATACAATAAATAGAGCCTCTAAAGTCATTCAGCTGCTGACTGTTAACTGCTATAAATTCTGTGAGATCACTCATAAGTTTGCAGTCCTATTTGCTGGTTTTGGGTACCCCAGGTGACTTGTAAGTGCCAGTTCAGGACACAGATGTCCTGTAGATGGTACCTGCCAGCCCGATGTGGAAGCCTTGGCTGCCCTAGAGCACCTCAAATAGCACCAGGTATTTGTGATTAGGTAACTGAATCAAGCCCCTGTTCACTGTAACGGGATCTTAGATCCCTAATGTATTTCTAGACAACTTCGGGTAGAACACATCTGAAGTTAAAGTTAAAGAGGGGAGTTATCACTTACAACACTACAGTACTGTTATTCTGAAAATTGCCCAACTTCAATGTATAACTTATCATCCTGCAATTCAAAAATTTATTACGGGAACACATCTAAAATAACAGCCTTTAAAAAGTACATATACAATTTAACTGTTACAGTAGGTAAATTCAATATTTCCTATATTATTTTTTCTCTTTGGAAGGCCTAATTGGACTGTGCTAAAAGGTAATGGAATAACTTTATTTTATGTCAAATAGGTGTACTTTTTTTTTAAACTGCCCTTAAGTTTACACTGTTAAAATATGCTGGCAGAAGAAGTTGTAATTCTTAATTATGGAAAAAAAATATTTTCTTATTGCTCATTTTTCTGAAGTTAACTTCAGCAACCAACAGCAGATTATTTCTATGATACTGAAGGACTTTTTGTTCGTTACTTGGTTTAGTTTTAAATGCTCCTACATTAATTTCATTTTGATCTTCAAATCCCATTGATAACTGCCTATAAGTTGTCATTATTAATATATATTTATAAAAACATGTATCTCTGACACCTGCAAATATGTCAGGCAAAGACAATTTAACAGTCTTAAAACACTCAGCTAGGTTTGTGTCTATGGACATAGTAGCTACCTATGTTGCTGTTAAAGTCAATGGAGTTCAAACTGGTAATGCCAGGGGAGTCTGGAGAGCAATTCAGCTCAAAGGCGGCAGACTTGTAGGTACCAGTTTAGTTGCCTACATAAAAGCATCTGGTGCATTTGAGATGCATTAATGTCCAGAGCATCCTAAGGGAGCTGACAAACATGACATAACTCCTATGGAAAGCCAGTGCCTTTCTGGAGTGGGAGTAGGAACCCAGACAAGACACCCTTGGATATCTCAAATATGACCAAATGTCTATGTGCAGGCAATGAAATTGAGCTCCTGGTGGCTGGTCAGCTGAGTCAAGGCTCCATCAACTGTCTTGACTAGACTTGTTGGCTGTGTTAGGAGCTTAGTTACCTACATGAATTTATTTCAAATGAATCCTGCCTTATTTTCAACATATATATATATACACACACAGATATTTCTGCTAAATTGGTGGAGAAATTTATTCTCTAGTACTATAGAAAGTAGAAAAAAATAGGTTTTTTTCCTCTCTGGTATTTGATAACATGGACAGGTAATAGTTGCAGTTGTTTAACATAGAATTTTAACTGTCACTGGTGGCCCTTTAGAGTGAAGTATTATGTCGATGAAGCATGAATTTGGAGAATATTTTGGTCTGTTTTTATGCTTGTAAACAATATACAGGTAATTCAGAATATTAGTTGTGTGAACCTGTGTACACTTAAACTGAAAGACATTTTCTTGACTATTTTCTTAATTTAATTATTGTAGTACAAAAATATGATATACTCAGTTTTTATTCATTTTATGATATAATAGTTAAACAGAAGCCATATTCTTCATTCAAATATTTTGTCAGCTTGACTTCAATATCTGCTTGCTATAAAACATTGCTTCATTCTAGGTCTGTAATCGAATTCAGAGCAGTAACAAACAGGCTGTCTTTGAATAAAATTTCTCCTGGAGCGTTCCTGTTTTCTTACAATATTCATTCTTGGGAAAGAATGTGGGAAAAAAGGATGGCTTGAAACCCAGATACTACCCATGGTTACTTCAAGTCCAGTTTTTGTAATTTAAAGTTAATTATTATCAGATTATTTATATATATATATATTAATTGGTCTTTGCATTTGTTCCATGTGATTTTATTTCTGGAATTATTCTTCAAAATTTCAGAACGTTTTTTGTGTCATACATTTTTTTAAGTAAGGACATAAAGATTTGATTATATCTGATACTGCTGTATTCTGGAGTGCTTTGAAATAGTTTTCAGACTATTAGTTGTACTAACAAGTAGACAATAGCAATTTATTACTCTTTTATGAGCTTCTCCAACCAGTAATTACTGTTCTGATTCAAAAGACAGTTGTCTCGTTCATCTTTTTGTAATCTGTTTGACAGCTGTCTGTTGGACACAGCAACAGACAGGAATATTGGATTGACAACTCTTCTTTCTGTGTTCGAAACTGTTTTTAAGAGATGTTTGTTTGATGAAGTTGTGATCATCTGTATTAGTTTTACAGTTTACTTAAAATAAAATTTACTATTTGAAATAATAATTTTTATTATGCAAAGAAGGTATTTTTTTAATATTTTATTTGACAGTCTTTTTTATTTTAAAGGGAGAAGTTGGACAGCCTGGATCTCCTGGTGTAGAAGGACATCGGGGAGAGCCCGTAAGTGATTAAATTGTTGACACATCTTTATGTACTGATTTGTTTGTTTTGGGGTTTTTTTTGTTAATGGATGTTGTGCTTCATGTATCATCCATGTTGATTTGAATTGGTTGATATGTCCGTTTTTGTAAAAGTGCTTTTCTATTTTCTGGTGTTCATTTTAAATTTGGATTTAGTAAAACAAATAAACAAGCCTTTAAAGTCAAAGATGCCTTAAAAGAAAAGATTCTTGACTGTATTGCGGTTATATATACCGATTTGTATATATGTTATAAAATTGTCTCATTACTGACTTCTTTCCTGTTGCTAGGATGGTATGGTTAGATATAGATAATTATTTATAGAAGGGAAGATTCTGGGTGGTTTTAACTCTCATTTCTGCAACATGGTATATGTTCTTTCATATACTTGTTAATTGCACTTTTAAAGTTTATTTTTTCACTATATACCTCCCCTTCTCCTTTGTCCAGTTTTATTGGTCTTTTACTTCCTTGCATCTTGTTACACTGTCCATGTTATCTGTATCTCTGTTCTTTCTTAGCTGGGGAACATGCTGCTGCATTTTTGTTTTGCAGGTTTCCAAAGTCATTGTTCCTCTACTGGTGTTTGAGCAACCCCCTCAGGGCAGCTCATTTTTCCTTCTCTTTATTTGTGATAGTTAGGCTTTGTCCTGCTTGTTTCCTTATTTGGCTCCCTAAGGCCACCAGACTTTGCTCGAAGCAGAGAAGCCAAGATATCTGTAGTAATACCTGAAAGCTTTGAGTGCTGATAGAGTGCCAGCTGTCTTCAAATCATCAGTAATTCTTCTGTAGGCCAAGAGCAGTAAATGGAGCTCAGTTGGTGGAACACTGCCTTCCAGATGAATTACATTCTGAATTACATTTTGTATTGTAATTTGAGGAGATACAGCTTTATATATTCAGAAATTTTTATGGTATTGAATGTAGCGTGAGGCAGTATGTGTTACATGGTACTGAAATCTGGTAGAGAGTTTTGATAACTAAGAGATGGAAATCACACTCCCAGCTGAAAAATTCTCATGTTCTTTCATTTAATTTTTTATATATTCACCAAAAGCTCATAAAACACTCTGAGTAGACTACAGAACACTGGGCGATCATTCCCAAGAGACTTTCTTCCCACTTGGCTGGCTTAAGTGAAGGACACACATAATTCCTCACTTGGCTTTGTTTTGTTCCTCTTTTTCTGCCCCAAATAACTCTGAAATTGATTAACCTTTTACAATCTATGGTATCTTCAGATGTAAGAAAGACTGAAAGTGAGTATGAATTTAAAACCGTAAAATACAAATGAAGAGGTTTTGGTATATTGTTAGTTAGTACGCCATAACAAATATATTGAGATAATAACAAGACTTCTGTTGTTGTCCGTGAGCCTTATTTTGTCTCTTTTCATTCTTAGAAAAAAATGTTAATCATTGTGATTTTTTTTTAAATTAATCTAAAAAATAGGAAGGAGGAGGCATTTCTGACCTAGGGAAAACTTAAGTATTTAATACTTTAACAGCTTTCTGATCTGATAGCTTTGGTTAAGTCTGACCTATATCTACTAAAGAAATATATTTTGGTTTAAAATGAATATAAATGTTTTGCAATATAATGTTTTAAACAGCAATGTTAACCCATTATTTAAGTCCCATACTTTTGCTTTAAAGGGAAATGAAGTGGCAGATTTAAGACATTAAAATCACTAAGAATTCTTTTAAACTCATCATAAAATATTATATAGGAAGACTTCCAACAACTACAAAAGATTTATACAATCCTAACAGGGCAAGCCAGATTGCACTATATGCTTCATTTATAATCAGTGTATGTTCTTCTGAAGAGCAGAAAGTCTACATACTGACTGGGGAATTGCCTCAAGGTAACCAGTAGGAAATGTAAGACACCTAGTCATATCTGCTCATCTCCCTCTATTGCTGGTGTAGCACCAGACTGCATGTGCAGACATGGTGCTCCATCTATTTAGAGCCTGGAGGAGGTGCAAAGGGC
Organism: Phalacrocorax aristotelis; assembly: GCF_949628215.1. Taxonomy (NCBI): domain Eukaryota; kingdom Metazoa; phylum Chordata; class Aves; order Suliformes; family Phalacrocoracidae; genus Phalacrocorax; species Phalacrocorax aristotelis. The sequence continues at coordinate 27,729,794 of NC_134278.1, read as the reverse complement.
ATTTCGCTGCAGCAACTTTGTGGTAAAAGTGTGTGCTTGGCCTGTGCAAAATGAAAGCTATCATCAGCCATGGGATATGTGGGCTCCCCTATTCAAGAAAAGGGTAGTTGGCTTTCATCCCATGGAAAAAGGGACGTCTTGTGCAACTTATTGCTCCTGTTTTTTCTGTTGTTCCTCCAATGTGTATTTAATATATAATGTATAAGTGCCTCCTCTTTGCTCCTCTTCTGAGTGTGACTTTCTCTGGTGGGATACCCTAGGAGTTAGGACTGTGCTGTGCCCAACCTGTGATAGCGAAATAGGCTGCCTAAGCTCAAGACAGGCCTTGGATGATACTGTTGAAACTGTTGACTCCACATCGTTAACCAGCCAGACACAACTGCGGCCCTGGGACAGCTCAGCAAGTTGCATGGATACCCCACCCACACAAACATTTATGCAAACAGTCTTTATTTCTTCCATTCAGCCACATTAGTGTTAGACATGGCCTAATTTGTTGAATTGGTCTTTTTAAAAACAGCTGTCTCATGGTCCTGCTTGCTTTAGCAAATAAAAATATATGGTTGCAAAATGAATGCATCTTGAGACGAGATCTGAGATGCAACTGTATAGGATGGAGAGGACAGCTGAACCAAACTCCCATTGCCTCCAGCCTCCAAGAGGTGTGGTTATTTTCTGGACAGCATACTTTCTGGTTTATTATTACTCTTATTAATCACCAATTTTATGAACAGGAAAAAGTAGGTTGTAAAGCTAAGTAAATAATTCCAAGTTATGTGGTTGTTTTCCCTCAGTAGTACTATTTGGAACTTAAGTTAGCCAGGCCACCCAATCCTACTGACTCTGTGTAAGAATAACGTTTGACAGTATGGACAGAAGAATTTAGATAGCATTTAGTAAAGCTAGTAATCAAGCTCATTTTACTGATGACGAAGATAGGCCACACTGTCACTTAAGTAGTTTAATGGCTAGTCATCTATCTTACTGATGACAGACTGTTTTGATAAATAAGTTTTTTGAGGGGCCAACTGTCTAAAGGATAGAATAAATCAAGATTTATTTGAGCTTAATTGCAGTCCAGCTGTCCTTTTCAACATAGGTAGAGTTTTGTCAGAGTTCGGATTCAGTGGAAGCTGTGTTAGACTTCTCCTTGTGTTTACAGTCATGCAGATGGAAGCCCTGAAGTGAGTGCTTGTGTGTGAAGCTGGCAGTACATTTATAGCACTATTCTAGGCCTAGCATATGCTGTCCTGCCACAAGAAATATGTCTGAACATTTGCAACTGCTCATGTTTATTCTCCAGAAATCACATTTTTTCAGAAATACAGCTGCAAACACTTAAAATGGTAGAGTTTGCCCTTAATATTTAGGTCACATCACAAGACCTCAGATGTGGCCTCATTTGTGCCAGCAATAGCAGCATAATATGGCTTTCAGCTTCTGACCTGCTTCCCACTGTTATACCTGTACTCCTGGTTTGTCTGTTGATCTCTTATAACTGCATCAGGAATGCTAGATGTAGATCAATGCATCCTCTGAAAAATGTGTCTTTTATGCTAGGGTATGGTAGCAGAATTCTTTTTGAAACATGTTCAAGATACATTAAGGATATAGAAATCTCCAACAGAAGTTGCTGTGTTTTTCTTCTTAAAGCAGAAATCTTTAAAATACAACATAGAAACTGATATAGCCAGGCAGCCTGTATCTTTGGAAAGCAAACCTAAAGTTAATGTAGTTCTACTGGATCTATAGCCGTGCTGAGATTAATAGAAACTGGAACCAAGGAAAGAAAATTCCTGACTTAGTTATATGGTAGTATGCAGAACAAAATATTTTTTTGGTGGGTTTTTCTTCTGTGTGCCATGAAATATTCTCCCTTTCCCTTATTCTACAGTTTTCCAGATCTCTTCCCTGTGAACAAATTGGCTTTAGGGGAGCCCTTAGAGTGAAACACCTTGAGGCAAGATGGCTTGTTAAATAGTCATGTGTTCAGTATTGCCTCTTGTCTTTCTTTGCATAGGAAGCTATGAAAAAAACAGACACAAACCACAGAACTACTAACAATTGTGTTGTCTGTATACTGACAACACCCCTTAGAGATCTTGTTCTCGGAACAAATGCCTGGCAGCCAACCAGAATAATAATATAGGAAATAATGTTATTTACTTATTAAAATGTAAATGTAGCTGATTCTAATGAACTTTCTTCTTCAGTACAGCTTTACACATATTATATCACCAACTGTCATTTCATAAACTGACGTATATAAATAAGCAAATATTTTGAGAATGGAGGAAATTCTGAAAAATTATATTTTGCCTGTATTTACCTGCTGCAACGAAATTTTCTTTCATTTCAGTTGTACCCTTTTATTCCTCTAGCCGTGTGTATATTCTCATGAGAATCACTGAGGAGAGAAATATTAACACCACAACCACTGCATTTGAGTGAAGAATGTGAAATGAATGAATGGTGTGTAAAGAACATTTTTTGTAAGATTGTCTAATATAGTTAGAGGAGATGTGCAAGTTTTAAGGCGTTCCAGTGCCCCTTCCAGTCTACAACAGAACTGGAAAGTAATTTTAACATTATTTCTGTACATTTAACTTGGTTAAGTTAGGTAGCCCATGTGAGAGGGAAGGTAGCCAGTTACCTGTGGAATAGGATGGGGCTGTGAACGGAACGGAACGGAAGATTTGGTAATTGTTGTGAACTACTCATGGAAGAAAATTTAAAATTCAGTCAAAACCTTTGCAATAGACAGTGGAGTGTACGAGCTATGCTAGTCTCTTCAGGAGGAAAGCTACTATTCAACTTTAATAAAATACCTCAAATTTTTTGCTTTTAGTGGTCATATTTATGAACTGTATCTGCAGAGTTGTTTCTGATAACAACCATATTTGAGAATGCAGCATCGTGTGTGAACACTTTGTCAGTCCTATCTTCCTATTTCACAAATAGAAGGAGCAGCATAGTGTGTTAGTGTTGACTGAAACAGATGATGACCACTGGCTGAGATAAGTGGAAGTGAAATACTTACACCACATGTAAGCACAAATGTTTTTCTGTGATCACAATGATATGCTTTGCTTGATGCACTTTATGTTGATGTTATGTTGGTTTGTACCAGTTTTAGTTAATAAGGTGCCATTTACTCAACGTTTATATCTTCTCAAAAGATCATGTGCTGTGTGGATTTAATACTTGTGAAGATGTTTCATAGAATACTAAATACTCATTCAAGTTTAATATTGTCTTAAAGTAGGCACTGCTATAAAATAACACTCTCTTTATAAGTAATATATTTAGAAGAAATTATTTCCTGTCAGTCTTTAAGACAAAAGCAATCAGGAGAGTCAGCGAATTGGTTGTTGTGAGCTTATCAAATTTCACAGTTTCAAATCTAATACTCACGCTTTTCCACTAGTCTGAGATGCCTTGATAGTAGCAGCTGAACTTGGAAGAGTGATGGCCTGCTTTTCAAAGGTGTTAGCATTCTTTATTTCTTCTACTAATTTCTGAATTGTTGGATTAGACAGGGCAGAGTCTTGCTGATGACTTTCTCGTTGCTGGAGCTACTATAACAGGTGTTGTTAGTCTTGAGGAAAGGGGACAGCACAATGGTTTCAATAACCATTCTTTAATTACAGAGTGCTTGCTGTAATCTCCACCACATTGTTTAGACTGAATGCAGGTTTTCGTGCAAATAATAACTTTTATGTCCTCTGGTTGTATACGTTTTTAACAGAATTTGTTTGCAACCTAGGTTATCATCTTCATTCTGACTGACAAGTTATTTTAACAAAATTCATTCCATACCACCTTTTCAGCAGAGTTAATTGCTATTAAGAAGACAAATATGAGAACAGTGCTGTAAAGAAACAGGTAATTAAGGACTTCTGGAACTTCAGGCAGTCTAGTCTGAACTACTCAATTATTCCCAGTTGACAAAAATGACATAAGACATGACGGCATAGTTGCTGATCCAAAGCATGTTGAAGTCAATGGAAGGATTCCCATTGAAGTCAGTCTGGACTGGGGCCACAATAAATGCTGTAATAAACTTGGACCCACTGGCCTAATGCAACTTGGAAAACAATGCCTGCTTTTCTAAGTTGTCAAACTAATAGTTGTCTCCCATCTAATTCTCACTTTCTGTCTGTTCCTCGTGATTTGTAATTTTTAAACTTCTGTCTTGACACACTATGCAATTACACTAATTATATTAATTTTCTATAATTATATAGTGTCTTTTTTGTTTTTATTTTGCCTGCATAAACTTAGGAAAGTATTTTTTTTTTTTATTTTTTCAGTTAGTACCATTTCAAATTTGGTAACTTTGGAAAATCAAGTGGAGGGAAGGTGACATACCTTGCTGCCATTTCTTTTAAGACTATTTATAGATGCAATGTCAATAAAGGCAGTTTCTTAAAAGATATAAGGAAATACAAAAGAAGCTGTAGTTGTAAGCCTGTTATGGACGTGATTGGTGTGTGCTATAAATAGTTATAAACAGTACTCAGAGTAGTCTGTTTTATGCTTGTATGCTGTAGTCGCCTTTTTATGGCTATGCTGGCACTTTTCTTACTAATTCGTGTGCTGATAGAAGTTTCATACCAGCATTCCTCCTCCATTGCAGCTGGTTTGTAAACATAGCGATAGAAATACCTCTGACCAATGTGTTGTACCAATTTAAAATCTCCCTGCTGACTTGCTGAGCTGTATTACAATAAACAGATGTTTGTCATTTGTTAAAATGTCTCTTAATAATTTGTTAATCTTGTATAAACTTAAAAATCTGTTAAAGCTGTAATTCTGAAAGAATTGTCCTGTAGCAAACACTTGAAGGTGCAGCTTTGTTAAAGAGTGCAGTAACTATCTTCTAAGCACAAAATTGGAGATAGTGCTTATTTATTTGTATTCTGTGAGTTATTCCAATGAACTAGTCCTGTTTATACATGGAACCACAAACTCTTCTGAAGAATGTAATTTCTTCAGTGGATTTACATAATTTGGGATATTTATTGGAAATTTTCATGTAGAGACTTTAAACTTGGTCTTAGTTATCTGTACTAGCAAGTAAGCTTTAATTCCCAGGTGAAGTGCTTTGGCATAAGCTTATACTGTCTGTAGCGTAAGAGCTGTGACACACATTGTTCCACCTGTGGTTTTTCCCACTGAAGGAATGATCATTTTCACTTCCTACTGCATCTTCAGCCTTCAGCTGTCATGTTCTCAGCATGGCTAAGATGGAGTCTAGAGATCTGGTATGAAACTAAGAGTGAATCAACTTGGCAGTGTGGGTGTATGCAGTACACATCAGATATCTCCTCTTGTGTTCATATTACTCAAAAATACATGTAAATGCCATTTTAAATGCTTCTGCATTGAGGAGACTGGAGGTATTCACATAAATTGCAGAGATAGCAATATGCACATGCTTATAAACATCACTACCTTCTTTCTGAGTACCAGAAACTAGATCTTCTTAGTATGAATATTGCAGTGGACCTTTCTATAGAGATGGTTTATCAGTATTTGAACATTAGAGCTATACAATTTGACTTCTAATGTATTTTCAAGTGGAAAAAAGTCAGCTTACTATAACAGATTATCATTCAAAAGCATTTCCCGTGAGTTTTTTGTTATTTTGAGCAAATGATGTACAGATACATTTCATGTATATTAGCTAACATACTATTGCTTGGAGTCAAATAAAAGGCATTCCTAAAAATTACTGGACTTGATAAAGTGTAGATTTTTGAAGAGTTGAATGGACAAATCCAAACAACCATAAATTGATCCTGTAAAGTTTATCAGAAATTTATTTACTCCCAAATCTCAGTTAAAAATGTGTGTCATTGCTGAATCGGCTTAGGTTAAAGAATTAAAACTATATATAATCTCTCTGTGTGTGAATCTAGTTTGGCTCTGTCTGGGTAGCTGATTTTAGTTAGAAAGTTTAGAAGTTCTTTAGTAATTCTTTATTTTCCCTGTAAATGTATGAAACTATGTGTTTCCTTAAGTGTTTAATCTAATTTGATCTGATCTAATACTTTCCAGGCATAATGGGTTAATTCACCATGCTAAGAAGAGCATAACCGCTAAAGATTTTGAAAGTTATATAATAAAACTGGTATGAAATAGGTATGCATTAAGTGATTAACAATCGGTTCCTTTGATATGTGATATTTAAAAGAGGACTCATTTGCATTCTTTTGGATCCACCTGATATAAATAATAATAATACTTAGGGCATTCCTGAACTTGTGTGCTAATTTCATACATTCAAGGAAGGCTTTTCTGAAGTAGGAGAAGCTTGAAGAGAACGTTTGGACTGGTATGTGTGGTGTATTGGCCTGATGTCTGCCCTTTTAGTGCCAGGAAGGTTGGTGTTTATACTTCCTGTAAATGTTTCACTGGTGCTAATTAATCTTGAAACAGCAGCACCTTTCCATTATTCTTGCCTTACAGTTTCCTTCTTAACTCTCAGTTTTTAAGGAGCACTTCAAGACACTGTCAAATCCTCCAGTAATATAGAAAGCACATTGGAAATTACATCCTTTAACAAAATGGTTTCTGTATATTCCTCAACAGAAACATTATGCCTAGGACCAGGAAAATAAATATATGCATGGTGAAATACTAAGGAATTTGAATGAACTTTTGACGGCCAAAGCACCCAGCATTCCCTATTGGGTGGCAGTATCATCACATGATTTTGGACTTACTTAGTCATATATGCATCAACTTTTAACCAAAATATGATATGACAAAGCATTTGAAATCATTGAAGTAACAGTTTTGCAGTTTATTGGGAAGAGAGAGCAAAAAATGAAAAAAAGTGCTTTTGCAAATGAGAAAATATTTGACAACCAGTAGAGTAAACATCCCACTTGTGGATTGTGGCAGAGGAGTTACAAGTAAGGAATATGCAAGATCTTTTGCATTGATGCCAGCTTTATTATCTGTGTATTTGTCTATGCTAATTTTCTTCTTTCACACATATTACAGAGGTAGGATATAAAATACCTCAGTTCTAGTATCTGTACTAATAGAAGTAAAAATATTTTTAGTAACAATAAATGGTCATTTAGGCAGTAGTTGATATGCAAAAATACAAGGCATAGAACATATTAAGTTACCAGATTTTAAATAAGAATGTAATTTTTGCATTGCTTTCATCTGTAATTCACAGCAATTGTGTTCAAGATTATTGCTCAGCAGCTGTTTTCAATAACACAGAAAGTGTTAGGTATGTTAGACTATGTTAGACTGTGAAATGCATGAATATGTAATTAATATATGCCTGTCCTAAGTGGCACATCAGTAAGTACTGTGCTTACTGTGGTCTTCATTTTGTCAGGTCTCAGAAGCGAACTACAGAAAAATCAAGATGGATCTGGATTTTTTGGCATTGTTTTAACATATGCTACAAAATGGAAATGTTTTGAATCTTTAAATATTTGCCAGACAACATAGTTCTAGCTCTAAGATTATCATTTATGGTGAATAAAAGCAGAGTGTATGTAGGGTTTTCCCCCCCCATTTATGGTGTATAAATGCAAAAATCAGATATTGGTAATTCCATGTCATCACGGGCAATGCTACAGGAGCTAATGCTTCACAATGCAATTTCTCTTTGTGTGTGCAATTTCACATTTCATTTTTAGGCACACACATTATCGATTGTCACTGGTTTGTGTCATTGTGTTTTGACATAACAGTAATACAAAGTGTGATCTGAATTTTAGTAGTATAGCTCAAGGACAAATTCCTAGTTGTATTCAGGTGTTGCTTCATAGAGCACAGGGACGTGGTATTTCAGGTTTCTAGGGAAAATGCACTCTTCTTGGTATGAATTCTATCTCTGTTAATGTTCATGCTAGAGAATAATCAAAAGAAAAGACATCTGAATGCCTTTAACACAGCCCCTAAATATGTCTATCTTCCTTTCCTAATAAGCTATGAACACTAGGAAATAGGATTTTGATTTACAGCTTAGGTAAATATCTGCTGGAGCTTCCAGTGACTCTGGACACCCAACAGAAACTTCCCTCAGCTGATTGCTATACTTAGAAACCAAACATGGGCAGTAGGCTATGAATGAAGAAGACACTCAGAATGTAGCAGCCATAAATATTTACTACTTCAGTTGATTTCATTTACCCATTGCTGTTCTATTCTGTGCTTCTCAATATTTTTATGGTGAGTTACTTAACCACAAGTAGAAAGAGGGTTACCAAAAGGATGTTTGACTTTCCTTCTTCTGATCCAACTTCAACAGGGTAGTAACAGGGTAGCCAGTTTTTTTTGCTAGCCATCATTCTCCTTCGACATATGGGACAAGCCAGAGAAAAGATTTGCTGTACCTATGTCCTCAGAAGGTCTGAGTAACAGCCTCCTTGAGAACTGTGGTCAGGGTGCTGATGTGAAGCAAACATGAAAATACATAATTTTTCATTTGTAGCACATGTTGTTGTATTGGAAGTCTTCATTATTATGTATGTTATGCCCAGCTTCTGTTTCTTTTCAGATAGATAATTTGAAAATATTGTATATTTGTGCTTAGGCATTGTTCTAAAAAGATTAAATATCACAAATCAAATAGTACTCTGGGCTAATGAAGCACAAGTAATGCAGTGCATGTGGGATCCTGTTCCTAGGTCAAGCTTTAAAAAATTGACTTCAGGATTTTGACACGTTTTACTCATATTGGACCAATATGGAACAAATTACTACAGGACCAGCAAAATCAAGGTAATTAGATCCACTAATTCCACAAAGAACTGTACTACAGAAATATTAAACCATTTAGGAAACAACCTTTGACTCTTATTGTACAAATTAGGTTTTGCTGTAGTAATTCGTTTTAGTAATTAAATTTAGTCTTACTGAATACTATGTGAGTCAAGGTGTGATTTTCCTTCTTTGTGCTCTGGAAGCATTTGATCCCATTCTCTGCACCAAATTTTCTTAGCTCTTAAACACAGATAAGGACTGCCAAGCAGACTCAGAGTAAATGAATTATCACAGAACTTTTTGTCTGACAATGGATAAGAGTATGTAGAAAATAAATTTTTTTTTTTTTAACCTGTTATTTAGTGCTAGATTCTGTCTGTCAGAGCTTTTGGGACTTCCTTAGCCAAAAATTCATGTTGGCCTATCCTCCTTCATAGCCAGCAATGGACCAATTTTCTAGTAGTTTTACAGTCCTTTTTGGAACAATCTTTTGCTGTTTTCATTTGCTACGTCCTGTGACAAGTTTCACAGTATGTGCCATATAGAAAAAAAATGCATGATTTGTTGTTAAACCTGCTCACTGCTAATTCAACTGAGTGGCTCCTTACTACCAGAAAGATGGCTGAAAATTGCGTTCTTCTTTATCAGTGTGACCTGTGTGAATGGAACTGTGGTTCTTGTAGTGTCAGACAGCCAGGCGTGCTGGGTGCAAGGAGCAGAGCAGCAGTCTGCTCTTCCAGGAGGCTCTGCTGTCCTTAACCTGCCCTTTCATATGTGTGGAAGGTGCTCAGGTTGTGACCCATCATAAGCTTTTCTCCATAACTTAAGTAGTGAAGAAATTTTAAAACATTTTGAAGGCACGTAGCTGCTTGGATAATAGTGTGTTTACATGTAAGTGTCAAACATGGGTCAGTTTGTCAGTTGTTAGAAGTCAGTGTAAACTTTTTAGACAGAGTGGATGTTAGTTTGCACAGTCTGTAAGGCTCGTGCCTGGCATGGCAGGCAGAAGGAGGGCATTGCAGTGTCACCTGCAGGGCTGGGAGCTCAGGTTTTCTCTGGCCACCTTTGGATCCACAAAGATTTGAGAAGTGTGATACATTGTTTTGAAGGGTATTTACAAGAAACAGTGACACCAGTTTCAGCCTGTGACAGGATATACATGGTTTTCATTTTCTATTAGTATTTCCAGCTTTGAAATTACAGTTTTCCAAGGTCTGCATTGTTGGCAATGCAACAGGGGTCATTGTATTCCACACTTAACATATGTATGTTTCATTTTTAAGAACTGATTTGCCAAAAAAGTGTTTGCAAACTCTGGTCTTGGTAATCCTTTTTCCTTTCCTGCATTTAATTTAAAGCTGCTATGCTAGTCTGGTGGATGCTCATTATGTCTGTGGGAATGCTTTGTATTTAGCCCATTTTTCTGTGTCATCAATTCCAACTACTCAGTAATAGCAGATGCAGCTTTGCTGAATTCCTTTTACATAGATTTTGCTACTTTCCCCAGTAGAAAGTTTTATCCGTTATCCAAATTGGGTTCGTGTCTTTCATTCTATCAGGATTATCAAGGATTTGCTGTAATCTTTTAAAAGGTATCTTGACTGTTGTACTTTTATCCAAATTATGACTTGACTTGTACTTTTTTACATACCTCCAGTAAATCTCTCGTGTATCATCAAGTATGCTTTTTCAAATAAGGATCGGTAATACATAAACAGTCATATTTTTCAGGTGTTTAACAGGATCATGGGAACGTCTGGGTAGACATATTTTTTGTGAATCTTGTTCTATTGCTATAATTCATGTAATGTCCTTTAGTGTCTTCCCAGAATCAGAATTGCAGATTTTTCAGAGTGAAAGGAGCCATTTGATTGAAACATAATTCAGAGAACTCATATACACTAGAAAAACCATGTTTTTATCAGTAGTCATGACTTTTATCTGTTTTAAACCTGATCCTTCAGCTGACCCTGATTAACACTTACCCTGTTGAAGAAAGAGTAGGGTCAAAATCAGCACCATTCTGGCAGTCTTCTTTAAAAGCCTATGAACTTTTCAAGACTGAAACTCTGATTACAGTTTCTCAGTGCCTTTCTGGGAGTCTTTTGTGAGTCTTGTCTCACTGCCTGAATTACGAATGTTCATTAGTTTGAATTTTTGTTGTGTAAATGGGCAACAGCCCAGAACGTGACCACCTTTTAACAAAAGCTTCTAAACATTACTCAGTGGATCCGTTTCTTAAAATTAATATAATTTTTAAAAAGTAGAGTTACAGCAAAATAACCTCATTGACCATCCTCATAACAAAATAAAATATGAAAGCAGAAGCTATCTTAAGCCATAAAATAAACCATAATATTTACCAATATTCAACAATAGTAGCAGAGAAGCTGGTAGGTTTTTCTCCCCCCAAATAATGATCTTTGAAATAAAGGGTCTATGCTTACCTTACTTTTAAATACTTTTTTCATTTTTCAGAAGGTCTCACTGTTTAAACAGGAAGTATTGCTTTCTCATAACTTTTAAAATAGTGATAAATTTTAATAGAGAAAAATGATATTATTTCAGGTCTTTCTGTCTTGATATTGATAGAAGAATGAATAGTTTGAAAAACTGTTCCGGAGTAATTTGTCCTAGACAGTATTTATCAAGTGTTTGACACATTACAAAATAAGTCCAGATGTACCGTATTCAGTGAGGAGCCTGTTTGAAGCAGTATGTTGAAAAAGTACAGGTTTGTATACCTACCCTAAGAAAATAAGATACTAATGAGATAATTATACTAATGTTCTCTCAATATCCTTGGGGAATTGACTGCAAAACAGTTTGCCCATAACAGAGAAGCTTTTGGAAATATTCTATAATTTTGCATCTTCCAGAGATACAATTTTATGGTAATGGGTATGTTACCTGTAGTTTAGAAACTCCTACTTTCCTTGCTAGGGCTATCAGCTGGTACTGAAGAACAAAGTGCTACCAGGCACTGAAGAGATGGGGAACGTTAAAGACAGTAGCAGAAAATAAAGAACAGAATAAGCTAATAAATATTAATTTTAGGAGTAAAATACCTTTTGTTTTGTTTTGTTCTGGAAAAAGTTTTTATGCATGGTTTCTTCTGCTGTTCGCAAGCATAAAGTTAAGGATGAGGGAGATACAAATAATTGGTAATACTAGCTAGGAAAAGTGGGAAAAGTATTTTGAGAAATGTAGCTTGTGGCTTAAATAAAAATACTTACACCTAGTTGATCCATATATAAGGCCTCAGACAATTTACTTAATGGATTTTTTTTGTGGGGCTGCGTGGAAAAAACCCCAGCTGTTTAATATCATCCAAAACAAAAATAGACACTTCATGATTAATGAAAGCTACAAGAAAGATTTTCCAGGGATTGTGAAACCATGTTCCTTTTACAGTTAAATCCATTGTGTCTGCCAGGTATTATCAAAGAATGGAAGATCTCTTTAAATTGCTAAAAGTGGAAGAAAATAGTATATTTATACACAATTGTATAAGTGTCAGAATTGAAGGTCATCATCACAATAGAAACAAATTCATGCTTTTGGGTGTTCTGAAGTCCCAGCTGTGGAGGCTGTAGCTGAGCAAGACTGCATCAGGGGACTTAGCTGCATACCCAGATGAGCTTCATTCTGTGATGAAGCAGAGACTCATGGCTAAGCATTGCTATTTCTTGCAAGTAAAGCATACCCACAGTTCCTTTTACCTTTGGATATCCTAGTTTACACTTCTGTGTCTTGTGATCCCTAGCCAATGTGAAGACATTGTCAGAAGCTTTTGCTATCTGAGCCTATAGAGACCTCTCACACCAGGCTTATGCAAACAAGCAAAAAAAAAAAAAAGAGATCATTTGCCATTTGAGTTGTATGAGGGCAACTGAAACATCTGGCCTGTATGACACAGTTCTTAGAGCAGACTGACGTCTTTTTCAAAGGGTAGATCAACTATCCCACAGCACCTTCCGTGACACCAGAGGCAATTTCAGTTACCTGCATGGCATTTAGGTCCCTGCAAAGCCTCCACAGGTCTGTAACAAGAGCTTAGAAAGCTGACAGGCTTCTAGGTACACATAGGTAACACAGGGTGGAAGATAGATGATTAGAGGGGCAGAGGAAGCTGAATAAAGCATAAAGACAGCAGTGTCTCAATAAATAAAAAATCTTGGTTATCTGCCAGACTGATACATTAGTTTTTAGGCACAAATTCAGCAGATAAAACTGCAGTTGAGAATCTTTAGAATAGACATGTTTTTAAACCGAGGAATTAGCTTTACTAGGTTATCTTGCTGGCTTTAAACTTCATGTGATTATAGCACTTGCTGATTAAGGCTAAAATAATGAATAATAGTACATGTTTTTATGGGGTAAGGAAAGCCTTCCCATTTAAGGGAAAATTTCAGAGAAAGGAGGGAGGCATTTGAATGAAATGAAGATAATTGAGAAAGTCAGATTGATGATGCTGAAAGAATTAAGGCAGTGGTAAGGCTTGCAATAAACTTAATTTTTAAATACGAATAAACACTGGATAAACCTTACATGAAATTTCATGTAAAAGAAGAAGGGGAACAAATTAACTGATTCTGAAGCGTAAGACGGTCCATCTTATATAAGGACAGAAATCACTATAGCGCAGTAGATGCTTTGATTTTTAGCTTTTCTGGCTAGAGATGTAATGCTATGTTTTATTGGTATTATAACTGCATATATGATAAATACAACCCATGCAAAATAAGTTTTCTGGAAAGACAAAGAGAAGAAAATCTAGAATTACAACCCCTTTTTCTTATTTCATATGAACAAAATGTTGCTTGATAGCTTTGTAAAGGACTCCCCAAAGGCAATTTTTCTCCATAGGCCAGTGAATCATGAATTATTCCATAGCATTGATTCTGTTACTCCCAGTGGGTGGCAGTTTTCCCATTTGTAGTAGTTCCAAACATTGTGTTTCCCTTAGTGGCAGAAAAATTGCATGATGAATCTGTTTCATATTAAGTTTTGATTAAACACAGGCATTTGTGATAATTTCAGTTACAATATACTCTTCACAAAAATTACATTTTTATCTTACAAATGGAGTAAAACTAGTTGCTTTGCCTCATGCTTTAAAGAATACATTTTTTTATAATTAGCATAAAGTTTCTTTGATAGATTAGTTAATGTTCTCTCACCCTATTAAATATAACTTCCTATTAAGTGTGCCTTATTAGTCATGGTGGACAAAAAGATGCACAGATTCTGAGGATTTGTACCACATGTGAAATCTCTGTTTAAGAATGAGACACATTTCCAAAGCTTCGTTTGGCTTTTGACCTAGAAGTTAGGGAAGAAACTCAGGATATCTAAAATACTTTTTAACCTTGTCTTCTGGGGAAAGGGCAAATAATTCTAATTGACATAACCAGAGATTTTTCATGTAAAAGGAAGTAATAGATTGGGAATAGATAATGAGAAGGAAACCAAATTCAATTCTGTAGGCATCCTGGAGCTGATCCTACAGAAATTAGTTTTTGTAATTACTGAACCATGGAAGCTATACAAAAAAATAACTCTCATGGGAAAAACACATTCTTTATGACCAAATTAGCCACTTCATTCTCCCTCTTTTGTGCCAACTGACGTGTGGAGAATAACTGAAAATATCCACCACATGTACTCTGGGAATCACTCACATTAGCATAAGCGATAGATTCGTTCTTAGCTGAGTGAATGTCAATGAGCCAGAAGAGAATTTTAAGGGTCTGGATCTGCTCCCACTGGAATAAGAGCCTAAGTTCCATGTGCTTCAGTAGTGCAGAGTCAATCAGAAGAAAAAAAAAAGGGGGGGAAAAAAAAGGAAATATGACTTAGTTTTGCAATTGTTATTCTTTGAGTTTTATCCTCCTTTGCCACTGATACAAGGGTAAAGTTAAATGACTTGTACCAGCAATTTCTTTTAGCCAAGAAAGTTCAACATAGCTCAGCGGGACATTGTGTTTCTTCTTTTAAGCGTGCTTATATAATGGTAAATCATTCGCTGTGTTGGATAAGTATGTGGAACCATCTTCTCTCAGCAAATAACACAGAAGTGTAACCATGGAAAGCTTTGGTACACCCTTTCAGTATGAGAAGGTTGCTGCCCAGTGGGAGGATTTTTCAGCATACAAAATTCTATTTTGTATTACAGTACCAGTATTTATAGTACAGTTTTATATTTTACACCTACAGAAATGAGCTGTTAAATAATTACACTGAGAATGCATGGAATGGTCTGGAAGTTCCTAAATGTGGTGATAAATATGCCCTATTTCCCATCTCTTTATTTGTGCAAATGATCTAAGATGGTTTTGGACAAAAGTTTAGCAAGAAGACTTATGTTACGCAATGTGAACAGAAGTCCCAGAATGAGGCAAATTATTTTTATTATATTCTTTGATCTCTTCTTTTAATGATAGGTACATTGGAATTTTGATGACCTGTCTAATGCTTAGGATGTCATAGTTAACTCATGTGTCATTGACCAATGAAGTGTTTCTGCTTGATGGGGTCATTATTAACTAAAAGCTGGGTGTAAACTGCAAAACAATGGACTGTCTTTTCCAAGCCAGCATTGCACAGATGTAATCCATATGGAAACTATCAGGTTATTACATTCACATTAATTTTTTTCCCCACAGAATGCATTTGTTCTGGTGGTGTCTAGAACAGTCCTCTTTTTTTCACTGCAGCATATTAATTTCAATATTAGATTAAAATGTAAAGTCTGTAAGCCAAATTCTTGCTGCAGATTAATTATGCTACAAGTAAGAACAGTATCTGTCCAATCAATTTGAATAGTTTAAAAAAGAAACGTAAAGAAGTAGATTAACTGAATATAGATACAGTTTTAAGCATATATGGAGTTCTGTTTTAAAATGAAATTATTTTCAATTAAATTATTACTATAAGAAAACTGTGATATATACTGTAGCGCTAAATGAGCAATGATGCTAAGGAAATGGAAGAGATGTCCCAGTATTTATGGAGGTGGAAGCTAACGTACATCAAATATAACTCTCAGTTATCTCTTAGGTTCTGTTACAACCACTGTATTTTAGGTAGGATTTGTCATACTCCTATATTGACCAGGACTTTTGCTGGAAGAAGATATGCTCTATTGTATGTGGGAAATCTTATGGATAGTGAAAAGTGGTTTCTTTCCCTGTGTCAGTCAGGGTTTTCAGTACAGCACTGCAGCCTTGGTGGGCAACTGGGAATATGTGAGCCTGCCCAGCAGCAGACATGGACTCCTGGCAGGAAAGCACTGGAGAGTGGCTGAACATTAGTGTTTCATCGTATCCCCATATGAAATAGTTTGCATGTTTCCAGCTGAAGCTCTTTTCTCTTCTGTGTTTTTTTTTAATTTTCAATTTCCTGCCCATATTTTGAACCCAAATCATATGGCAAATGTTAAATTTATGAGTACATGGAGCGGAGGTGGGTTATATATTATTTTCTGGAGAAACTATTCCATATATTTAAAAGGTTTTCTTTTCCCCCTCAGGGAATTCCTGGAATCCCTGGAAATCAAGGAGCAAAAGGACAAAAGGTATTATTAATAGTTGAAAACACAGTTAAAACCTCTGCATATATACCCATTCCAAAGTAAGGCTCAGTCTGTGCTGAGAGAAGAGTTTTCATAGTGGGAATTTAGGACATCAAATCATGCTGCAAAATAATGGAGTCATGTTCCAAATTCAAATTCTTCGTGGCATGTTTGAAAATCTCTCATTAGGTTTTATTTCTACTATTCCAGAAGGAATGAATAATTTTAAAGTACCAAAGTTAATGTCATAATACTCTGACAAATAATCCTAACTAAATAAATCTGCATAACTACAGAATATTTAACAAATTTGTTAACTATACATACATTAATCACGGAACTCCTCTCTTTATGTAAAAAATATAGGGTGAAATTGGACCACCAGGTCAACCAGGAGCAAAAGGGTCACCAGGGGATACTGTAAGTTTGCAAAACAGTGTTGTTATGAACAAATAATTTTGATGCTGTCATTCTCTAATTGTAATAAACATACAAATAGGAAATGGCAAATACAGTAGCAATCTCACATTTTCAGGTTGGCAAATGTGGTCAGACTAAGTCTAATCTCTGAATTGCCCTCAAAATATTATATACTGACTTTTCTTTTTAGCATTGATTTCCTGATTGCACGTCTGATAAACAAATCCAGCAAATGCATTACTCTCAACTTACTCGCTGCATTCATTAACTTTGAATTAGCTTTGAAAGTACTCAAATCTATTTATTATGAAAGTGAAGACTGACTTAAATATTGTCATAGTGTACAATGGGTTTCTGAAGATAAATTTCAGGATGCTTTTGTGATAGTGCTTCGTACAAAAATTAATCGCAGAGCAGTAATTCTCTTGCTAATTAATTCTGTCTGGAATGGAAGGGAAAAAGGAAGTAGTAAATGAAATTACCTGGACAAAGCTGAGGTATAGCAGCAAGAAGGAAATGCTCTAAATAGAGCTTCATAAAAATCGTTAGAGATAAACAGATAGCATTCATGAAATGGAAGAGACTGAGCAGCTTAGAAAGTGGTATCTGCTTTGTAAGTACAAAGGGCACTGACCATTTTATTCCTAGATATGGAAGCTATGCCTAGGGGTCTCAATATTCCTTCTATCAGCAGCAAAAGACAAGACTATGGCAATTTAAGATTGTAGCCAAGTGGCATCTTCGAAGTGTGGAAATTGTGGATGAAAGCTGTGAACTGTTCTCTCTGCTGTCTTCACCACTATGTTAAGCCTTTTGATATTTTGGCAACAGGTGAGAGAACATTGCTATAGATTCTTGGATTTTGGCAATTATTAACAGATTGTATTGTTCAGTTTCATAATTTGTCTGTCTCTCAATTTGTCTACGCCATCTCTTTTTGAGGTCTTTGCTTATGAAAATTTTTTGTCAGTAGTGAAATTCCTCTTGACATCCAGGCATCAGACTGTATTTCATCCATTCCAAAAGACAAAGGGGTTTCAGGTGCTAAAAGTAGAAGAAAGGGAGAGGGCTCATTCTGAACTTAAAGAAATTCATACTTACATCTGCAAGGTCAAATACAGGATAGTCAGTGGCTCTCTAAAAAGGATTTGAAGTTCATTTCTCAGTCATCAGGATGCTTACTGTCAGTATCTACCTTTCATTGCAGGACAGGAATCATATTTTCAGAGACCTTTCTTTACTGCTGTCAGTGACTCCAGTGGTTTTTAACCCCGTTGTTGTGGTAGCTCATGCCTTATTTTGGTGCGTGACAGGAACCTTGAAGAAAAAGGATGCCCGGGATCTCAGTGTGGACCTTTTGATCTTCTGTCTTTCTTGCTGAATCTCTCTAAAATCCCAGTTAAGGTTACCATCTTATAGAGTACATAAGGCCAGACCTGATATCAAAATTAATTGGAGCTTACATCTCGCTGCATCATTCCCCATTCTAAAGAGAATCCTTGTTTGGATGGAGGTTTGCAACACATATGTCTGGCTATCTTGGTGTATGCAGTCTTGCGTAACTATGTGTTGCTACATGCCAAATTAACCATCTGAGTATGAAGGTAACTACTAGCCTAAGGGTCTTTTATATACCAGGGAGGAATGTTCCTCAGGGTACAGCACTTCTCTGTCCAGATTGTTACTGGTGCATGTTTCCCTCCTAAGACAGAAGGGGTACCCAAAACCAGGAGTCTTTTTTCTCCAGAGGAAAAGAAAATACACATTGATATATTGGAATTCAGAGTTTTAGGAGGAGTTTGTTTATGGGGAGCTCATGTTAAGGGCTCACTGTAAGCAAATAGTGACTGGAAACATGATAGTTTCCATCCCCAAGCAAAGTAATGACAGGGTTTTTCTTTTCTTCTGGGAAGATTATTTTGCAATTATTTTGTCAGATATCCAAGTCGCATATGAGTCTTGACCATGATGTCAGACGTTCCCATTCTCTTTAGAATATTGAATCAGGAGTGGAATATTTGCTCTTGATGTCATTTTAATGAACAGGCTTTCCCAAAATTTTGTCGCCTTTGCTTTCAACTGGAAATGCAATCTGCTTTCCTTTAGAGTTCTACAGTTTTGGAGTTGAAGTCAGAGAGATAATGCTTTATACCTTTTCTATGGCTGTCTTAAGGATCACCAAAAGACAAAGTCAGATGCGGTTTACCAGATTTTGCCTATATCTGGCCAGCTAAGACAGTTTTGGTTTGTGGATTTTCTGAGCTTGGTGATAAGGAGTCCCATGCTCTTCTTACACCCAGGAGACCTGACAACAAAGGTTTTAGAGAAGACTGTATGCTCCAGTTACAACACATATGCTGGATGGTTCTTTATTTCTAGAAAGAGCCTGTTCTTCTCCAATTACTCCTGGTAATAAGAGCAACGTATGCCTACCTGGCTAAAGGGAGCATGTACTTGGCCTAAGGCTTATCTGAGTTCTCTCTATTCTTGCTATTATTGATTATCTTTTAGTGTTAAAGTTTTGATTATGTGCATCAGTTCAGTTGAAGTCCTTTCACTATCTGTAATTCCTACTGCCCTCTCCCTGAAAGCACGTCTGTATTTTTTTTTTGTCCCAAATTTCTTGGGATTTTGTCATTTTATATAGGATTATTTGGTTGATTATTTGGTCAGAGGGTCCTTGATTTAATGGAATGTAATGTCCGTTTGGGAAGACTTCTTGTTTTTCACTGGCCATTTGTTCTCGATTCTTCTGTGAAGGTTGCCTTTTCTCTCCAGGCAGAAGGTGGGTGAACTTCCGATGCTAAAAGCTGAATAGTATTCTGACTTTATTTTTCAGAGAGAATATACCCCTCCCAAGTTTCTCTTTTACCTTTCATATGAATTGCACTTAAATGAGGTGCTAAACTTAATTTGTAATCAGTCAGGTTTCTCAGACATCCAAAGGGAGGAGTCACACACCCTATAAGTCAAGGTTTGCTCTGTGTCTGTCCAGTAATGTACGTCTATTCTATCACAAGTACACCTCACCATTTTTGAGGTGGTCTTTTGGTTTTGATTCTGTATTTGTCAGATGGTGCTGAGATCATTGATTCCACGAAGGACACTCAAATCTTTACTTTACTTTAGGGTGCTTTGATTGTTCTGAGTAATGCTTAGTCATGTGGAATCCAAATGGATATGTGGACTGTCACCTGAAGAAGCTGAGGAGGTTATTAAACTGTAAATAGACTTCTCAAAGTTGTATGATTGGCAGAACTCATCTTCTTTCCTATGTATTTTCTTAAGTTTTCACTTTGTTTCATTGGTTTTCCTCAAAGAAAATTCAGATCTAAGAGTGTGTGCCTTGTGCTTTCTTCTCTATCTCTGTAGATAACCACAGACAAAGGAGAGAGCCCTGAACTTGCTCTCTGAATAATGCTTGGTTTAAAAAAACTTGACTCTGGTTTTCAGATTACAGAGATTAGATATAGGCATATGAATGTCTATAAATGTATTGAAGAGCTCACTTCTTTTTCCATGCTTGCAGTTCCTTAATAAAATATATGATCAATTAAAACCAAATGTCTTGTTGGAGAGAAAGTCTACAACCAGTTTTGGGTTTTACAAATTCTGGGCTACTCCTCCACCTGACACATTCGGAGCTTCCTGCACAATATACAGCTACTCTGCATCTACCCGGCAGCTCTTCCTTTCCTAACTCTACCACAGGCATGACCACTATATTACAGCTTTCAGAAGCCCTTTTGTATAAAGTGAGTACACTGGTTAATTTTCTTTTCATGAACTTAAAGGACTTGTTCAGCCACGTAAAAATCTTCTCTGGAAAGAATAACTTTCCTTGAGAACCAGTTATTGCAGTTGTTTAGATCACATTTGGAAGAAACGTTCCCTGAACTGGAAGTTCAAATGTCCCTACTAGTTAACACATGCACGTTTGTTCTCTTACCTGTGCCTCTAACCATTTTTATTGCCTATTGCTGGAAATCTTTGCTCTATTTCTTTCTGACAAAGCTGAACAAAATGCCGGAGGGAAGCCTATATTGACAGCTATAATAAAGCCTGTGGGATTCCAGAGGGTATATATTTATTCAAATAACTCACCTACCATGTTTTCTTCAAACTTTATTTAAATAAATAACATCTGGTTCTTGACACACTTGAAAATAATTTATTCATGTTTTCTGTCAACTCATTTAATGTATCTTTTGTCACCTGATAAAATAAGTAAGAAATTGATGCATGGAATATTTGAATGCGTTATATGGCATTAGGGAATTTCAACCAGAAAAGACAGTGGGATTTTCCTTGCATTAGTCACGCTGAATATGTTTGTTCCAGAAAAAACAGATGGAAAGCTTGGGAAAATTCTTCAGTAACAAGTTCTTCTTCAGTAATAAATATCCCTATTACATTGCCAACATCAGTAATTTATTAATTTATCTGCCACATAAATAGTGACAGCTCTGGAAAATGTGGGAGTAACACTACATTTTATGTCCTTGATTGTTCTTTATTTTTATTTGGGACATGATCTTCTCTTAATTTTACATGCCATAGTTTTCAGATTAAGTTCTCCAGCTTTTCCTATATTGCATCTGAAAGTTTTCTTCTTGCAATGTGCTGATTTCATGTAGTTGTCTTCCTATAATTCTTCAAATTAAATGCATTAAATATGCCCTACTAATTAAAGTGCAAGAAAAGAAGCCAGGACAACTGGGGTTTATTTCTCCCTTTCCTGACCTTAGTTATACTAAATGTATTTTCTGATTTGCCGTGTCTAGAGTATGTTTGCAGATCAGTGTGGATAGATACAGATATCTGATTTAAAAAAAAAAAACCAAACCAACTATTTTGTACAGGTAGTATTTCAATTTTGTATAAGATAAAATGAAGAGGAACATTTGTGATGAACATTTAACCACTTCTGCAATCCAAGGACTGGTGTGGGTATTAACTAGAAGTGTGGAGCTGGTAGAGGGTAGGGTCTCAGTAGTGTGTTACGTATTTGAAACACAGGGCTGCACTGAGGTGGTGATGTGAAAGGAGACAGAAATGCCCTAGTCACATTTCTCATTCCTTCCCCCTATCCCTCCCCAAACTTGGGCTTGCTTTCTTCTACTGATTAACGTGCTAGTAATGAGCACAGAACAGGAATCTGAGAAGAAAATCATGATTTCACAGTGTTTTTTTGAAAAGGGAGGTAGCCTTCTAGGAATGCAAAAAATATCACACAATGAAGAAAGCTGTATTTCAGAAGTGAGGAGGTCAATAGATAACATTTGATTTTAAAAAGCCAAATTGAATTAAGCCTTACAGTGAAATGAAAATTTATAAAACCTTATATTACTGTGTAAATAAAAAGAGAAAAAGTGAAGAAGCAGGCCTGATGTGCAAGTGAATTGAGACAGTCTTAATATAATCAGGGTTCGGTTCCAAAACCAAATTAATATTTTCTTACACTTGCTGTAACAAAGCTGATGCTGAACATAGGCCATAAGCAAATGGTTAATGGGAATACACTGTCTCTTAGGTTATGAGTGGAAGCAGACCTCAGAAACTTCACTCCAGCTGAAGGGGAATTGGTAATTTCTCTTC
This sequence comes from Phalacrocorax aristotelis, assembly GCF_949628215.1. Taxonomy (NCBI): domain Eukaryota; kingdom Metazoa; phylum Chordata; class Aves; order Suliformes; family Phalacrocoracidae; genus Phalacrocorax; species Phalacrocorax aristotelis. The sequence continues at coordinate 27,707,458 of NC_134278.1, read as the reverse complement.
CAAAATTATGAAAGAAATGGTATAGGGTATAGTAAACCTTTATTTACCAAATAATAGATGACACTAGATTCACTGCATCATCTTTGGTAAGATGACTGATTTTCTGTGTAAGTAAAAACAAGCAGATCTTGTTCAAAGTTCAGGAAAGTGTTGGAAATTATTTGGTGTGAGAAAATGATGTTTAATTTTTCATGTGCAATTGACAGAATGGGAAAAGTCTGAGGCTTAGGAAAATCATCAGCAAAGTTACTCAAGTTTTAGTCTTGTGATACGATTTATTTGTATTCACAGACCCTTGTCTGTGGCCAAAAGAGCAAATGCCTATGTTTATTGATAGAAAGTTTTGGTGGCCAGTACTTTCTTACAACACAGCAGGAAAGAAACCTGAGTGAATCTGTGCTGCCTCAGTTAACAGTAAAGTACAGGTGAAATACCAGAGAGTGTTGAAACCCTGAAAACCCAAGAATTACTCCTTTTTCCAAATATTCTGAATTTTCTCTTGCATTTGCAAAAACAAAGCCATTTGTTTAGTTTTAGCAAAGAAAGTTGTTTTTTTTTTTTTTGCAAAACTGAGTTACAATCTGTGTAACAACTAGACAGTATAACAAGTAGACATACATTTATTTTTGATGATGTGTAACTTTTGAAGGCGGTCTGAGATAATGTTATTGAACTGAATAGTTCCTAACCTTTAGTACTAAATAGAAGGTGATTGTGTTTATCTCTGTGAAAGCAAAGACTAAATTTTTGAAAATGCTATCAATTAGAATAATTGATAAAATTTAATCTCTGACAAGTTAGATTCTAGGTCTTATTTAATCATTTGACTTTCTGTATTATTATGCTTTTTTTATGCTGTGTCTTAAGTACAGTCTTAACAGCAGATCATATTTCAGAGTTTATATGCACATCCAAATAAAACAATCATAATGTATTGTTTTTATTGATGCATGCAGTTCTGGAGTGAAAGAGAAGTTAGAGTAAGTGGTGAGAAAGACGTATATTAACACCAGATGTGGAAAATCCTGTAAATGGGAATTCCTTCTTGGAAAGTACGATTTTAAAAAAAAGATTTCTTTTCTAATCTATACTTTAGAGTAGCTTTAAACAGAAAACAAGAAAGCCAGCCATTTGATAGTTTAACACCCTTTAGCCCTTAGTTTATGTATGGAACAAAGACAACTAAACATGTCTTTACCAACACATTTCCTTGGGAAGAATCCAAGGCCCAGTTTTGGCAATGCTCTGGCTTTGTACATGTGCTGAAATGTCTTAATCTGAAATGTCAGAATCTATTGCATTCTTGAATAAACAGTTCAATCCTGAAGATTCTGCAGACGATGCAAAGGTGTGGCCTCAAAATTAGCTGGTCCAGATAAATCTCCACAAAGTTTGCAAATGGAATCAAGGCATGGCAACATGTTTGAGGAACACAGAATAAGAAAGATGGAAGGGAATAATGAAATACTGTGTGTACTTTTGCTGATTTTGGGAACACTAAATGGAAACTAAGAAACTCTTGTGTCACTTTCAATTATAGCTAAGGACATATTAAAGATATGTTAAAGATCAGATCACACAGACAGGGTTCTGAGTTGCAGAATTTTTTCTCTGAGGAGTATATCATGACCTCGCTGTGCTTTTTTCCTGAATGTTTTTTTCCATTGCACAGTAGCCCTTCCTTAGGCCATAGAAGGTCTAAATAATCCACTGTACTGTATCAGAGCTACAGCCTGTATAGTAATATGATGAAAGACATTACATTTCCTGTCGTATTTATTTCACTATAGAAATGCAATACTAATATTAATACTCTATACTGAAGCCATTATTCCTCTAGCTTATTACAGATATGTGTCTGCCTTTTTCAAAAATAAATAGGGTTTGATGGGACCAGAAGGCTCATTTGGTCTGCCTGGAGCTCCTGGGCCTAAGGTAAGTGTTTGTGCTAATTTGCTTGTGACTTTGATAAATTACTGCTTTATAGATGACAAAACACCAGGATTTCACAGCTGAATTATTGGTATATTGAATATTGGTGAGTAGCTATACAATGTTTCCTATATTACCTTATATGATAGTTCTGTCTCCAGAGAGCTTAATATAGCTCAGTAATGGTGCCTGTCATCCCATGAGGTTTGGAACAATTGCAGAAATGGTCATGAGGCTTTGTTTCAGCTTTGCAGTCCTGGAAAATGTTCTGCAGTGCTGGGAGCCAGATAATTCTCTGTATACATCAGAACTTTCTGCCCATGTTACATTTATTTATATTTTAAATGTGTTAAATAATGTTACATGCTGCTTTTTCCACCCAAGGAGCCAAATTTATTTCAGATGTAACTTTATTGATTGCACTGCAGCTACAGCAAGAATTAATTTGACCCATGCTCTCAGAAACTAAAATAGGTACTATAAATACAGATCTGTTAGTGTAACCTTTAATTTAAGTTTTGGATAGTAAGCACTGAATTGTGTGTCCTAGAGAGTATTTAGGAATACAGAATCCATTTCCTGAACTTTGTATTTACATTTAGCTCCATTTCCAACTATACATTATTTTATATCCAAAAGTACAGAATACATTAATTTAAAATTGTGTACTGAAGGTAACATTTTCTAAAGTGGTCAATGTTTGCCATGGTTGAAAAGATTGAATACCTATGAAATGACTAAAAATTAGTTAGCTTTATTTTCATTTGTGAAAATGCATTTGTTTTGTGTATTTATCTCTCATTTAGAATATAAGCTGGTTGTTACAGAATCATTCCTAATAAGCTCATCCTTCAAGAAGAGTGTCATGAAGCAATCAATAATTCTTAGATTTTACATGAAAATCCTCATGCTGAGTATATGCCTAATTCCATAGGCTACAGTGAAAACCATAAATAAACATATTTTGGCTTAGAGAGGTCCAAGAATTTTCAGGGTTTTATTAAATAAGATGGTGGAAATATGAAGTCAGTACACACAAACATGGTGTGACTGGGCAAGGGAAAATAAGCAGGTGGGGAAGGGACGGGTAAACAGAGGCTGGCAGATCACATTTTCTCATCAGTATCTCATCTTTCCTGAGAGAAAGTTGAAACTTCAGATTTCCTATAAGGGAACAGAACTTTAGCCCTTCAGTCAGCAGCTGTGGCTATTTTTAAGAACCAATTTCCCAGCAATGTCTGTTTATGTTTTCTATTCATACCACATATGACAAAACAGGCTGATGTATCAGCCACACTCTTATGTTGTTATATAGGGTGATAAAGGTGAACCTGGAATACAGGGGAAACCAGGATCATCAGGAGCCAAGGTAAATATGAATCTGGAAGTATTTTAGTTGAAGGACGGATTGATTTACTTTCCATGATTTACTGATTTTCCATGATTTTCCATGACTAGTTTGTTTCAAAACAGTTTGTTTCAAAATAAAACAGTAGTTAACATAAAATTGCATCAGAATCCATTTGATGGTTTATTCTTACTAATTTTATACTAGATTTTAAACAGTGTAAGTCAGCTGTTCATGAAGTTCAAACTTGCAAACATTGCCATTACTTTAGATAGTTTTATTTGTATAATTTTGAAAAATCAACATCAACTGTATTAAAAGGCAATTTAAAAAGATGGATACTGGAAAACTCAAGAATTAGGAGTCTCTTTTGTGCCTTCTCTGTATTCAGCATGCCTTCACAGATTCTCCAGGCATTTGATTCATCCTTAGTTATAAAATTTCAAAATAGCATAGCCAAAGTATATCATGTGACATTGAGAAAACATGCAATACGTGTTTTTACACACAGCACATCACTGACACAGAGCTATTGTATTACTCAGGGAGAACTAGGATTACCAGGTGCTCCAGGTGAACCAGGCTACCCAGGCATTCCTGGTACCCAGGGTATAAAGGTAGGTATTTTTCTAGCTTTACATTAATTACGTATTTTATTGGAAGTGCTTTTCTTAGAAGTGATCATTATTAAAGGAAATTCTTTTTCTAAATACATTGTTATTACTAGAGGATAGTTGGTGTATTCTGGAAGGCCCATTCTTTAGAAAAAAAAATTGTTTTTCATAGGGAGGAGAGAATGGCCAAAATGGATTTAACATAAAATACTATGGCATAGGTATTAATGAAATTTCCATTATGAATTATAGCATGTAATGGTATGACCCATGATTTTATATTTACTTAATCTTATATCTTATAGCAAGTGCTACATCTATAAAGTCAGCTGTACAAAGTCTTTAGTGGAACTGCCATAAGAAGTGGAGCAATTAACCCTAGGCAGCTGGGACAGATTCAGCTCTGTTAGCCTCAGCCATTAAGAGTTATCTGATCTAGCCAAGATGTCTGGGTTCTCTCCCTATTTAGCTGAGAGAGTCTCAGCTCCTTGGGGAGTCACCAATTCACATCTCTATGCCTTTCTTTGACTGTAGCTGAAGCCTAGACATTTAGCTAAATTAAATGTTGAAATTTTAGATGGCAAAAGTTAGGTTAGGTGGATGCTACTTCTGCTTGTACAGGTTCAAAATTATATGTCCTTTTCAGACAAGAAACTATGTTTATTGCTCTTGCATACTGAGTTCTCATAAAGATCATGCCTTCAAGGATCTCACCATCTCTTGGTGCAGCCTTACATCTATTGAACATCACTATACATGTGGTTATGCTGAAATTCTTCATTGCTGAAGAACTGTTTTGGGAACACATTGTTAAATTTCATCTTGATGTTTGACTTGTCTGGATAGCCATCCTTATTTTTACAGTGTAGGTATGTTGGTTTTTCTGACAGTCATGTGTCTTTAAGGAGTATCAAGTTGAAAAATTATAGGCAACGTTGTTCTTTGGCATGTTTTGAAATTCAAGCACACACGTTTTTGCGTAACTTAAAGCTCTAACTAACATTGCTTTAAATGCTTTCTTGGAGATTTATTTTTCTACAAGATGATAGCGTTTTCCTAAAAATCTCCTGTGCGGTTGAAACCTCTCAGTTCTGTCTCAGCCAATAATGCAGAACTTTTTGTCTGACTGGAACCTGGAAAGCCCCTAGAATATTTCTTGTTTTAAAATACTGACTTGTTTTAATCCTACCATAACTCACAGAACTCACTGGATTGTGAACTGAACCTTTTGAGGAAAAATCAGCTATGTTTTGTCTGTAGAATGGGATTGAAGAACCTGAAAATTAGAAGTAATTTAAAATCATTACTCTTCATGCCCTGTGGGTAACTGCAAAGAACTTTACAGAGTTGTGTTTTCTAGGTGATATTTTTTCAGGATGGCACCTTTCTCCTATGTAACTTAACCAAGAAACAGAAAGATGAAGAATTTATACTTTATACATTCTGTTAAGCAAATTTATGTGAAGGAAACGTTACATGTTTATCTGATGGAGAATATATCCAGCTGGAGGAAAAATATTCACTGTAATCTTCAGTAACATGATTTGAGGAGAATTTGGGGGTTGAACACTTGTCACCTGTCATCTTTCAAAAGTGGTTGAAGGCAAATTATTTCCATTGCTGTAAATCAATTAATTCTAATTGTAACTGGAGCTCTGACTTGTATCAATTACATTTTTAGTGTAAATTTTAATTAAGATTTCTTTATTCTGGACATTTTTAAAGCAATAATATGTACATCCTGAAAATTAAATATTTCATTGCTTTGCAAGATAGAGCACTGCTATTACTTTCGTTACTTTAGTCTATTTTATCGGAAAAAATGACGAAGAATTGGGTTTTTTTTCAGTGAGTTTCTTAATTGGCCTATATGAGTATAAAACTTATTTTAATGTTATACTCTTTCTCTGGACCAATATAAGTGATCTCATGTCATGGAGCAGATAGACTTGTTTCCTTAGGATATAGTTTACTCTAACTACCAAGCTTTACCTGCAACTATTCAAAATAGATATTTATTCAAGCCAAGTTGTCAAGGCTGAAAATGTTGCTATATTTGCTCTCAATGCAAATGTAGTATTTAAATGTAAGTTTTAAAATTTATTTTAATTTGAAATTAATTAAATTAATACAATTAAATTAATAAGTTAAATAAAAATTTAGATAATATTTGAACTGATTTAATAATAACTTCAAATTTGAATATATAGAAAAAATTTATATAAAAATAAATTGTTTTTAGGTAATGTTTCTGTCACTTGTATTAGAAATCTAGCAACATTTCCTGGGAAATACTGGGTTCTCAACTAGGGCAAAGATTTCTCCATTACATATTCAAACTGCAGATTTCAGAATAAACACAATATCTTATAAAAGCAAGGGAAGTTCAGGTAAGGTGTCAGATAGAAATAAGCAGTTAGTAAAAAATTATAATGCTACTGTGTAGTATTACAAGCAATGTAGAAAACCACCTTTTGAAGGATGAAGCCCTTCATGAAAAGGCATTACAGAAGTAGAGTTGAATCAGGTACTTCACTATGGAAAGAAAGGTTGAAGGGTGAAGAAGCAGTTAGATGGGTGGTGTTACATTTAAAGTTTTATGAAAGTCCCATGCAGAGGTGTTCCACTAGACTTCAGCTTCTGCTCCAGAAGGGCATGGGTTTTACTGTATGTCCAGTGTCATATATGCCAGCCATGTGTGGATGTCTTAGGCATGCTAGAGTATTTAAGATGTTGGTAGACACATATGTCAGTAGAAACATGTGATGATGACTTGGGTTGCCTAGAGCGTCTTAAGTGCCATGTGTAAAGAACTGAAGCAAATCCCTGGTCAATGGAGGCTAGAGAAAGATCCAAATTTAGATGAGGTTATCTCAGCTAAATGACGTAATAGAACCTTTGTTCCATTTTTCCAAGACAAGATGTCTTGGAAAAAGATGTGTACACATGGCACTTCAGGGCATGGTTTAGGAGACATGGTAGTGTTTCGTTGACGGTTGGACTTGATGATCGTAGAGGTCTTTTCCAACCTTAATGATTCTGTGATTCTATGTAGAAAAATTTGTCTTCTGACCAGTTTCAACACAGTAATTTCCAGAGCACATAAAGACAAAGATTTCCTGGCTTAAGTCTTTTAAAATGTACTGAAGCCCAATGGAAGTATGACTTGAGTTGAGTCAGAGTCATAGCAATTTTTCAATAAGTTTAATTATCACCATATATTCAGTTTCAATATCTAAGGGTCATGTAAGGTACATGTGCCAAGACAGTAATACTGATTTTAAGAAGGAATATTTTGTTAAAATTTATGGAACCTCTCTAAATTTTAAACTGAAGAAGGTTTTGCAAAAGTCGTTATCCATTTTAAAGAAAAGATGCAACTAAGAATACATATTGCTGGTTAACTGGAGTTATTTAGGAAAAAAGTGCTCTTTGGGCATCTGACAGTAGAAGTGATGCCTTTCAGCTATAGCTTATTTTAAAACTTGAAACCAAACCAAATATTTTACATTCAAGTACAATATAACCAAATACAGCTGGCATAAATACCCTCATAAGTTCTGTGATTTTCAATCAGTAAAATATTTGCCATGGCCAAAGTCTCCTCTTTACTACTGTTTAGCATTTAACTAAACATTCTCTCTTACAAAAACCAACCAAACACACACATGCTTGGCTCTTACAAGAAAATGGGCAAAACAGATGAAAAAAAACCTCCATCGTAATTGTTTTATTAAATACAGTTCTGCACACACACACCCCATCCTGGTGTCTCTTTAGTTTCATGAGTTGCTATGGTCATAGCCTAACATTTTGATTCATGTCTATTTAAACAGTCACACTGATTTCAGAAGTCAGAGTTAGGGCAGGAGCCATCTCCGATAACTTTTAAGTTTCCTTTCAGTCAAGGAAGAGAGAGAGGCACTCTCTGGGAGTACATATTTTATACCTCTGTCATTAATTAGCATGAACAGTTTTCAAGAGCTGCCTGTTTCACTCCAGTGTCAATTAGATGGTGTTCAGACAACTTGATAAACCTAGATACCTGCCTTTTAAGTACCATTTGCACCATCTGATTGCCAGTCACCCTACTAATGTTTATTTTCCATAAACATTTCAATGAAAGTCAAAAGGAGTGGGTGGAAGTGGAACTTAGTCCTTACATGGTTTTGATTAAATATTATTTTTCTGATTAAAAATATTTTTTTCTTTGGTCTGTTGTGTATAACTTCTGAATTTGATGAGTTTATAGTAAGTGTTACAGAGATTATTTATACGCTGTTCTCTGTGGGTGAAGGCAAGCATACTTAGTGGTTAGCATTCAGACGAAATTTAACCTATCAGATATACTGCCCCCTCTCCCTGTCTGTATCCTCTCCACTCCCATGCACTGAGTGGATAAAATCCTGCTGGATTTGCCACCTCATTATGTTGTATTTTTAAATTTTAACTTGGTATATAAGTATCCACTTTTCATTTTTATAGTTCTTTCTGTGATGGATTCCCTTCTTAATATAACCTTCTGTACTTTTCTCAGTGTTTGCGTACATAGGCATGAGGTGATTTGTTTTCATTCAGTATAAATAAAAGCTGTTAGATACTTCTTTTGTATTTACTGTATTAAATTAAAACACAAACTACATGTCTTTGAAATGAATCATGTTACAATGGAGACTTTTCTTCTAATATTTTACAGGGGGACAAAGGAAACCAGGGTGAAAGTGGTATCCAGGTATATCAACTTTGTTTCTAATGAAATCATCTGGCAACACTATGAATACAAGTCTTGGGTGTTAATTCAGGAGCTTTTTTTTTTTTTGAGATTAAGCTCCACAGAAGGTTTTCTTGAAGAATAACAGCACTGAGCCCTAACTCTTCTTCAAGGAAAACTGCCCAGTATGCCCAGTAAGAATTTCCAGCTGTGTTTCTGGGGCTGAGCAGGCTCTTGACATTTGGTGCAGAGCTGTGTGGTCCTAGTAATGGTGTGCGCTTGAGGATGTGGGTTGTGCTGCTGCCCCAGGGGACATGACACAGCTTTGTCCCAGCCTGGATTCTGTTCCGGGCACTGTGGGATCACATAAATGCTCATAGTCAAAGTAATGCCACCTGGTCTCTGCCTACCTACTGTATTATAACCAGTGGCATATTCCTCCTTGCTATCTAAAAGTCATGGAAATACCTACAAGAAAAAGAGGAGTATCATGTCACTACTTGGATCCTAACTTGGCTCCTCTGTGTTTGGAGTAGAAGTTGTATCTTTCTGCACAGTTTCTGCTTTGATCTCTTGGAGAGTAACTTTTCAAGTTGATTGGGTCTGGTTTAGGATAAGATTTTAGGGTTTACATCTTTGTGTTATTTTTGATAGTTTAATTACATCTCCCAGATAAATGTATATTTTAAGAAAATGTGCTTCTTTTCTGAAGGGACTGAAAGGAGAAAAAGGAAGACAAGGAAATCCAGGCTTACAGGTACTGTTAAAATAGTGATCCTAGGTCAAGAGAGCCATGATTCATATTTGTTTCTTAAGATTACTTCCATCAACATGGATAGTTCTTGAATCAGGTGAAATATATTAATGTATAACATGATTGCATAGTTACATAAATTACCTCTTGAACAACCTTAGTATTCTGAAAATAGCATACACCACATACAGAGAAGGTGGAGCCACACTTTTCTTGGCTGTGCACAGTGGAAGGATGGAGGAAACGGACACGAGTTGGAACACAGGAAATCCCAACTTGATACACGGGAAAAGCATTTTGCTTTGAGGGTGGTCAAACACTGGAGCAGGCTGCTCACAGAGACTGTGGCAAAACCTGTCTGGACAGGGCATTGAGCAGCCTGCTTTAGCTAGATCTGCTCTGAAAAGGAGGTTGAACCCATGGAGGGCCCTTCCAACCTACATGATTCTGTGGTTATGGGGTATTACAGCTTGAGAAGCAGACCAGAAATACATTTTTCTGGATTACTTTATTAAATCCTAAATTATGGATAATTTTCATGAAACATATTTAAATACTATAAAATGCAGATAACAGCACAAAGTGGCTTTTGTGTAAAGGTTATAAGAGTGATGCTTGAGATGTTAAGATTTTGCATGTACCATGCTACACTTTCATGTAGTTTGTTACCTCCTGGACTATACTGGGAGTCATTATTGACATATTCTGTGCTCATAAATTACAGATGTTTCCTGTTTCAGCTGCAAATCAGTGAGATCCAGTTGTTTCTCTTTAACAACTGTGGCCAATATGTTCTGATTGTGTCATAGTTGGCTATCTTGTTATACCACAGAAAATAACTGAGTATTTATAAATACTTGTTAACTACATAATCTATGTCATGTCGAAACAGAGAAGTATTTGTTAGAGGTACGCATCTAAAACTAGACTTGGAAGGAAGTCACAGTTGCTTTTTTCGGAATTACGACATCGATACAGCTGCCTGTCTGGCCAGAAGGAGCTGATTCCAGTGGAGCATGGGCAGGAGATCTAGATTGTATGTTAGCCTAGTTTTATCACTCTCAGGGGCATGTAGGTTGACAGGAGTCCGGTAGTAAAGCTGAGCAGATATTTTTGAACTGGTTTTAACTAAATATAGTGTCCTACTGTAACATTTTACAAATTAAACTTTCTGCTTTTTCCTTTTGCAAATCATGGACAATTTTTTCATGTATTTATTATTTCAATCATACAGTAAAACAAAGTGATAGTGAAAGAAAACTTTAAAATTTTCATTTAGAATGATGCAACTGAATTGCTGTTGCTTGGTTTTTTTTGGGAGAAAGCTGAAAAAATAATACAGGCTTGGTCTAAAATTGTTTCCCAGGCTTATCTAGTTTGGTCAGAAACCAAAAAACCAGTCACTCACATACTTCTGGTAGACAGTGCTAGGTCTTTCCAAGGTTTCTCAAGCCTCCAGGACTTCTCAAAGATAGAATACGGATTCCCTTGTCTATAGAAGTATATCAGAAAAGTGAAAAAGCCTGTGCTGAACTGCCATCTTGCCATGGCACTTAATGATCGATAAGACCCCTGACCCATTTGGCAGAAAAGACACCGAAACCATTTGCCAGCATGCAAAATTTGGCTTACAAACTGAGTTTGTATTTCAAAGGCTCTGAACTTGATTTCTGTCTAGTAAGACAGTATTAAACAGGTAGAATCAGGAGTTCCTTTTGCTAGAACACAAAATTTTCTTTCTTTTGTCTTTTGTAAAGTGAATAAGGCTTTGTGTATATGCACTTCTTGTACACTAATACAATATATTATTTATAATATATATGCTCTAGTCCAAACTTTTCCTTTTGGTATATGATGTTAAAGGTGTTAGTAAACTGTTAATTCACGATGATAATAAATTGTTCATCCTTTAATGTAGTTTGGTTTTTTTGTACAAGTAGCAATTACAGAATCTTTAAAAATTGACATTTATGATAAATAGTGGAAAACGAAGGACAAATGTATTATTTTTTTATTCCAAGTAATTTGGCTCAACTTGCTTTATTATTTTTCTTTCATATTAATTCCTAAAGGGAGTAGAAGGATTGAGTGGAGAGCAAGGAGAGGTAAGTATTTTGCAATGACAAATATAGTATTACAAAATTATTCCATTTGTTTCTGCAAATTATGTGACCAGTATAATGTGTGTTTACAGTCTTATTTCCATGCTCACATCTCTATAAGCAACAGAAGTGAATTGAGACATATCAGAGAAGAGAAAGAAGTATTAGTTAAAAAGAGATATAGTGAAATATATATTACATGAAAGATTTAAAAAATTATTAAAGCCAAGGATATACTTTAAGAGAATTCAAAAACCAACTGAGAAGGAGCTGGTTGAAAAAAAACAAATCATTAAAGCAAAAGAAATCTAGAGATTCTAAGTTCACTGAAAAATAAAAATACAGTTCATAAATGAAGGCAGAATGCTTGATTAAAATGATCCGTATTGTTCAGCAGCAGCCAATAACAGCAGGGCGGGATACAAAAATAAGGCACAGGGTACACAAAGATCCTCCTTCTTGTATGCTTTCACTCTTTTTGGCAGTCAACAAATCAGGGGCATTTAAGCTAGAGATCAAGACCATTGGATTTAATATAAGTCTTTAATTTGCCTAATTTCTTTTGAACTGTGCTGCTGCACTGTACTTTCAGCTTCCATAGAAGTCTGTGGTAAGGACTTCCACAGCTGAACTATTTGTATTGTGTGTTTTAACCTTCACCAGTGAGATATCTTTGTGTACCTTTATTTCAAAGCTAATGAAAAGAAACATAGCAAAGTCTTTACAAAGATATTTTTTTTCAGAGAATTCTGTCTTTGCAACTGATTCAGAAAATGCAGGGCAGAATTCTTTCTCTCTGCTACTAAGTTTTTACAGGAATAATCCAACTCAGCCTGAAACTTGAGGGGCATCAGGGGAAGCCTGCTTGGACTGCCCTTGGTCTGTCAGAAACTGCGTTTGTTGCTCCCCAGGATATTTTTAGAAGTCACATATCTTTTTTTTTTTTTTTTCTTGTGTTTGTCTAATGTAGATATATTTATGGCCAGACCTTTTAATATTTGTGTTGCATGTTTAAAAATTGCAAGTTATTTTTTATTTCTTCCAGTATCTAGTGAAATAGGGGACACTCTGTTCCATTAATATAATTCTCCTTCAATTTTATGTAGAGAGTTCTTTGTTCAACCCTTTTTCATTAAAGCATTGTTGCATATCAATAACTGGACATATTCACTGGAAGCTCAATTCTGATAATGAAATAATTTTATGCATTTAAACATACAAATTGCCCTATATGCTGCTGTGGTTCTGTGAAATACTTAAAATTAGTTTGGTTTATAGGTGATTTGCTAAATCATTGCCAAAACTGGTAAAAGATTCCTTGTACACTACTGAACTAGCCTCTTTAAATATTGTAAATCATGGTAGTAATAAATTTATTCTGAAAAATCCTTTTAATAATATTCTTACTATACGCTAAGATATCATGGTGTTTACTTATCAGACCTATAAAATTAGTTTATTTTCTATTTTTATAAAATATGTTGTCTTTTGTTAGACTCTGACTACTCAATAAAAAGTCTCTTCAGTCTGTAATTGTTAGCACTTATTGACCTCTTTTCTTTTTTTTTAATTTTCTTTGCCAATAGCAAGGGTCAACAAACAAGGCCACACATGGGATGTGGCTGAGCATTACAATACCAAGATATACTGCAGAAAATGTTCCCTCGGCAGTTTCATTTGCTTTTTGGCAAGTTCTGCAGGCAGTTGTGCTGATGTTTCCAATGTTTCGTCCTAGCGTTTTTATACTGGCTTCTTGCCTGTAATGTTTTTCTACAATAGATGCCATTTTCCCAATATTTCCCTGGTTCTTAATGCTTTCTAGCTCCTTTAATATTTAGCCCAAATAAATCAACTTGCAGGTCAGATGTATTTTATGTAAACATAGTCCATAGCTGTAAAAGTAATTAAAATTAAAACAAATAACTTCTAGCTACAAGAACAGAATGATTTTCAGATACCAGCACATATAGCTTCTAGTATAGCAACAGGCAGCTCTATATGCTCCATATGTTTATCTTTGAGGCTTGCTGACCCTGTTAAATGAAAAAAAAAACCCCGCCACTTGTAATTATGTAATAGAAATGAACAAGTACAAATCTGCATGGTGTAACTAAGAGTATCAAACCTCTATAACTACAACATTCAAATTGACAGTGTCAAGAAAATAAAACACAATTACAGCCTTGGAAAAAGTGAGTTCTGAATTAGCCTGTAACTTTAGTAGTGGGAAGAGGGTACGAACAGCTGTTCAGTTCATGCATGTTATCTTACTGGTGGATCATCCTTCCAGCCGTACTCTTAGGCACTTGACTTACATCTGTCACATTTTGTCTCATTTCTCTGTTTTTTTAAGAGGAAAAACTACCTGCCTTGTATTAGTGGCTAGCCCTCTGCATAAAACTGAGTAATCTAATACTAAATTTGAAGCTTGCTACCCTAAAACAATTCATGTGGAGAACTCTGGGCATTGATACTAATTCAGACCAAGCCAGAAAGGTTTGAATTCTTCTGACGTAAAGAATTTTGATAAGTGCTATCTAGGATGATACAAAGTAATATAAATATCATAATTTAAAATTCAGTGTCTATTCATTCATTTCTAGGAAGACTGTATGCCTGAGTGCTTCTTAAAGTTGCATCATTTACTCCAATAAGTTTTGTCATATATAGTAATCCTGCTGTCTTGTTTTCATAATTCCCTCTAAAATACTTGGAAAGGGTGAAAGAAAATTTTGAAGCAACTGATAAGATTATGCAGAAGCTGTGCAAAAATGGAAGGAAAAAACTCATCAGGGAGCAAACATAGTATACTAACTTTTATCTTGGGCACGTACCAAATTACACTGTACTGATGTTTTGTTGGCTGCAGCATAGGGAAAGAGTTCCACATGAACTATTGCAGTAGGTAATTCCATACATAGAAGAACCATTGCTTTGATGAAGATATATCAAAATATTTTCCAGTTTTATTTTAAACTTTTCCAGTGAAGCAAATGGACTACAGTTATCAATCATACGAAGAATAAATGAAGTCAGAAAAAAAAACCAACAAAAAAATCCTGAAATCAAAGTATTTTTTTCCTTTTTCCCTTTGTCTTACACACTGTAGGCATAGGGTAAAAGTCTTTGATTATTATAGTATGTTTGCCAAGAACTTCAGTGATGCCAGAATTTCACTTCTAAGTTTTCCAGCCTTCTGAGAATTTTAATGTACTGTAACAAATTATCTAATTCTCATGAAAAAGTGAATAAAGCCTTTCCTTCCATATGTTAAAAAGGAGGACTATGTTGTTTTGCATTAATTAGTAAGTAAAATGGGTCCTTAAATTTTTTTTAAAAATGGTAATTTTTCCTAGTTATGTGGTAAATAATTGTACCTGAAACTGTTACTAAAGAATCTGAAAACTTCAGTATATTTCAGTGAAATCTTCATTTTCCCCAATGAAGACTTTCAAAGATCATCTATGAAGATTTTTCTCAGAATATGTTTGCTTGTTGCTACCTAGCTTCCAAATGGTCTGTGAAGATACGTTTGGCTTTTCTTTGGTTTTCATCCCAGAAAGGTGAGAAAGGAGATCCAGGCATTCGAGGCATCAATGGGCAAAAAGGAGAATCTGGTATCCAGGGTTTGGTTGGACCTCCTGGTCTCAGAGGTCAGCCAGGTGATAGAGGACCCCCAGGACCACCTGGATCAGATGGGAAACCTGTATGTATTGGACCTCAAACTTGTCATTTCGGGTACCTTAAAAACCCCAAACAGATGCATACTCTCTATTGTTTTAACTGTTCTCTGTTCAATTCAGGCACGAGAATTTTCAGAAGAATTTATTCGACAGGTGTGTTCAGATGTACTGAGAAGTAAGTTCAAACTATTGGTTTTTTTCTTGTTCAAAGTGCTAAAGAAGTTTCCTGATAATTATAAAGATTCTTTCTTGAAAGCAAGATCGGTATTGCTGATTTATAATTTGTTTTCCTACAGAAATATATATATATATTTTTACTATATATATATAATATATGTGGAAATATATTTCCACACCACAGGTTCTGTATTTTACCATCTTGTTTCCTAAGGTATCATATTCTCTAGAGGAAGGAAACTGTTTTTGTATTAGTGGCTAGGGGTCAATATTTTCATATTTTATTGTTGCAACACTCTAAGCAATTTTTTGTTTGAATTCTCCCAGCCCAGTTGCCTGCCATCCTCCAGAGTGGAAGACTACAAAACTGTAACCACTGTCAATCCCAAAGTGCTTCCCCAGGAATTCCAGGACCACCAGGTCCAAGAGGCCCTGAAGGCCCCAGAGGGTTTCCTGGTTTACCAGGAAACGATGGTATTCCAGGGATGACAGGCATCCCGGGTCGCCCTGGGGCTCGTGGGACAAGAGGTACTGCTGCATGTGCCATGGTGCTAATGGCCTTTATGACTTTGTTGATTAGTGCTAGGTGGAGTAAGGGAATATCTAGATTTGTATCAGAAAGTGTAACTGAGGACATGGTGCAATGTGAATGTTTCACCGTTTATGAAGAATGCATGTCAGAAGAAGAGAAAAATACAAGAAGGCAGCAAGATAATTGCATTCAGTTGTTCAGTTCTACTATAGTCAGACTTTGTTTTGATCTTTTTAGAGAGTTCTTAGCCTCATGTGAATGTTTCTAACTGCATTTAGATTTTTTTTAGATCAGATATGCTTAGACATGGATTTCAATGTATTTCCATGTTTTCTAGTGTCTTTTCTTCTGAACTTTGTTTCTTCTATTTTAAAGAACAGTATTTATTCACTGGCTATTTACTATCTACTACTCTGTAGGCTGATTTTTGGCATGCAACAAACTATACTCCCTCTGATATCCTGGGGTTTTCTTGTTGTGTTTTTTTTTTTTTTCTTCTTTTTATCTCATAAGGAGTTTATGGTTTTCTTAATCATTTGGTTTCTTTTTAGGCAAGCTAAGGTTTGTGCTTTCAGGTAACTCTTCCATCTGAGCATTCCAACTGATTTCTGTGATGTATTTGCAGACTTTAAGTTTAAAGGACACATATCTAGCCTGGAGCTGAACCGAGAGACTGGGTGAAGCCCATAATTTGATAACTGGTCCCAGCTGCAGCTGTGTTTTCTATAGCATCAAAATAATCAGGAAAATTGTATAAAATACAGCTAACTAGTAATGTGCCAAGGGTAGGAAGGCAAATGCTTGGTAAATATTTACTACTTTTATGTCTTATTAACTGATCTAGCACGTCAAATTCACTTTGGATATGATGATGATTTGTCTGTAGTGCTTTTATAACTTCATCTCCAGTTGAGGAATATGCAGTTTTCCTCTGCAGCTGACACTAACAGTTCTGGCTATTCTATAAGAAAATAGCCAGAAAATAGATATCTGGAAAAATAGATACCTGTTTCTTTGAAGCAACTTAATTTATTGGGTTGTACTAGTTTATGAGAGCACATATTTTGCCCCTCTCAGTATTTCTTTGGTGTAGATTTAATTCTGCCACATGTTGTGGAAGATTGTCTATATATTCTGTATCCAGCGGGGACTGTGGTGAATACCTTACACTCCCCCCTCACTACAAGAAGGACGCTGAGGTGCTGGAGCATGTCCAAAGAAGGGAAATGAAGCTGGTGAAGGGTCTGGAGAGCAGGTCTTATGAGGAGAGGTTGAGAGAACTGGGGTTGTTTAGCCTGGAGAGTGGGAGGCTGAGGGGAGACCTTGTCGCTCTCTACAACTACCTGAAATGAGGTTTTAGTGAGGTGGGTGTTGGCCTCTTCTCCCAAGTAACCAGTGATAGACAGAGAGGAAACGGCTTCAAGCTGCATCAGGGGAGGTTTAGACTGGATATTAGGAGGAATTTCTTCACTGAAAGAGTGGTCAGGCATTGGAAGAGGCTGCCCAGGGAGGTGGTGGAGTCACCATCCCTAGAGGTATTTAGAAGATGTTTGGATGTGGCACTTCATGGCATGGTTTTGGAGACATGGTAGTGTTCGGTTGGAGGTTAGACTTGATGATCCTAGAGGTCTTTTCCAACCTTAATGATTCTATGATTCCTTCATACAACTTCTTAAAAACTTTGCCAATGGAAGGGCAATGACAGCAAATCTCTTAATTGCCCATCATCTATTCCCTCAACTCATAGTGGCTGTCTGCTTAACAGGTGTTACATCAACTCTTAATTCAGAAGAAATGAGGATAATTTAGAACCCAATCACACTGTGCAGGTTACAAGGAAATGCTTATTTTTACATCCCATTATTTGCTTTTGAATGATTACATTTTTTATTCAATAAGTATTACTAAGTGCTGATTTCCTAATTCATTGGATGAAAATATTCTTAGTGTGCAAAGATATACATGTGTTTGCTAATTCACAGGACTGCCAGGGAAAAATGGCGCAAAAGGCAGTCAAGGAATTGGGGTTCCTGGGATCCAAGGCCCCCCAGGACCTCCAGGTGAGGAATGGTTCAGCTGTGCAGATTCAGTGCATACTATAATTTCAAAAAAAATATGGTTTAGAAAAAATGTTGATATAATTTGGAAAAACTTAGTCTTTACACATCTTAATTACTACAAATGTGTTATGGCTAATGCCTGTCACTTGCATGCCTTTTAAATTGTCATATAATACATTATTTAACGAGACAGGCCGTGTAGAGCTTGGTACCTGAGACTGCATTTTCTTGGTAGATGGATTGAAGTCAGCCATTAGCTGAAAACTGAGCCCTGATATAATCATGTGACTTGTAAACATTGCTTAGTGAAGGAAAATGTTCTTCCTAACACCAGTGTATTTATGCAAAATGCAAAGTTGAGCATTTGGAAGAGATATTAGGGCTGGATCTAAAGCCAGAGAAATGATTCATGCCATGGTGGTTCCAGATTATATGATAAAGTATAGCACTATATTAAGTAGATTTTTATATTTCCTTTTAAAAGGTATTTTTATTTAAAGTGTTTTCCACATGCTTTTAAAAAAAAATCTTAATAAGGTATCATGTTGGTTTGTGACAAGAAGCGTCTTTTCAGAAAATGAAGTTTTCTTTGTCTGCATACTTCACCAAAGAGCAGGGGGGTTGTGGGTCCATACTTGCTCTTGTTTTCATTTTAATAAAAATCTGCTGTAATGTATTTGTTTATTGCATGTGTGTTGTTAAGGTCCTGAAGGTCCCCCGGGTATGAGTAAGGAAGGACGTCCTGGAGAGCGTGGGCAGCCTGGTAAAGATGGAGATCGTGGCAGTCCGGGAATGCCAGGACCGGTTGGACCTCCTGGAATTTGTGACCCATCATTATGTTTTAGTGTAATTGTAGGGAGAGATCCATTTAGAAAGGGACCAAATTATTAATTTTTGATACAATACTTTAGAGGAATAGGTATGGTGCTTGTCTTTTATGGTCTTTCAAGTCTCAGGAAGGTGACCAGCAATAATCCCATAAGCAGGAACAAAAGTACTTCTGACATTATAAACATGATAAATAAAGATCGCAAAGGTTATATGTTCCTTTAGAAAAGAAAGTCCAATAATTTTTTTATAACTTGCATAATTTGAATCTCAAGTGTTTTTAAAGAACCATCAGTTTTATTAGGGATAAAATTAACAATAATATTTGGTATTTAGTATTTAAGTGTCCTGTTGTACCCCCATTACCACTGAAGTCCTTTGCAAAATTGCTGGAGACGCCACTGGGAGCAGGATTAGGCCTTAAATGGTATTGGTCAGGTATAAATTACTGTGAAATTTTTCACATGCAGCCGACATATACAGTATTTGATTTTGAAAGAATGTGGCTGGCTTTGACTTCATATGTGTGTGAATCTCATTGGCTTGTGTACATTTCATATGTCATAGCTCCAAGTGTTCTGTGAGGAAAAGCATGTATCAGATTTTTGTAAATTATGAGAAATATCTGGACTTATTGTGGAAGTAATATCACCTATTTTGTCATGCAACTCTCTGCTTAAAACCAAGGTGAAATGCAAGGGTAGAACTCCTACTGCTTCAAGAAGGGCCAAGGTTTTACTGAAGGTGGTACTTTCAACTACGAAAGGTCGAAAGGTTCCATATGGGTGATTCAACTTGTATGAAAATAGCATTAAAAATAAAAAAGAACAAAAAACTGGTATAGCCGGCTTGTAGCTACGATTTGACAAAAAAGAAAATTAAAAAATGTTTGCACAACCCCGATGTAACAGTTCTGCGTAATTAAGTATTAAGTTATATACCCTTTGCTGTTTCTCCCCAAGGACTGCAGCTGTCAAATTGAAGAAGCAGGTTTACAGGGAGAAAGGTCTAACTGCTGGCTGACTAGCTACAATGTTTGTTATGCTGTTCCCTTTTTCATTTTAAGCAAGCTGTGTGTATTTTGTGTAATTTTCATTGTATGCTTTGCTAATGAGGTGTATTGCTTGTTTTAGATAAAGAACAAAGGCAGAGTTCCCATGAGAATTTAAAATCCTTTTCTTAAATTAAGGCAGAGTCTTGTATTGAACTTAACCAATGCTTTATAAGTGGCTTTTTCTAATGTGTTGTTTTTCTGTTGTCCTACTATCAGAGATTGGTAATATGCTTGACATTCAAGGTAAAATAAAATTTTGTAAAGAACTGGTCGTAGTTTGATGAGCGATTGCAAGAGTTGCCTGTGTCCTGTGTCACAGAAAACAGTGATTCCTGTAATACATGGAGGGATAGTTCCACCTTGCAGCTGTGCTTTTTTTCCCCCATGTCCTTTCATTTCCGCGGGAGCAGCACCCTTCTGCTGGGCTCCCGCCACCTGTGGGGCAGGTAGTGCCGGAATGGCCAGCTGTACTGTGCCCAGTGGCCACTGCCTGTCCAGAGCTGTGGCCCATGGAAAAGTGCTTGCAGTGAGTAGTTTAGCCAAACCACAGCCTTGGTTATAGTGGAGGGCAATCATTAGCATCTCATAAAACCTAGTCTAAAAACCTCCAAGATGATTCTTGAAAGATACTGACAGGGACCTGAGAAATGAAGCTGTGCATGAAGTTTTTTCCCCAGACAACTGTTCCTTGGTACACACTGTAGGACTTTGCTCACATGAACAAGCATTGATTGAATTTCTGGAAGAAAGAATCTAGAAACCTCCCGTTTTATTGCATTCAGTCTCACACTGTTTATTTCTGAGACCTGGAAGAGAAACGTGTTGCTAGGTCAGGAAGGAATTACGATTCCAGCATATTTGTAGAACCTTTCCAAGCTGTCTACAGTGCATGCTAATTTAAATCCACCTTTAAGACACCTTTTCCAGTAAGATATATGGTGGAGTGACTGGTGAGCCTGGGAGGGGATAAAAAAAAAAAAGAAAGCAGACCTCTGACTGCAGCGAATACACACCAAACCCCAGAATTCCTTACTTGTAGAAAATCCTGGTATTTGTTTTTATTATACTTTAAAAAAATACACATACATTCTTCCACATCAGAAGCATGGTGGAAAAGTTGGAAATTTAACATTTTGCCTTTTTTTTTTATTCATTTAAGCAAAACATTTCCTTCTGTTTCCAAACATTTCAGTTTAATCAAGAGGAAGAAAAATGTTAATATAGTGCATTTGACAGGGAAAAATCTTGATTTATCAGCCAGCCTGGTTGGTAGCTTAGGTTATGACTTCCTTTGATCAAATTCACACATACAGCAAGCTCCAATTTTAAAAGTAGTGATGGTTTTGTCACCCTATTAGTCCTATTGGAGGGTTGGTTCCAAATGACTCTGACTGAGAATCTACATGTAAATTCCAGTCTGCATCTATTAATGGCCATCTTATATACCTTAATTCTTGCACTAATGTTGTCTTTGGCTAGAGTTACGCCTTTTCTTTTGGCATGTTTTAGAAAAACAGTGTTCCCTGACACCCTTTCGTCTGCTACGTTAGACAAGCAAACTTACTTTCCACCTGTTTGAAAGGCTCTCTACTGATTTTTCATCTTTGTAGTTCTCTGCTTCACTTTTTTGAGGGGGAATGAGTCGTTCTAGAAATATGTCCATAATTCTAGGTAAGGGACTTCAGTTGTACCTCAGGGATGTTGATATTCAAAGCATGTACCTCTGTTCAGCTTCTCATTTTCTTAATACTTGGGTAAGCTATACAAGAGTCATGTCAATGATCTCTCATGAACTAGTATTACCCAGATCTATTCCGTCTTCTATTTTTTGTAGCTGATGAGCTCCTACAGGATAGGGCAAGTCAGGTTGGAGGGGACCTCAAAGTAGCTATGCTTACTAGTTCTTAACTGTATCAGCTTGTAGTCCATAGCACTGCATTTCAGAGCTTTTTTTACTGTTCTAATTTCAAACTAATTCCTCTTGTGTTCTTATTCTGGTTTCTTCTGATCCAGTCTTCGTTAGCATGCTCCTACTTTTTGTGTCAGTGTCACCGCAGAAAACAGTAATGTTGATCCAAAAGCCAATTCTCAAAGCAATCCACTTTTAACCTATGCCAATATTGCCCTTTGAATAGCTCTCATCTACCTTATTTTCTTATTAATTTTACTGTTCCCTTAATTCAAAACCTGTATCTTCATAGAATCATAGCATCATATAATACCAGGTTGGAAGGGACCTCAACGATCATCTGGTCCAACCTTTCGTGGCAAAAGCACGGTCTAGACAAGATGGCCCAGCACCCTGTCCAGCCACATCTTAAAAGTGTCCAATATTGGGGAATCCACCACTGCCCTGGGGAGATTATGCCAATGGCTGACCGTTCTCACTGTGAAAAATTTTCCTTTTGTGTGCAGTCGGAATCTCCCCAGGAGTACCTCGTACCCATTACCCCTTCTTTTCTCCATGTGATTCCTTGTAAAAAGGGTGTCTCCATCTTCTTTGTAGCCACCCTTTAAACACTGGAACATGCTGATGAGGTCTCCCCTAAGTCTTCTTTTCTCAAGGCTGGACAAACGCAGTCCTCTCAGCCTTTCCTCATACGGCAGGCTTCCCAGGCCTTCGATCATCTTTGTGGCCTTTCCCTGGATCCTCTCCAGCCTGTCCATGTACTTTTTGTGTAGCGGGAACCAAAACTGAACACAGTACTCCAGGTGTGGCCTGACAAGTGCTGAGTAGAGTGGGATAATGACTTCTTTATCTCTGCTAGTGATGGCCTTGTTCAGGCAGCCCAACATCCTGTTGGCTTTCTTTGTCGCAGCGGCATAGTGAGCCTGTTGTCCACCAGGACGCCAAGGTCCCTTTCCACAGAGCTGCTCCCCAGCCGGGTAGATCCCAGCCTGTGCTGCACTCCTGGGTTATGTTTTCCTGAGTGCAAGAGCTTACATTTGTGCCTGTTGAACTTCATAACAGTTCTTGTTAGCCCGTGCTTCCAGCCTGTCCACATCCTCCTGCAGAGTGGCTCCCCCTTCCGAAGTGTCCACTTCCCCACTCAGTTTGGTATCATTGGCAAACTTCATCAGGGTACACTTCATCCCATCATCCCCGGATCACTTATGAAGATATTAAACAGCATTGGGCCCAATATCAATCCCACTTGTGACAGGTTGCCAGTTTGAAAAGGAGCCATTTACCACCTCCTTCTGGGTGCAGCCTGTCAGCCAGTTCCCCACCCACGCAGAGCGCATCATTTTCTCTAGGAGGAGTCTGTGGGAAACCATATCCAAATCCTTGGAGAAATCCAGGTAGACAATGTCCACCGCTCACCCCACAGCAACTGAGCAGGTTACTTTGTCATAGAAGGCAATCAGGCCTGTCAAGCACGGTTTGCCCTTGGTGAATCCATGCTGCTTTTTCCCAGTCACGTGCTTCATTTGACTGGTGAGAGCCCCAGGAGGATTTGTTCCGTAACTTTCCCAGGGACTGAAGTAAGACTGATGGGCCTATGATTTCCTGGATTTTCCTTTAAGCCCTTCTTGTAGATGGGGGTGATGTTAGCCTTTTTCCAGTCTTCTGGGATGTCCCCCAATCTCCACAGAGTTTCAAAGATTATGGCGAGCGGCCTCACAACGGCATCAGGCAGCTCTCTTAACACCCTAGCGTGGATATTGTCAGGGCCCATTAATTTGTAGGGGTCGAGCTCCTGTAATAGCTCACATACCAACTCTTCCTTTACTGATGGTGGGTCTGTGTTTGCATCAGCCTGGGTTTTTGTTCCCAAGGTCTGGGGCCCAACATTGGTGGTAAAGACAGAGGTGAGGAAAGTGTTGAGAACCTCTGTCTTTTCAGCATGGTTGGTGACTAATTCACCTCTCCTGTTTAACAGTGGGCCAATATTTTCCTTCTGTTTCTGCTTGTTTATGTACCTGAAAAACCCTTTCTTGTAGTTTTTGACATCTCTGGCCAATTTCTATTTGGGATGAGGTTTTGCTTTTATAACTGCATCTCTGCACACCCTTGTAGTTCTCGATGGGTATTCACTTTTCCATCTCTTGTACCTTTCTCTTTCAGTTTTGAGCAAACTCGGAAGCTAGCAGTTAAGCCAAGGGGATCTCTTGCTTTGCCTACTTCCCTTACCTTTAAAGGGGCTGAACTGTTTTTATACTTCCAGGAGAGTGTTCTAGAAAAACTTCCAGCACTAGCTAAGTCCTTTATCCTCCATCGAAGCTTCCAATGGAATCCCTCCCAACTAAGCTCTGAGCAAGCTGAGTTTTGCTCTTCCAAATTCCAAACCTTTGTCCTAGTACTAACCTTCAGCACGCTCAGCAGGATCCCAAACTCCACGATACTGTGATCACTGCAGCCAAGGCTATCACTTGATAGCCAAGATATTACACGGCAGGGTTTCTTGCTCAAGTGACCCAAATACTTCTTTGTTGGCCTTATCTTGGTTTGGAGGTTGGTAGTGGATTCCTACTGTAAGCTCTCCCTTAGAGACAGCTGCTCTGATCTTGACCCAGAGGCATTCCAGAGAGCTTTCAAAATCGTCATGGTTGACTTCTATACATTCACGGTTCTCTTTAACATACAGTGTGAGTCCTCCTTGTCTTCTTTCCTTCCTGTCTTTATGAAACAGCCTATAGCCATCCATTGCGATCCTCCAGTCATGTGAGTTGTCCCACCATGTTTCAGTTATTCTTACCATATCATAGCTTTCTGACTGAGCACGGAGCTCCAGTTCCTCCTGTTTATTCCCCAGGCTGTGTGCTTTGGTTTACATACACTTGAGGTGGTTGGTCTTCTGGTTCTCATCTTGGGAGGCAGCTAACGAACATTTGTCTTTTTTTTTTATTCTTTTTTTTGTCTATACAAATAAAGGAGAGACTTTTAATTTTCCTCTACTCTTTCTGGTATCTAAGGTAGCTCAGTCTAGCCCAGCATCAGTAGTTCTCTACTGTGCTGCTCAAAGAGTACAATCTCAGCCAGCGCATGTCTTTGTTACAGCTTTAAAGCAAAATCTCATATTCGAGCTATTTCACTTTGTATAGTAAGATAGTAAGAAAAACTGACTTTGAAAACTAAATAATTAAGATGCTTTGCTGAATGTAAAACAAACTTGAAACCCTTGATCTGCAAAAGGAGGAGTTTTGAAGCTGAATCTGTTTGATTGCCTTAATTGCTGAGCTGATTGTATGCTTTGAGCTTCAGTACTGCTACATCTTTGGTATTTTGTTCTGAATTTGAGTACCTGTGATCCTGCCACTTTTCTACAAAAAGGATTTGTTTTTGACAAGTTGGAATTTTCCAGACGAAATGTTAACCACCTAATCTGTTCAGGTGCCTCTTTGAAAACTAATAACGATGTAGCTTACTTAAATGAAGACAAACACTTTGAAAACCTAGTTATATACGATTAAATAGCCAGAAACTATTAGCAAGTGTCTTGCATCCCATTGAAATGCATACATGATAGCCTAGAACCTGTGATTTAGATTATTGCTCCTTATAAGATTTTATCAAGCCAGAATTTAGCTGACTTCACAAATTATTTCATTTTCTGACTTCATTTGATATAGTAGGATTATACAGTAAATGGAGGTGTGTTCAATGTCATATCTTGATTGGATCCTTTAACTGAGAATATTACTATTTTTCCCAGATCTTCAACTGATTCTGAAGTAAGACAGTAAGAAATTGGTATAAACTTGAGTATGATCAGATTAATGATCCACAGGAGACAGAGACACTCTTATTTACTATTCATACAAACTGTATGAGGTTCTGTGGGTGTTGATCTGCAATCAGAAGCTGGGAATAAAAATAATAACCGTGAAATATATCACCATCTAAGTACTAGATATTTTCTGGAAACAGTTATGAGAAACGCTGTTTACTGACATTTACTTACTCTCCTGATGAAAGTCTTTAAAACTGGATCTTAGGCTAATTTTTTTAAGCAGAGGGTAAGATACGAAAATAATTTCTGGACTTTTTTTAGTAGCATCTTGCTGTGTGACCTTGAGTTAAAAAATATACTCCCTGGTTGGTCTCCTGCCTGTTGGTGTCAGTAGAGGAACTACAATTCACTACGCTAAATTTTGAATATGGCTTCAACTCATAATATCTGTGTGTGTGTAAAATGGATTTGAAATTTACCACTTTGCTATTGCCTCTTAGTTACTGAGGCATGTACTTGGACATAAAGATCAGAATTGCAAAGTATCACTGTGGGAACTGCATTTCTTAATAAAAGCCTAGTGGTGTATGGAGCTTGGCAATTTGCACTCTGAGAATCATGATCTTCTTAGGGAAGTTTGGAATAAATACATATGGAGTGATGTGTCTATATATACATATATAAAATTTAGTAAAAGACCAGATGTCACAGATGGCTTCCACATGTGCAGATTTATTTGGTGAAAAAAAAAAAAAATGTATGTATATATGCTGTGTGTATGTGTGTGTATATATATATATATACATATATGTATGGTTCTCAGTTCTTCATTTGTTTAACTGAAAGGTATCATAGTCTTCTAATTAAGATGAAAAAGTAAAAGAATAAAATCTAGTCTTCTTGTAAGAACTGAACCATCACAATCCTGCTACTGCTTCAGAGCCAAGGTGTTGTTGTCAGCTTCGGGGGTAGCCAGTGTATTTCAAGACTGGTTGGCCAGTTGGAGGAGGAGCTGAGAATCATCAGCTGTGTATCTTTCAGAACCAGAGAATCTCATTTATCAGAAAACTCAGGGTGCATTAAAATGAAATTTCTTATCGGTGTGTGCGTCTGATTGGCCTGCAGTGAACACTGTCAGGATCTGTCGTTATAGTTCATACAGAACAAATCAAACCCCTGTGAAAAGAGACTGTAATATTTACCTGTGGGGGAAAACATAGATGATAAATCAAAATGCATCTTATTAATACATAGTCAGCAGAGACAGTAAAACATTTTAGGAGCTATTGCCTTCTGGGATGCTGTTGAAATGTTTAAAACTTGAATTAATATTTTAAAAATATTTGTGGGTTATTTTCTTCTGTTTATAAGCAAGATTTTCTCACAGAGGACATCATCTGTGTATCCTGGAGGATCTAAGTCCATTTTTACACAATGGGGAAATCATTACTATGTGATTACTGAGTTTTTCTTTACAAGCATCTTCCTCCTCCCAGTATTTACTATATTTGCATAAAGTGCTTTTTGGTAACAAAGAAATATTCTGGTGATGTTCCAGTATATTGTATTATTCTGTGTTATTCTTTCCTTTCTTGGCAAAAGATGCAATCATTAGATGTTTTTCCAGAAGTGGTGCCTGGCCACTCAGCTAGTGCTCCAGAAGGTATATTGGCGGGTTGGAGGCCCCTTGATTGTCTGCCACAGGCTTAAAGAAGTATTTAAGTGCTCTCTATTGATTTTCTGACACTTTTTGACAAGTTTCGTCTTGTCACTGATAAAAGTACATAGTATTCTTCCACTTAAGGAAAAGGCGGGTGAGAATTCATGAGAAGATTTAACCATGTGACTGTTACAGCATCATATGTCCATATTGCCTGCAAAAAGTATCTTTCTCATGTTGGAACCTCATAAATTCCAGAGAGTGTTCCATTTGTTGTTTTCAGTTTTTCCTTTTTTAAAGCATGAAAAAAATTCCTGGTATCTCTGTGACACACTGAAATCACACATAAAATATCATGCGAAAAAGGTGATAATGCCTAGAAACTGTTTCATAGAAATAACTTGAATTGTTGAAAAGTATAATGCTACCTGAGAGATGAAGGGGGAAAAAAAGCTCTCTTCTAACTGGGGCATGATTCTTCAAGGTATGTGAACCTCTTACTGATCTGGGAGTGAATGCTACCTTTAACATAGACAAGAGAGAGCCTGAAGAAAAACTGACTTAAGCAGCACAGCAGCCTGGATAGCAAATGAAGGAGAAGGAAAAGGTTATTCACTTTATTCCTCCACTCTAATATAATATGATTTGAATGAATTGTGCTTCTCCTAGTCCTCCTCAAAAAAAAAAAATTATGAGAAAGTACACAGTGGGTATAACACCTGCCTTGATATGAAGTGACAGACCTCCCAGAGGTGAAAGCTCAAGATGAAAGGATCAGTGCTGAGCACCAGGAATCTCTGGCAGCCAGGACCAAAGTTCTGGATGAGAATTCAGGAGATCATAACTGTCCCACCCTGATATTATCTAACTCCTGCTCTGGAAATTGGCAACCAATGCTAGCACTTAACAGAGTTTGTGTTATGAAAGTTTAAAGAGGTTTTTTTATATACACAGTAAGTCCTTTTACAATGCTTCTTAGGAAAAAAAAAAACCCAAACCTAGAACTGAGGAAAAAAAATCCTGGCTTTGTGTGTTGTGGTCACATAAGTCTTGTACTGAATATCCAAAGCCATTGCGCTGGGGAACTAGGCTAGTTTGCCTTCATGAGGAAGGGGCTGCCCTGGCGTTCATAAGACCCCCATACTTTCTTTTTTGTCCCTGCACAAGAGCATCTGTTACACTCCAGAATCGAGCAGCCAGCAGCTTTCCCAACGGCAGTTCCTTACTCAAGCTAACAGAAACACAAAGTTCAGTCTTCATTTAAAATATTCACTGTAAACAGATCACTGCTAAATTATGAATCAAACCTTTTGTGTGCACTAGTGTTTATTGGGGGTGCCTCTCGCCTACCAACAGGCATATACACCTCTGAACTGATACGTAGGCAGCTACTGGTGGTACTGGCACAGTACCACTTGGCAAAGCAAATAGCTATTAAAAGTTACTGTCAATGCTCCTTTAACAGGTAGGTGTAGTAGATAGTAAGTAGGAAAACTCACTTGTTTTATGAACAAACTCAGGCAGGGTCTTCCATGGGAAGGTAAATTTTATAAAGCTTGACATAGAAGATTAATATCACATTTCCTCACAACTACATCATTGCCTTAAGGATGCATTCACATTATGTGCATACTGGCAAAAGCTTGAGTAACCGTAGAATAATACTTTGATAGTAACTTTCTAGTGAATCATGGTAAGTTCTGCTGGTTGAGAAGCTGATAGCACAGCCCTGACCACCATAACATCATTTATTAAAAACTGGATGAAGAGTGAGCAAGGCAATATTTAATGTATGCTCGCTGATCAGCTGACAAGAAGTAACTTGGAGCTATGCTTGATAAGGGAGCTTGCATGATGGCTGTGAACATTCTGGTGACTTCTACAGGGGAGACTCCAGCTTCTGTTTGTCACAAGTTGGAGCCCTTACTGAGCCTGCACATGATAAGGTTCATGAGAGATTAATTCCCAGCAGGCAAAGGCGTGTTGCTGCTGAATGTAATGCAGCTGAACTAAGTTCCCAGCTATAATGGAAAAAGGGAGAAAACAGTAAACTGGGAAATAGGTGTCAGAAATAAGTGTTTGGGGATGTTAAAAGTTTTTGACAACAAAGAATGGGTCTGTGACAAGACTACTTGTGGAGTATTTTGATGCATTTTTGGCCTATGACAGATTTGCCTTTAACAAGTATTCTCTTTGTGGGAGAGTTTTCACCTGAGTTGTTAGCAAAATACCTGACCTCATAGACCAATTGAAAAAATGGATAACATAACAACTAATAAATGCTGGCTATCTTTCTGCCTGTGGACATTTTATCAATATTTTATTTATATATGTAGCTGAAACAGTATAGGCTCTGTATCTGTGGGAGTGCTGTGCCAGGAACAAAATACCGGGTGTAGAAATGTATGTCCTGCTGACCAGAGCCAACTGGAGAAAAAATAACTGAAGCCTTCTTGTCTCCTAGTTACAAGTGCCTTTGTTGTACAGTGGTGTAGGAATATGATTAGAGAAGCACTGATGTTATAGAAAAAACTGCTACCTAGATCATCTCTTTCAGAGATTAACTCTTAGCTTTTAAGCAGAGTAGAAGGCAGTGGGGACAATGTTAAAACGAGAGAGGCAAATTCCACTGAAATTATGGATTTTATACGTTTAATACTGTTACAGTGTGAAGCCTAAGAAAATGGAGATGCAGTTTGTATTTTGGGTTGGGATATTTTTGCTCTTTACAATTTAAAGGCCAGATGATACCTGTATGGTGATCTCCTGCAAAGGGCAATCCGTAGAAGTTGCATGACTTTTATTGGCTTTCTCTCTCTTTCCTTCTGCTCTCCTCCCCCAGGTCACACCCATGGCCTATCTACTTTGGCAAATGTGTGTAACTTGTCCATTCACAGGGGGCCTACAATATATTCTGTCATTTCTTTCATGTGATAGATACTTTATTTGTTTGGGCGTTTTTCCTCTATCTGCAAAGTTTGTTTCTATTGTTAAATCTCACTTTCTTTTTCTTTTTTTTTTTAATTACATTTCTGCTTTCTTTAAGCTGTGTCACACTGTACTGTCTGTGTGTGTCTTTACCCACATCTTCCTTCTACTTCAGTCTCTCCTGCTGTTCTTGCAATGGTCCTGTAACTAGGGGGTGCAAAAGCCAAGTATTTTCTTGGGTCTTGAGGTACAAAGTGCATTACTGGAAGATGCACAGGCTGTAGCCTGGCTGTTGAGAGCTGCATGCATATATCATTACCACTACGTGATTAGTCTCCCTGTGACTCATCTGGTTGCCAAGTGGTGTGAAAGGGAGAGCACTGCTTGGAAGAGGTGGCAGATACTGAACAGATCTGCTAGCGGAAGGACTCACATACCCAATGCTGTAGGGGATCTTTAGCTGTGTGGTGGGAAGGCGCTCTGAGATACTCACAGGGGAAATGTTCACCTTTTTGGGAGCACTGCTCTTTTCTACTTTGAAGCTGTTGCTAGAGCTGGAAGAATCTGATAGTGAAAATAATTACTCTTTGGAATAAACTTCTTGCATGTTTGAACTTGGTTTTGTACATTGTGCATACAGCAAATGTTAGGCTCAAAACCCTTACTGTGTATCCCTCCCAATACTGCTTAAAAATTGAGGCTGTTTATTAAACAAGTTAGAGCTGGCTAGAGATATAACTAGGTGCAATTTAATGGATTGCAATATATGTGGTCCAACTTCTCTCTTTATCTCTTAAAATCTAAAGACATTGTCTTGCCTATCTATTGTAACAAAACAGGCCATGCAAAGGGTTGTAGCTGCTCTCTGAAAATATGATGGGGTAAACAATAGGGTGGAAAAATAAATACTTGTATCAAAGGACAATGTTACTGTACAAGCAGATTGGTATAATCTGACCACAGGTGAACTGCCATGGCAAACAAGTGGAGAATAACAACAGCTTTGCCTCTGTAAGGAAGAAGAGCCTGTGGCAGCTGCCAGCTCCTCATGTATTCCTGTTCTTGTGATAAACACTTCCTGTGGATCCACAAATGCCTGGAGCAAATCCAGGAGTGTGTGTCATGCTCCTACTAATTCTTTGTAACAACTTGAGTCCAGTGGTTATGTATACAAATACTTCTACTGGTTTCCTTCAGAACTTGTACATTTTTTACATATGTTTAGAATTTCTTTTACTAATATTTGTTAGCTGAGCTATACCAAAATAAACTCCTGAGCAGAGGATAGCAAATATTTTCAAATGAAAGGTATTTCTTTGTTCAAAAGTTTGTCAGAAGCTGAATTAGAAAGTCTTCACAGGCTGGATGAAGAATGGTATTGTTCCTGTGCATGTGTGTGAGAGAGAATGAGCCAGCAGCTCCCAGCTGTGTGGGATCTGAGTTCGCACATGGGCTGTTGAAATGGCTGATGAAATTCAACTGCTGCAAGGTCTTCTCTGCTCCTCCATGTCAGTTCCTGCAGTTTCTGGATTCCTGATGAGGCTGTGATAGGCAAAGTCTTTCCCCAGGGCTCAGTGTTGAGGCCAGTCTTGTTTAATATCTTTATTCATGATCTGGATGAGGGGATTGAGTGCACACTCAGTGAGTCTGCAGATGACACCAAGCTGGGTGGGAGTGTTGATCTGCTTAAGGGTAGGAAGGCTCTGCGAGGGACCTGGACAGGCTGGATCAATGGGCCAAGGCCAATTGTATGAGGTTGAAAAGGCCAAGTGCCGGGTCCTGCACTTGGGTCACAACAACCCCATGCAACACTACAGGCTTGGGGAAGGGTGGCTGGAGAGCTGCCCAGTGGAAAAGGGCCTGGGGGTGCTGGTTGAGAGCCGGCTGAACATGAGGCAGCAGTGTGCCCAGGTGGCCAAGCAGGCCAACAGCATCCTGGCTTGTATCAGGAATAGTGTGGCCAGCAGGAGTAGGGAAGTGATCGGCCCCCTGTACTTGGCACTGGTGAGGCTGCACTTTGGATACTGTGTTCAGTTTTGGGCCCCTCAGGACAAGAAGGACATCAAAGTGCTGGAGCGTGTCCAAAGAAGGGAAACGAAGCTGGTGAAGGGTCTAGGGAGCAAGTCTTATGAGGTGCGGCTGAGGGAACTGGGGTTGTTTAGCCTGGAGAGGGGGAGGCTGAGGGGAGACCTTATAGCTCTGTACAGCTACCTGAAAGGAGGTCGTAGTGAGGTGGGGGTTGGTCTCTTCTCCCAGGTCACTAGTGATAAACCAAGAGGAAATGGCCTCAAGCTGCACCAGGGAAGTTTAGACTGGATAGTAGGAAAAATTTCCTTACCTGAAGGGTTATGAAACATTGGAAGAGGCTGCCCAGGGAGGTGGTGGAGTCACCATCCCTGGAGGTATTTAAAAGACGTTTGGATGTGGCACTTCATGGCATGGTTTAGGAGACATGGTAGTGTTGGGTTGGAGGTTAGACTTGATGATCCTAGAGGTCTTTTCCAACCTATGATTCTATGATTTTATGAACTTTTAACTTCAGTTAGTTCAAGTAAGCTTTTAACTTCAACCTGAAAATGAAACAATTTATTTTGAAATATTACATCTCTGTGAAATTAAAAACGTTTCCCACACAATTCTATATTTAACTTCTACTGGTTTTAAACAAATCTTTAGGAATGTAGTCCTGAAATGCTGTTATTGCTGGTAATGAAGATGCCTTTCATATAATGTGGATTATCTGAGAGATAGTGATGTGGTTGTTCTTTTGCTCATCCTCAAATTAAAAAGTCACTATATCAAGCTACTGAAAAAGAGAGGCTATTACTGTGGGAATGATAGGTAACCTGAGTGGAGATCCCAGGTTACAGAACTCTATAGGTTAAGCCCAGTAGTTAATTCTAATACTGAAATGCCTGGGAAGGAGAAAACTTTTCATTATGTTTGGAGAGTGCTCTGTTATACATCAATGAAGATGATATGAATGTTTTTTCCTTGCAAGATTACGCAATGTATGCATTAATGGCGCTACATACCATTGACTTCAAGGAAGTCAAGCAGGAAAATCTTAACATCAGTTCCAAATTCTTCAAAATTGAGAGGAACCTTTTCTCAGCATTACAGGAATTTCTCATATTTACTCCATCTGTTGTCCCCATATGCCAAGTAAAGAAATACTGTGTTTGGAAGAAGTGAAACTTCAATCTCCAGTAAAAATATTTGGATTCTGCAGAACTTTATATATACATAACAAAATGTTCCTCCATCTAAATGCTTAAAACAAATGTTTAAACAAATTGTCATCTGTTAAAGTGCCCTGAGAGCCCTGGGCACTGGGTGTTGACAAGTGGAAATTCATTTTTATAGCAAGTATACTAATGGGAATTCTTTTATGGTTATGGGAGGTGTTCCAGCAGATCCCTGATGGTCAGCAATCTTGTTTGCCATGCTGGATCATCAAAAGAAAGACACATGCTTGTTCACCTCGGCACGATGATTTCAGACAAGCCCATCTGCTCATTTCCCCTGTGTATATAATAGCAAGGGGATATTTTCTCCACATCCCCACTGCCCCAGTTCTTCAGGGTGTTTCTGGAGTCTCTGACCTTAAGACTGTGGGGGAAATTGCAAATTAAATGAAGGTTTTCTCTACTTTCACCTCTGCATTACAAGTCAGGTCAGTTGATCTCTCTTCCCTGTCAGCCTTAACTTCCATTCTGCAATTCTTGTGCATGCGGAATGGACCAGCCTCGCCTCCAGGAGGTCTTTCACATCCATTTAGGTTCAGAAAGCCATACAGTCCATGACCCCCCTGAGGCTCAATTCACTTGCCCGCATACAATATCTATACGTATAGCGGTGTATCGTTGGCTCGCAGATACCTGAGTCTTAGCCAGCATGCACCTTGCGTGACAGGCTGGAATGAGGGCTTCTGCCACTGAGCTGTCAGATATATGAGCCCTCAGAAATTACTTCCTTTGCTTATTTTCATTATTGTTTATCCATCAGATCACTGAGTTGGTGAACCACATGTGTGCATGCAAGTAGATGAGTAAACTCCTTGGGGCTACTAGACCTTGAAGTACTTGCTGGCTTCAAACTAGGCATGTGTAAGTGCTTTACTTATTTGTGGCCTTCTAAACAGTGGAATAAATATTGCCAAGAGCTGTACATAAGAAGCAGTATTTAATAATAGATTTGTCAAACTTACAAATTTCTGTTCTGGGATAAAATTATCATGTGGTCTTCACTAACAAATTATATTCTACTCATGTATAGGCCTTTCTTTATCTGACAATGTTTAGGTCCAGATATAGCTGAGACATCACATCTTGCATGCAAATATATTTTTATTTCAAAATATCAAAATATCATTTTAGACATTGCAGCTAAGTCCAAGGTCATTTTCTAAATAAAAAAAAAAAATTAAAAAAAAAGGAAAACCAAACCAAAACCAAAAAACCAACAAACCTAAACCCCGGAACTTCTGGTCAATATAGAGACTACTCAGATCAGTAACAGAAAGTTAAATAATTCTGGAACAGAAAGAAACATTTCCAAATGTTTCCAGCTTTTACAGAGATAATAATTGTGGCCTAGAATATGAGGAGATAATCTCATATACTCATACGTTAACTGTTAATGTAAGTTTTACTGGTTTTATTTTCTTTTTTTTCTTTCTTTTTTTTTTTTTAAATTTTGCTTTGAAACAACAACTAAGACAAAGTTATTCAAACTTTTCTGAGGAAAGAGCAGTCACTGACATATTCCTAGTGAACCAAATCACATGGTGCTGAGTAACAGGATTTCAGTGGTGAAGAGAACAGCTACAAATTAATCAGAATTCAGTGCAGTCCAGACAAGGTTTCTGAAACAAGTATTGAAATTGAAGAATTCAGAAGAACCAATTAATTTTAGGAATGGCCACCTTTAACTGCCTTTTATTTCTTACCATACTTATGTACTATTTTTAAAAGAAAACTAACACCCTGTATGATACAAGAATCAAAAATGTGAGAAACAGCAGGTTGGAAATACATTGTCTGCCTGGAAGCACTGGTTTTGGAGTTTTGTGAAGAATTTTCTTCATAAATTACTGACATCTGTCTTTGACAAGTTACTTGAAACTAAAGGAATGAATTTGCTTTACTACAACGTTTCTAAAACAAAGGAAAACATCCCAATGCAGCTATTAGTACAATATTTCAACGCCTTGTTTTTTTACTTTCTCACTCTGCCTTAGGCTTAATCTTACAGGCCTATAGTCATAGCAAAAAAATGGGATGGTTAAGCAAAAGTATCACTAGCGATTTAGATCTCTGAAGGAGCTGCAGAATTGTTTGATTACATTCCTAGATAAAGGAAGGAACAACTTTCTAGTGAGGAATTTTCCATGCAATAGAGAGAAAAAAGTTCTTTCCACTTCTCCCAGCAGTGGTCATGACCTAGCTGACTGTGGGAGAAATTCCTTTATAATCTAAAGCATGATATTCTGTTTAAAAATATGTTCAGACAAAATATAATTTGACAGAGACTTTGGTACCATGAGGAGCACTAGTACACATTGCCTGCAAATGCTATTTGGTGAGGTGGACCTCCTCTGGGTCTCCTCTTTACTGTGCTCAAGGTAGTGAATGAATAACTCAGCTTCAATGCTATTGAAAGTTCATCTCTTTGTGAATATTCAGTGAATTATGTACTTTGCCACAAAACTCCTTTCTCAAACTGTTTAAGATGATTGAAGTTCAGCCCTGCATGGAAGTCAAAGACAGTATCTTGTGTCCTTGCTTTATGTAAGCCTTCATTTCATTCAGAAGAGAAAACAGAAGAGCTGCAGCTCATTAAAGTGGAAACATTTCTGAGCAGTTAGGCAATGTTCATCCATCCCTGAAGAGTATATATATATATTCAGCGCTAATATGCACATGATAAAGTTCTCTTTGTAATACCTTTCTCATTTGAAAGCTTATTTAACACAAGGTGGCATCAAAATCAATGCATGTGAAGTCATGCTGTCTGAAGGACAGCAGCATACCATTCCATGGCTACTCATATTTTGTGTCCATTGAATAAAATTTTAATTAAGGAGAAACAATAAGGTGGTTATGCCTCAATGTACTCTTTCATATTAAAAGACAACCTAGAATTCAGAGAGGAAAAGCGTATGCTAAACCTGTTCAGAAAAATCAAAGCTTTAAGTGTTCTCAGAGTTACAGCTGAAGGAATACTGCAGGTATAGTTCCCCAGTTCCTCATTAGAACAAGTGCCTGTCCAGTTAGGAAAGGGTGAATTCCAGGTCTGATGAAGCTGAATTCCAGGTCTGCCTTTCTAGATGAAGCTATTATTCTGGGTCTCTAACTGATTTTTCTTCAAATTAGGGAAGGATACCAATATATAACCAAGTACTTCCTAATACTCTGGGAAAAGAATTAATCTTTTCATGCTATGAGTAAATGTATACACCTCAGTCCCTAATTAATGAATCAGTTGCTATAACTAAAAGAAAGCAGGGGTTGGCTTTAATTTGTGAGAGAAATGTCTTCCAGACTGACTGAAGACAAGGCTTGAAATTCCCCCCATTGCGACAGTGATCCTTCAGGAAAACAGCTTGTCCAAGAAGTGAAAATTCTCTGGACTCACTCACCACGCCACTCTGAGAGTGGGGAGCTGACACTTGGGCTTAAGGGTTGGAAGGGAATTGAGCCAGATCCAGTATAGCCAGTGGCCTCTAGAGCTGGCTTCACAGCCCTGGGTGAGGTACCTGGATTTCCTGAACTAGTAAATAGCTGTTGAGAGTGAGCTGAGAGGGAAAGGTTTGGGAAGGGAAGAGCATTGGATTCTACCCTGGAGGCACTGCTCTCAGTGCTGACGAGGGCAGCAAAGCATCCATCGTGTTAGCCACATCTGAAGTTAGGCATGATTTTCTTGTGATACATCCCAAGATGGTAGTAATTTCTCTCTCCTATAAAGTGGGCTAATTTTAAAAATAGTCATCCAAAATATATGTGAGAGCATTTGATTCCTGCTTGAGACTGAAGGGTTTGATTGGGCTGCAAGAAGGAGCAGGAGGGAGAGAATTATTGTACAGCCCAAGCTATGGGGTACCTACCCAGAAGTTGTGTGTGGGAAGGTGGAAATCCTGCTCCTGCTCCTAGGGAAGTTCATGCATGTATGAACGCCCATTGCCTACAGAAACAGGTTTTGACAAGAGACTCAACTTCAGTACTTGCAGTTAAATGTCTTAGAAGTCAGACCACTGTGTTGTGATCCCACCTGGTGCAAATGTTTACAGAACAGCATGGGTTAAACTCCTTCCTGATTCCTAGCTATTTCCCTAATGCCTGGGCCGTGATGGATGCTGCTGCAGCCATCTTGCAGATGGGCTGTTACACTTTGGAGGAGATTGTGAGCAGCAGACCCGGCTCCAGCAGAGATCCTGGACTGAGGATCAGGGCAGGATTTCTGCAGAGGACAACTTAGCCCAGGAACCCTGCCTGGCTGAGTAATATGCCAGCTGCTGAGTTTCTCCACTTTGCCAGTGTCAGAGAGCTCCTGGCACCTTCTCTGCCACTATTGCCCTGCCTCCTGGAGCCTGCCGAATCCTTTGGGGCAAGCCTGATACCTTCCTACCCCCTCCCAGACAACCAGAATTTGACCTGACAGTGCATGCTGTCAAGGGGGGCAGTTTCTGTCCCCCTCCTGGTGCAGAGTGGGGAGCTCTGAGAGTGTGGTGTCCCCCCAGAGGCACAGGAGGTGTTTGGAGGTAGCTGGGCCAGCCACAGACCCCGCCAGGGGGCCAGCAAGGCTGTTTTGTGTCAAAACCTTATCCTTGGTATGCCCACATATGGACGGTGAAGATAGGGCTTGAATTCAGGCACCAGATCAACTTCACATCTGCTTTTAAGAAGTAGTATCACTGCTGTCTGAATGCTTGGGTAACTTCAAAGGAGAAGGTGTGGCTGAGCTGCTCTCTGCATCAGGCAGTGGCTGGCTGGGAAGGGGGCATTTCAGGATTGTGCGTTTTGACTGAAGCATTCAATTAATTGTTTTGTGGGTTTGGCCAGTTACAGTGCTGAGCCTGGGCCCAGATGAGCTAAATTACACATAAAAGACAAAAACCTCCGCCTCAAGGTTTATAATTGTCTTCCTCTAAATTTCCTCCTGACCATGATTCCATCCTAAAGTACTATTAAGTTGTTATGTTTCCTTTGGTTCACAACCTGGTGTGTTCTTCCATTCCTGAAAAATCAAACAAAGCTTTTGGAGAAAAAAGGTATGAAAGAAAAGGAGAAAAAAAAACCAAACAAGGCAGACAAACCCATTACAATCAAATGAATAAAATGCATCAATTTATAGAAATGAGGGATATTTAAAAAGGCAGTCAGAAGGCCCAAAGACTTATTCTCTGCTTCATCCAAAACTTTTGTTAAATAATGTAGCATAAAAAAACAGCTGAGAAATTACATAGATAAATAGCTTAAAATTTAAATATGAGACAGAATTGACAAGAAATAATTAACAGTTGGTTTTAGTAGTTGGAGGTTGCTATTTTCTTCCTTTTTTTTTTTTTTTTTGGCAAAACAAGAGGTGTATAACTATGAAATGCATTGTTTCTGTGATAGAAACTGCAAGGAGTGTTTTACTTGTGTCCGATTCTCACTCAGCTGTTTCATTCCCTTGTCCAGCTTCCAAATTTTCTCCAAAGTGGATATCAATTCCTCACTGAATTTATCTTTTCTAAAATCTCTGAGTTAAACTGCTCAAATTTTCTGTACTCTTCATGATTTTGGAGATGACTATCACATCCTCCCTCAAATATCTCTTTTTCAGGTCCTAATCTACTTAATGGTCTTTTGTGTGGGAGTCTTTCCATATCATCCTCATTGCCTCCTTCCCTGAGCTTTTCCTAGTTGTATGATATCCTGAAAGGTATGATGTCATTACATGATGGAATGTTTTATGCTTTCTATATTATGTTTACTGTTTTCTGATGCATTTTCTTCTTTTATTTTGCTAATTCCAAAACCTCTTTGGCTTTTGACTGTGGCTGAGCTTTGAGTTAATGTTTTCACAAATATATTCGAAGGAACTACGAGGTCTTTGAGGAGTAATAAGAAACTCAGACATACCTTTCTATATCTGTGCTTAGGAATTTTTTTCCCCCACATGCATAATTTTTCATGTACTGGATAATGGCTTTCATCTTCAGGCAATTTAATTGCCTGGTAACTCATACTAATGAGAATTTTTTATTGCCCAATTCAACCAGTTTTAGATTTGATGATCCTGTACCATGAGAATACATCTGTGTCATCCATGAACTTGTCAACATCTGTGAACTCATTATTTATTCCATTTTCCACATGACTTCTGAAAATGTGGAGCAGCAAGAAAGACCTGACAACAGATTCTTCCCACCTCAGTGTATTTATTTATTCCTGCCTAGCTTTCTGTCTTTTAACAAATTACTAATCTCCTAGAATACTTCTCTTAGTGCATGACAGTCCCTTTTCTTAAAAGGATCTAGCAAGGCATTTTGCTGAGAAGCTTTGAAAAATCAGGCATTCTACATTCCAATAATCATCCTTATCTGCACACTTTAACTTGTCATTTT
The DNA here is from genome assembly GCF_949628215.1 of Phalacrocorax aristotelis. NCBI lineage: Eukaryota > Metazoa > Chordata > Aves > Suliformes > Phalacrocoracidae > Phalacrocorax > Phalacrocorax aristotelis. Next base: position 27,667,787 of record NC_134278.1, on the reverse strand, counting down.
TGGTCGTCTTGCCATGGTTTTATGTTTACAATTTTAATTTATTTTTCCCTCTGGTTAGATGCTAATTTAGTTATTTAAACTGGTTTGTTTTACTTTAAACATTTTTATTTTCTCCTTTTCTACTATTGATCTATACTCATCTTTTTTTTTCATTCATTTGCAAAGATCCTAACTTGCTGTTTAAAATGTCTCCATTATGCCTGCAAACCTTTTTAGCCATTTACTGTATTTTTTAATGAGTCCTCGTGTTTAATTCTTCTCCTCAATAAAGTAGAAGCAGATCTGGGGGAAGAGGAGAGGGATTTTTCCATTCTACCAGAATGCTGAATATGCACTGTGCTTGTTTTTTATTTTTCTGTTTATTTTTATTTTTCTGCATTTTGACTTTTGTCCTATGAATTACTCAGGAAACTCCACAGTTACTTTTTATGGATTTTCTGCCTAGATTTTGGCAGTCACGTAGTCATATTTTGTTCTGTTTGGAATGTAATATTTTTCCTATTTCCTCCCCAAAACACGCTTTAAGATATACAAAAAGTTGTTGAAAGCATGAAAATACTAAACAAGATTTTCTCCATGGAGTGTTTTGAGACTTCTGTGTTACACAGTCCACATGCACTATAAGGTATTAATGTTATCATCCAACTCAAATGCATTGTGAGTGTCTTGGAGAACACCTTTAAATGACAAATCCTTCATATTTCTTCTATATTTTGATGTGCAGCATAAAATACCTTAAATTTTATATTTTTAGGCATGTCAATTTTATGTCTAAGTATAAGAATTTTTCTCTGTGCTTTGAAGACAGTAATATTCTGATGCAGAGGAAAAATGGAAATATGGTAGGATACAAGAGATATTAAGTACTTTTCAATGACTGGAAAATTGAAGAAATCAGGAACAGGTATATTTCTATGCTCTAAAAAGGGCCATAGGTGTGAGGGATAAGTGTGCAGGTATAAAATCAGAAAGGTGAAGACTCAGACTTAAAATCATTAAGACACAAAAAGAAAACTTAGGTTAATAGGAGGTTTTGCTAAAACTAAGTGCTTTTTTACAATTCTTATCATTGATGTTAAGAGTATGGGACACAAAAGGAGAAAGGTCAGATAGTAAATATTTGAATAAATATAGCATGATATGAGACTATAGAGTTTACTTAGGGCACAAGGTGAAGCAATTTCTGAATCACTGTGGTCTTCTCAAGGAACTTGTGGAGGTCTAGGGAGTCCCTGAGAACTGGCAAGTGGCAAAGTAATTACATTTAACATAGAAGGAAAAGTAGTTTTGAGTTGGCACTAAGAAAATAGTAAACTGTAAAAATTCAAATCCTTGCTTGTCAATAAAATGTTCTCTCAAACAAATTTAATATCCTTACTTGACAGAGCAAGTAGTCTAAAGGACAAAGGAAACAGCATTTGTGATATAACTTGTGTTTTGCAGGCTTTTGGTCTGCCCCACATGGGACTGTCATGAACAAATTAGGAAGCATGCTTGACTGTACAGTCGAGGTACAGTTCAGAAGTGAAAACACTCCAGAGACTTTTCTTACTAAGCTGTGCGCATGCAGACACTATGGTTTAGAAACTAAGAGTTCATCAGATTAGACACGGCCAACTCCATACCAGTTGACCTCACTGCCTGAAAAAGTCACTCACTCGTTTGCCTGGGAAAGTTAATAAATGATTAACTATGATTAGCTATGATTTCCAGGTAACACTTAAATGACCTTCCTACTGTATTTTAGTTCTGAACAAGTGAAATAATTGTGACAGCTATACCCAATAAATATCTGTTCTTCTAATCAGGTAGTAATTTTGATGGTATGAAGTCTTCCAGATTTTGCTAGCATTCCTTGCTTTAGGATGAAGCCATGTAAGGTATGCAGCAACTTGATAAGTTAACTTTTTTTCTTCTGATTCTCATACCACCTTAATCAATAGCCCTCAATGACTGTAATTTCTTCAAGAGTTTCAGAAGTCCTTTTGGGCGTCACACCAGCTCTATGCAGCAGTCTTTACAGGACAGAGAGGGAAGCCAAAGTGGTACCAGAATAGGCATGCACATATGCAGGGTGTATTTTCTCTTCCCTCTGCTGACTGCTTTTATTTTCTCCCTCTATCCGTGAAAGCACGTGTATACATCATATTATCCAAAAGAGGTCAGTCATTGTCTAGCTTTTTCATACATATGAAAGAGCTGAGAATATAAGCTAAGCCTCTGGCTCTAGTACTATCTGATCTGCTCACTTTTAGTCCCAGAGGAAACATCAGTGCATATCTGGGCTAGTAATGTGGCAGAATAGTCTGTGATTCAGAGGAGCCCTGGCAGCATTTCTGTAGTGGATTTGGGGCCCTTTTCAGTGGCACTTTCTGATACTTCACAAGTCAGCAGATCAATTCTTCCAGCTTCCTCAACGCTGAGTCCCATAAGCACTGCTCTTTGAAATTTATAAACACCTCTACAGAGAAGAAGCACAGTCTTTAGGGATTTATTTTTTTTTTAAATCAGTAGGGTAGATTCCTTGCTGGTCATCAAGATAGCAATCAGTTATTGGCCTTGGCTGCTGGCTGCTGGGGCTAAGCAAGCAACATTTCCTGCCCAAGGAGCCACTGCATTCCTTCTCTCCTGGTGGACTTGGTTCAGATTCCCTAGGTAACCTAGAGCCTTCACTCTTCCAGATCTTCTTCTGCCTCATGCAAATATATATTTATCATGTTTCAGTCTGCCCACTTCCTTCTCAAGCTTTCCTGTTGTTCTTGAGAGGGTCCACTACCAGCAACTCTTGTAAAGGACTTTTTATTTTCTTTTCCTTCCTGACTTTCAGTGGATGTAAGAAGAAATCTTTCAAAAATCCTGATCAGTACGTGCTTATATTTATTGGAATCCCTGTTTGCACACAGCTTTCACAAAAGCAGTGGAAGACCTGTCAAGGAGATGCCTGCAATGAAACATTGATGCTGCATCTTTTTTTGTCTTTGCATATTACTGTGATCTTCATTTTCCCGTTCTGTAACTCTGACAGGAAACTCCTCTGCAGCTACCTCTTCACTTTTATTTTTTTTCATGGTTTTCTTTAGGTGGTTACAGAGAAGGAAATGCACATTGGAGCCTAGAGTATGTTCCTACAAGATAGTGATTATGGAAATGCATACAAGTAAGTGGTTATTATAAAGGGATCTCTTCTTTGGGAGTTTTAGTGAATGTTAGCAGCCAGGATTACTTTGTAGATATTTTAGATAGATAATTTAGATTAAGAAGAACCTCTGGAAGTCATCTGGTCTCCCTGCTCAAAGAAGGGCCAACTTTGAAGTTAAATCCAGCTCTGAAGTGAGATCAAGTTGCTGATCCATAAGATCAGCAGTTTTCTTATGGCCCTTTAGTTATGGACAGTGCTTCCTATTTCATGTGGTGCAGAAGCTATAATAATAGCTTCTATTTATCTTCCGTACCCAAAAAGTGTATCTTTATAGATTTTTTTATAGTTTCCTGTCATTTGATGAAGAGGCTGCAATACTGGATATGTTAAAGGCATGATGTAGAAGGGATGAGAAACCAAAGCAGAAGGGATGAGAAACCAAAGCAGAAAGGATGCCCAGGAGCAACAGACAAGGGTAGGAACAGAAAAGCTGAGTTATTATTATAAAACCACTCATCACCAGTGCACTAAACAAGGCAGAAGTAACAGAGATAATAGATTGGGAACACTTCCCTTTATTGACCTTCTGCATTTTTAGAGGGCACAGTTCCTTCAGATTATTCTAATTTTCTAGCTGTGTTATTCTTGAGGGAGGAGAGAGAAAAGGGAGGGCTAAACTGAGCCTAGCCCTGGCCTATACAAAATGCGCATCAAAACAGCCTTGTGGTATGTGATCTGCTACAAACATCTGTATTTTGTGAGCTTGTAGAAACTTATTTGGAGCATACTCATTTTTGATGCTGTTTGAACCAGTTATGCTTTTGTTTGCATTGAATTGTGTACAGTTATCTCCCTTCTACTTTAGCTTTGCTGTTGTCAGATTAGGACATCAAATGAAAATATAGCGGGTAGTCAGATCTACTTCTGAAACTAATAGCTACTGTTGTCCAAAGCAATAGCTAGTATCCTAATAGTAAAACTGTTTGCTGGTGACATGGCAGCAAAAAATTTGGTTTTCTTTTGATACCTCTAATTATTAACAATGTGAATCCTTCCTAATTTGCAGGCATTTACATCGTAGTGTAGTCCATCACAAAATAGTCCATATTAACCATGAAGGAACAAGGCAATGTCATAGGTTTATTGAATTCAGAAGGTGATCTCAGAACACCATTAGAGTCAACCAGGTCCTCAAAACCTGTAAATAACCTTACTCATCAGAATTGATTATTAGCTATTACACTGAAGATTATATTATTCTAATGTATTCTAACCTTTTCTACTGTTCCTTTTTTTCTTTCTTTAATTGTTCAGATATGTTGAGGGCAAAACTAACTAGAAAGTTGCTTAGCATATGTTCCTCCAAGCACTTAAAATTGCCAGGAACCATCTAATTTCTGGCCAAATTATTTGCAGAGTTTGCTGAGTTGGAAAAAAGTACATGTAGCTGACACAAAATTAAGCAGCTCCTGTGTGCAGCTGATCTTTAGGGATTCTTGAAAACTCCAAGCTAATAGAACTACCACATGTGTTGGCTACTGAAATGCATCTTGTTACTTGTTGCTATAGTCATTGCCTATGGAAACTTACTTTTCTGCCTAATGTTAAAACGTAGCACTTCTTTCTGTAAACATGGTAAGGAGAACTGGAAATTTCCTTCCTAAGACACATTATTACAGTCTTGGGCTGTATTTTAACATGATGTGCTCTAAGTTCACATATACTTTCTTTTTTAAACATATAATTATAAATATACTGCTTTGCAGTTGAAGCACTCTCTGCAATAACAGCAATATGCAACAAAATCTGTTTCTTAGATTTTTTGGCGCTCTCTAACATGCATCAGCCTTTCATAAATGTCATCAGGATCTTTGAGGAAAACTTGTTTTTAAATAAAATTATTTGGATGATGCCATCCATAATGATATAGATAACTTCTCAAATCCCTACTACTAGAGTAGGGATCCATACAATACTTTTGGAAGATGATTATATAGAATTAGGCAAAGAAACACATAGGTCATTCAAAATGTGCTGCTTTTCAGGAGCATAAAAGGAACGTAGCTTTTTCCTCTTGAATTCTTAATCAACAGGAAAACTGGAACTCTTCATTCTTCTAGTCATGGTCCTCCAGGAAGTATCTGATCATTACTGTGCACCTTGTACTGCCTTTTATCCAGTTCAATTTATTTTGAAGATTCTATCAACTCAAAATGGCGATCACTCAGTATTTACTTTTCATTCACTGGCCTTGAAGTGACCAGTAACAAATACTTAATATAATTTTGATAGAAAGAGTATGCTTAACCCGCTCATTTCCCTCAAATGACTTCTTCGTTTATGACAATCAGTGGTTGTAAGCATTTCCTGAACTGTGGGTCTCATCTGGACTTTCACGCTATGTAGCCTCCGACAGATCTGTTATCCATGAGAATTTTTTAACACCTTTTGGCATTTGGAACCTTTTGGACTTTTGACCTCCACAACATCCTATGATAATGTGTTCCACAATTTAATTTTGCATTAGATTTAATTATGTGTGAAAAATTACTTCCTTTGTTTTAAGTTGTCTGCCTGGTAAATAAATTGGGTACTCCCTGATTATTATACTATGAAAAATAGTGAATAGTGCTTCTCAATTTAATTTCTCCACATTGCACGTTTCTATAGACCTCTAGAACATCTCCCTTTTGTTATCTCTATCCAAACTGAAGAAACTGGCATATCTTCTTGCATTAAAATGCCTTAATATATTTGTTCAAAGATATGCAAGGATATGTAATGATGGAAAGGTGAATGTGATTATGCTCTTTATGATAACAACTCACACTAAAATGACTGTGACTCCATTCCTTTTCTAAATTAGTGGGACTTCTGGCCAGCCAGCCCTTCTGACTACTGGACTATTTTAAAGTGAGTATCTGCTTATATGTATACTTTTCTCAACATATCCCTAACCAGGCAATTTCCATTGCTAATGTGTGACTTAACTTCAGATATTCCGAAATTTCCACTCTGGAATTACTCTGTCACCTTTACATTCCTCTCGTCAGTCTAAAATCAGTGTATTCATCTATGATTTTTTTCTAATCTGAGAGTTAAAAAGTGCTATTTAATTGCTAGATACTCTAGACATCACCTGACCCAGTCTCTATTAAAGCTATACTATGTCTTTGTGACCTGCTTAGAGATCAATAGGTTAGTAACGCAAGTTAGTAATGCAAGTACCTGATTAACAGAATTCACACTTACAGAAACTGAGGTTTTTGTGTCACATAGCAAAGACATCTGAGTCACCTGATTTGCAGCAGGCAGCTGCTTTGGGCATTGCTATCAGTCACAGGCATGTGCAGAAGGAGTTGTGGGAACTGATGGAACAAGAACATCTATTAGAAGTGCTGTGCACAGAGAAATAACTCAGATCCCAGATGTGCTATGTTTTCTTGTTTTTCCAAACATGGCACTTTCATTTATAACCAAAATAATCGTAACTGCAACAAACCCTATTTTTACAATATGAATGCTTTTACGCTGTTCTGATTAAACATATTTTATGACAACATTCCATTAACATTTTTCAGGTGTATGCAAGTTAAATCTGTGAAAGAAAGCAAGTATGTGGGGGAACAGTCACTGTCTCGGTGACATTAAAATGTACTGACACCTTGTCAATGTGAACTTCTCTGGGCTTTGGCTTTTATATTCTCAGGCCAGGTTTCCTAGGTTTTGTCAATCTTTTGGTGATTCTTGGTCACGTTCCATCAAATTGGGGCCAAATTTTAAGTACCCTGGAAACTGGAATTTTTTCAGACCTTGGAATAATTTATAGTTTGGGACAATATTTATATAAAACTTTATATAATTCAGCCAGAATTAGGGCCGTGGATGTTGTCTACCTAGATTTTAGTAAAGCTTTTGACACAGTTTCCCACAGCATTCTCCTGGAGAAACTGGCTGCTCATGGCTTGGACATGTGCAGTCTCCCCTAGGTAAAAAACTGGCTGGATGGCCGAGCCCAGAGAGTTGTGGTGAATGGAGTTAAATGCAGTTGGTGGCTGGTCACAAGTGGGGTTCCCCCAGGGCTCAGTGTTAAGGCCAGTCTTGTTTAATATCTTTATTCATGATCTGGATGAGGGGATTGAGTGCACACTCAGTGAGTCTGCAGATGACACCAAGCTGGGTGGGAGTGTCGATCTGCTAGAGGGTAGGAAGGCTCTGCAGAGGGACCTGGACAGGCTGGATCAATGGGCCAAGGCCAATTGTATGAGGTTGAAAAGGCCAAGTGCCAGGTCCTGCACTTGGGTCACAACAACCCCATGCAACACTACAGGCTTGGGGAAGGGTGGCTGGAGAGCTGCCCAGTGGAAAAGGGCCTGGGGGTGCTGGTTGAGAGCCGGCTGAACATGAGGCAGCAGTGTGCCCAGGTGGCCAAGCAGGCCAACAGCATCCTGGCTTGTATCAGGAATAGTGTGGCCAGCAGGAGTAGGGAAGTGATCGGCCCCCTGTATTTGGCACTGGTGAGGCTGCACTTTGGATACTGTGTTCAGTTTTGGGCCCCTCAGGACAAGAAGGACATCAAAGTGCTGGAGCATGTCCAAAGAAGGGAAACGAAGCTGGTGAAGGGTCTAGGGAGCAAGTCTTATGAGGTGCGGCTGAGGGAACTGGGGTTGTTTAGCCTGGAGAGGGGGAGGCTGAGGGGAGACCTTATAGCTCTGTACAGCTACCTGAAAGGAGGTCGTAGTGAGGTGGGGGTTGGTCTCTTCTCCCAGGTCACTAGTGATAAACCAAGAGGAAATGGCCTCAAGCTGCACCAGGGAAGTTTAGACTGGATAGTAGGAAAAATTTCCTTACCTGAAGGGTTATGAAACATTGGAAGAGGCTGCCCAGGGAGGTGGTGGAGTCACCATCCCTGGAGGTATTTAAAAGACGTTTGGATGTGGGCTTGCGGACATGGTTTAGTGGTGAACTGGCAGTGTTAGGTTTACGGTTGGCCTTGATGATCTTAAAAGTCTTTTCCAACGTACACAATTATGTGCGATTCTGTACACATGCTATAAAACATCAGAGATCTATTTGGAGTGGAACATGTAGTTGCCTCACACTCAACATTTGGAATGGTTTACCTTTTATGTGTGAATATGTTTCTGGCTGAGAGGTCACGTAGACCACTGAAAGACCTGGACAATTTGACCGAAGGCCTACATCTGAGGGAGGGTGCTCAACTGCAGAGTTCCACAATCTTGTCACCTATGGGTGTGTTGCCAGGTCACTTCTCTCTGGAGGTTTTCAGCTCAGCCTGCAAACAGTTCCTGAATTAAAAAATAGATCCCAGAAGTCTAAAAAGTAGTCTGTGTGGAAGTCTGTGATATGCCTAGTGTAAATGAGGTGGAGAGGCTTGGACATGAGCAGGCACAAGGACCTCTGGAGCTGAGACCAGTACACACTAGAGAGTGCTACTAGTGTAGAAGGAAGACACCAACTGGTCCAAAGGACACGTGAAGGATCATGAAGGGTAGTATAGATATAAATAGCAATTTAATTTGTGTCTGCCAGATTAAGTCAGTTTGCAAGATCAGGCCTCTTGGCTTAGCACAGTTTAATTCAGAAACAGACTTAAGACAATGGAAATTTCTGAAGAGTTTTTTTTTTTAACACTAACTTTCTGTTTGCTTTGTAAAGTACCTGCAAAACATTGTTTTCTCAGATGTATATGCGATGTTCACTCTAGTAATTTTGCAAAATCAATGTTGATCAATGGCTTTTGCAAGGATGATTACAGTATGTGATAATAACACATCAGTTATACTATCAGTTATAACTATCATATATACATATATATCAGTGATACTGGCTGCTTCAGCTTACTTTGAAAGGATGACAGGCCTGTTTCCTTGAAAATGTCTTACATAACTGGATTTTGAGGCTTTGGGATGGTAATTAATAAGTGCTTTCAATCAATATTCTGGAATATTTAAGTCAATCTTTGGGACGTAAACTGAAAACAAAATCAATATAAGCGCAGTTGAAATGAACGATTACAATATCTTAAAGTAAACATTTCCTTACAAAAGGGAGATAAACTTTTAGAAGCCTAAAATTCAATGGAATTTAATTTTATTAGGCCAAATTTTGAAAGACATGTACAGTTGTATACAGGAACACTTACAGACTTGAATATTTGTATGGTGTCCCACCAGGCTGAAAAATTTAATTATATATATTTTTTCACCATCAGTAGACAAGACGTTACCTTGTTATTCACATATTCACACACAAACTGTATATTAGATGACTTTGCCTCAACTGAGCCTGCAAAAATTAGCTGAAGATTTCTTGAGGATGCAATTAAAATGTACTGTAATTGTTGAAGGTGTTACCTGAGCTGCTGTTTTTTTGTAGACACTATTTGGGTAAAATTTAATATCTGCCCAGGTAAATCCAGCAATGAGAGAAATTTTCTATTGTCTAGAACATAGTTTACAAAATCACCTCTGCTGTGGGAAGCAGAAATTCTTTTTCAGGTTCAGCACTAATAAGCTGGAAAGTATAGGTGGCCAGTACTTCAGTTTTTCTCCAGCATATGTCTCAGGAATGTCAGTATTGAATTAATGGTACTTATGATGAAACTGACTATTTATGATAATGTTACTTACTTGAACTTTACTCTGACATTTGATTTTTTTGTAATTCAGAATTTGATCATCATAAATACATTATTTATTCCAAAAGGAAGAATATTCCTCTGCTTCCAAGACCACGCAATGACTTCTGCATATCCCAAATGGCACTAGATGCCTATGTGAGAACAAGTGAATTGAACCATTTGTATGAGTGAGAAGAATGAAAATGTTTCCCTTTATTTTAGAGAGGTGTCTTATTTGAGAAACAGAATCACGTAAAACATATTCACTTTTTCACGTTTATACTTTATTCCCATGTCTTTGTCTATACCCTTAACATAAGCCCCTGGAAAATAATTAAACTGCTATCCTTCAAATGCTTATCAAAAGGAAGTCTTCAACTCACAGTGTATGCACAGTAGTTATAAGCTTTATTGCCTTTTCGGAGTCAGTGGAGTATAGCTGTTGTTATTTTTAATCAGAGAGCTGTATGGGGAGGAAAGCTGTGGGAAACTGACGGACAGTTCATCTGGAGTCCTAGGCAATCTGCCCTAACGTTACTACCTAATCACTTCAGTTGATATATTTCATCCCCAGACATATTAAAGCCATTGGAAAGACTCCAGTAGACTCCAATGGGCTTACATCAGGCAATTATATGATTGCTACAGGACTGGAAATTGATGGGCTTTTACTTCAAGTAGAAGTTCTTTTGAAATCAATATAAAGTGATACAGGAGTATCTTAGCAGACACTTATCTTAGTGACATATGTGTGGTTTCCCCCAAGTACTGCTGTTGCTGAATATTAAGGAGTAAATGGACTCGAGTCTAATCATATGTTTCCTTCTAATTGAGGCGGGCTGGGGTGTAAGCTTCGCAGTGTAGAAGTGCGAGAGAGCTGGTACTGGCACAAGACCACAGCGGTCTGCTTTGTGCCCACGCAGTGACCTATCCAGGCACTGGAATGGTTATTTTCCTAAAACAGTTTCAGTATTGCATTTCCACTAAGAGAGTTTCATTTGTATTGACAAACTTACTGTTTGACATAGACAATTACAGATGTAATTTTCAGTACTTTGTCAAAAAAAAAAAAATTTTTACAATCTCAAGCAAGTCTTAGCATTCTGTATTCCCTGAATGCCAGGTTAGTATCCAGGCTCCTCACCTCTCTGTGTCTGAAGCCGTGGATTAGTGAAGACTTCCCTGTGGCCAGCTGGGACTAGCTCACCACATGTAAATGATATGTTAGAAACAATTATCCACTCTTCATTTTCCCCAGGGTGTTCTGAGCCTTTGCACTTAAACATATGAACTGTCTTATTGAACTCAGTGAGACTACAAGCAAAAGCTTTAGGACTGAGCCATTTGTAATAAGTTTGGTTTTCAGAGCTTTCTCACTGATTTATCTCTGTTTATATTGTACTGTAAGTTGGGCAGTATATAAAGCACTTCTGATGTAATATTAAAAGATGAAATTATGGGTTTGGACTAATACTGGTTAGAAATTTTCATATTCAGAAATAAGTATACTGAAGTCAGAGTCAATCCAAAAAGCAATCCCATGTTTGTTTTCCAGCCAAGCATTGTAGTCTTTCTATATTCATGCTTTGTGTTCAGGTTTAGAGTTTCCCCAATGGGCAATAACTTCTAACAAGACAGATTTTTATTTCTATCTTTTACAGACACTCTAGCTCTCTCAGGAATGCCATGAAGAAGTTTTGCTGGATAAAAGGTTAAGTCATGAACCAGCATTGACTTTTTCAAATGGTTTTGTCTGTAGTCATCTGCCATATATACTGTACAACACACAAAGAGTTAATACAATTTCATATCATGTGTGTTGACTATAAGGAATCAGTGTTGACATTCATGCATGCTTATTTCTATAAAGAAGTACTTCAGTTATTGCCTTTGCCTCCTATTAGTTTCTTTTCCTTTTTGCCAAGAAGCACGTCTTTTTCAAATGAATCACTAATTTTTTTTCCAACACTATTATTTTGTTTAGCTAAATTTTGAGGCCCTCTTAATAATCTGGAAGGAAATCTTGGCAAGAAACAAAACAGATCTTGAATTAGTTGTCTGAGTCCATTTTTACACTCCTTTAAAAAGACCAAGGAAACATTTCAAAGGAGTTCAAAGAGAGGGAGTAGAACATTTGGTGCAGATGTGAATTTATGGCATAAGACTGGAAATGAATGGTAATGCAAAATGTACCTTTTTACTACCAAATGTAAACAACTTTGTTTCTTATTGTTTTTAAGGGTGGTTTTTCTCCTTGCTTTATTTCATGGCATGTATTGATTGCATTTCAGCAGCTGGGTTGACTCTGGGTTTTGGATTATTTATGGTTTTTCATGTGACAAATCTGCACTGAGCGTTAAGTATTCACTATATGCTTTGCTACAGGTTTCATTCCGTTGCAATTATTTTAATAGGTTGTGCAGTATTTATAAATTATAATAACATATCGCTTTGTGAACAGAGTTTTAATGCAGCTGGATCCCCTACATATTTGTGTCCTGGGTAGATGTTTAATAAAAGCTGAGATGATGCTGCATCTTTGGGACATTAAAAAAACCTGTCTTGTGTTGATCTGCCTATTTCCATCAACTTCCTGAGCTCTTTGCCAAAACTGATTAACTTTTGGTTTCTTTGAGACCAAAAGTTTTTGGGTAGGACTGAGAGTACACCATATCAGACTGGTTTGGTTTTGGTTTTTTTTTTAATTTTTTTTTTCATAAGTATCCAGACAAAAGAATAACACACCAGGACTGAGCCTTATCTTGCTGTTATATGTCCCTTTCCTCTCTCCTCAGCTTTTGGCAATCAATGGCTTAGGGATTTCCTGAGCTAGAGACAGCATCTGGACCATCATATTTTAATAGCCACTGGTGGACCCTTTCTCCATGAATTTGTCTAGTCTCTTCTTTAACTCAGTTTATGCTTTTGGCCGTAACAACATCCTGTGGCAACGTGTTCCAAAATGTAATTACGTGTTGTGTGAAAAAGTACTTCCTTTTGTTGGTTCTTAAATACTTGTTATGGGCAAAGTGCGTTCTCTGCTGAGTGATAACACTGATTTCTGTACTGCGCTGGGAAGCAATCACACCCTGGACAGTAGGTGTTCCCAGCAGTAGGCCAATGTGGTTATATGTGGACATCAGTGAGAGGAGTGACAGCAGACAAGAGAAGTGTGTAGTGTCCCCAGGTTTATTTGACTTTGTTCTGTCATGAGACTATACTTAAGAACATTATACCCCCAAATAGGAACTGCACTGCTGGGTCATTTATTGATGGTGTTTAACAAAGTGGACAAGTGTTTATTGTAGGCTCTTCCTCTTCCCTTACTTTGCAAACAAGCTAAAATAGAAACTGTAATTTACCATACGTGATTAGATGCAAGTTTCCATTGCTCCCTGTTTAACAATGTACAGTTAATATATTATGCACTAAACACTTGTGTTTGCAACATAGAAACGTTGTCTGACCCACGTGATGTACTTAATCTGTCGCAGACTTCAGGGTGATTTTTTTCTGGCCAAGAGCTCAAAACTAGCAGCTGCATTGTATGATGTCGTTATCAAACTATGCCCCTGAGCATCAGGATCAATACTTTTGTTACTAAATATGTTTTATTTGGTAATGAAATCTTTACCAGATATGCTGATTTAATTGGAATTGCTAATTGCTTAGAACTTAGGCCTTTTACTTATGCAGCAAAATAAGGATATAAGGAACTGCAGGCCAACATTAATCAAGAAATCAGTGCCTGAAAGGGAGGAAAAATTTGGACAAGCTAGACCTTCTTATTCACGTCAGCAGTGTCCCAAAAGAAGATTAGGACAAATAGAGTAGTTTGGGTGTTTTTTTCTGTATCACAGTGAGTTCATTCTGAATGATATCAGGTTGTTTGTTGTTTGAGCTTACATTTGGAGAGCAATCCTACGCACTTTTAAGAGGACGATTCAAGAACTAATGTTACTGTAGAAGCAGATGAAGGCCACTCTTTTCACCTGGGTTTTGAAGACTAGTATGAAATTGTTATAGGGACATACCTGACTGTAGTATAGTGCGATCTCCTCTTTCACTTTTCATTAAATTGAACATTTATTTAACAGTTAATAAAGACAAAAGTCCAAAGGAACACCTTATTTTACTTGTAAAGGAAAAGGAGATATTACTTTACATGGTGGTGACAAAGAATGTCATAATAGTGCTAACCGGGGAAAGTGTCTTGAGCTGAAGCCATGAAAATGCAACAGGTAATCTATATTACTAGAATATCTTCTGGGGAGGGACATATAGCTCATTCCATGTTGTCAAAATGTAGGCGTCTAACTCAAACACCTAAGTTACAGGACAGTCTCTCTGTCTTCACATGTATAGGAAATTAAGAGAAAGGAAAGTATTCAAAGAGAAGCTTAAATTAAATGCTACTCCTATGCCAAAGAGAGACACTACTATAGGTCATTGCTCCTATTCAGAATTACCCTTTGATGGAGTCTGTCTCTCTCTATTAGCTGTATGCAGATGTTAGCAAAACAAAGCTATTTGCTTGAATTCTATCATCCCTGCAGATCTCACTTCAGGGAAGCATTGTGGACTCTTTTGCAAGTGCTAAGGGAATTCAGAACAGTGTAGAAAAGAAAGTGAGGGAAATTACAGCATTCAGAAGGACTGTAGGATTCAGTTAATGAGGAATTTCACTTCCTTCTAGATGTTTTTAAGCACTTGAACCTATTGCTGTGATTTACGCAAACTTAGGAGGTCAGAGTGCAATAACTTCAGTCAGTACCGTTTAAGTTAAATTTCACATGCAAAATAATTTCCAGTGAAATGTTTTCTTCTTTTGCTTCAAAGGAGACTAGCAATTTTCTTGCTGGTAAAGCATTCAGCAACAAAGTCAGTTGTTTACTGCCTGGCTTGCACCGGGGGCTCTAGAACTGTGCTTACACATCTTCTCCTTTAAAACACAGTGGTGAGGAGAATCAGGATAGCTGAACTACAACTCACAGTGTGGTACAATATAGTTCTCAAATAATTTCCTAAAATTTCCGGGGAAATTAACAGGCTTTTTTAGTGTTAAATATATCACACCGTCTTTCTTGAATATCTGGTTTCTGAAATAAATAAAACCTTGTTATTTAGTTGGGAAATGTTGCATTGTTTGATCTAAATGGAAGTTGCCGAGTATCATTTTCCAGAATGGAATTGGCACTGCACATATAGGTCTATTCATTTACCTCATGGTAAACAATTTCACTCTAGAATTAAAATAACGTAATTTAATAATAATAGATTTTTGTCTTTTTGCAGGCTGTATCTGATCAACATAAGCGAAGGTAAATTGCAGATGTTGGTAATTTCTTTGGTACAAACTAATTACCTAATTACCATCTACTATAAAATGAAGATATGGGCATATTCTGAAGGGGCAGGTTCTACCTCTTCTACAGTCTCCATTTGGGAGGATGTGGTACAAAAGGCCCATATTCTCAACAATGACTAATAACCTTTAATAAACAATTTCAGATCCTTAAAAAGATTGACTTGCAGCGGGGGGAGTGGATAACTGCATACAATTTCTGAAAATCAGGTTACTTTATGATATTCTGCATTGGTTATTCACAAATGGAGATTACCTGAGCCACGACCCACTTTAATAATGGCAGCCCACAAGTTTATTTGCCAGAGTATTTTACTATTTTTGGCAAAGCCTACTCACTGAGAAGAACTAAATGGAGGAGGCCTGAGAATAAAGAGTAAAATTCAAAAAGGAGAAACTATGGCAAGTATAAACATGCCAACCTTAGCTTTCTGAATTTCATTCAGCAATTTCTTCGGTTAGTCCCTGATTCCAAATAGGTGGTCAAACTGTTAAAAAACCCTCATGCAATTAAAATGTGACTCTATCTGTGCAGGCACAGCTGAGCTTGCCTAGACTAATTGGCTTGGGTACTGGTAACACAAGCCACAGCAGTGATGGTAGCATGAATCAGCTGCCAATACTTTTAAGCAGGTTCCCAGCCAGGTTTTGCTGTTGAAGTTAAGCTCCCTGTCTTTATGGGTGGACTGTAATGAGTACCTGAGTGGGTTAGGTTGAGATTCCGGAATGTCCCACCTATAATTGCAAAGGTAGGCATAATCAAAATAAACTGCATGTTATACAATATACCTGTAGCATTGGCTATACTTTTAAGGCTAGATTTAAAAAGTTATCAGGTCAGAAATGTTGTGGCAATGGGAGGAAAATATCATTGGCTTAGACTCTGGCTCTTTTATGTAAGTGGTCAAATTTTATTTTGGACTGCAACAAGTATATAAGGGCAAAGGAGTTAGAGCTGGGTTAAAAATAGTCACAGCTCTTATTTCTTTGTCTTAGACTCTTTGCCCTTCTCAATCAGTGCAATTGCATTGAATTTGTACATAATACTCACTGCATGTACCTTATTCTTTAAATTTCTGTTAATAGATGTTTATTTCCCTGTTTGGAAAATAACCTAGATGATAAAAAAAAAATTACAATGCATTTTGTCCTGTTAAAATAAAATCTATGAACAATTGAACTTGTTATTCTGTGAAAACAGAAGCTGGACTCACCCTGAGGTTTGGTAGAGTTCTGATTGCACATCTAAAAACAAAAATATATCCAAAAACCCTTAAAAATATTGCTGTGTAGAGGGAAAGGGATGTATAATTGACACTTTTAAAATATGTAGCTTTTAAATAAAAATCAAGAAATCCCTGCATCAGGAAGAGTAGGGAGGGTGAATAACATGGACGATTTATTGGAAAATATTTGTAAGTGTTCAGGACAGGCTTTAAACTTCTAGCCATATGGATAACACATGTATACATTAGCTGAAAACAATATGTAGTCTCCACTGTCCAAGCACATAGAATTTATTTCATAAATGCATTTTTAGGCCAATAATTGTAAAACATAATTCCTCATATCAATGAAACCCAAAGTTATTTGTTTATTGCCTGAAGTAAGCAGCAAGAATCAGCAAATGCATTAGCAAAACTGAGATGGCATCCCGTAAGACTCACTTTCTGAGTAGAATTATTAATAATTGAGAGTGATTTTTTGAGGGAGAAACTAAGGAAAAATATCATGTTAATTTATGCTAAAAATGGGGGGAAATGAAACATGCTTTTGAAAATAAAAGGTTTTGCTTCAGGGTTTGGAGCTTTTTTGTTTTGTTTTTAAATAGTGGCTATCTTTGTGCATAGCTTTTCATTTTAAAGGTATGTGGGGTTTGGGGGTTTTTTGGCAACCTTCTGCTCCTACAAATGTGTCATGACTTCAGGGAGGTACATCATGACCTTAACAATAGTTCCTGGTATCTTAGTCCTGGAATGGACTACTTCTAAAAAGAAGATGAGTTTAAAGACATAATAAATCTTGACTTAGATTATTCTCAAAATTATTATATTTGAAGGGTACCTGATATGTTTTGAAAGGTACCTTGTCATTCTTAGCAGATTTATTGATTTTTATTTTTTTTGTTGTTGTTGTTGAAGGGTAGTTTCACATGACCTAGAACTATTTCATGCAGAGATGGAAAGAACTTCTGGGGTCCCACCCATGCAATCTGTTGCAGCATCCCTAGGCTGACTGGTACTCTATCAGCTCATAAAGTCATGTCAGGAGCAACAGAGCTTGTAAACAGTGTGGGCAACCTGGACAACCTGCAACAAAATGAGGAGTGGCCTAAAACAGGTGGTGTACACATCTCTCTATGTACAGCTGTGGGGAGGAGGTCAGCCACTGAATCAAAAACATCAGTTACTCACATAGCTTGTCTTTTATATATTTATTTATGTATCATATATTTTCAAACTAAGTGCTAATAGCCTAGCGCTTCAGTTGCTGGTAAGATTTTAATTTTCTGACCTTGTTTTTGGGGGTTGTTTATTCTATGATCTTCCAAGTGAGCAAAAGGTTCACAGTTCTCTGCAGTCAGTTTAACTACATAAAATTCTCCCAACACCACCTCTATAGTCATGACTATCTACTTTTGGGTTATGCATATTTCTCAGGGGTTTGGAAAAAGATGTAGGTGTACACTCTTAGATATAAGAACAAGATACAAATCTGGCAAGCAGGGCTGTGGTCTAGCTGGGTGGAGTTGACAGAAGGTGGTGAAAGACAGGAACCTGCAATTGTATTGAAACAGGGCTTCTGTGATAAGCAGGATTAATACTGGCTTCCAGCTGGGTGACTATGATAGAAATGATGATCAGGAAGTTTCCCAGCCATCACTGTAGAAAGCTCAGATCTCACCAAGAACCTAGAAGAGAGCTTGGATCCACACTGAGCATCTGATGACACAAAAGCCTCTGCTAGTGGGAGATAAAGATGGCATAAACGGTAAAGGAAAGTTTGCGCCTGGAGATGGTGAATCTTCAGTTGCTAGAACAAACAGTTGTTTGGATTTCTCTCCACGGGGAATAGTGTAGTTCTTCGTACTATGTTTGAAGACACATTTCAGTTTTCTTCCCCACTGGAAGAACAAGCCTAAAACTAATTCACTGCATAGACACGAAGAAAGGAATTTCTGTGAGAAAGCATTTTAATTCTTATGGTGACATGTTAAATATGTATATGATTTTTAGGATTAAGCCTTGATTTCTAGGATTGTAAAACACAAAATCACTGCGCAATGCTTGTGCCGGTGTGGGTTAGCTGTTAGCTATGTTACTGCTGAGAAGAAAAATCCAAGAAATACATTCAAGAGTTTTTTCTTTTTTTTACATAGAGGGAGATTTTTAGTGTTTCACATATGCCTTGAACTCTACTGTTGAAAGTTGCTAGGCATCTTTCTTTGACAACATTTTAGGGATGACAAGGGTTAGTACAAGGCTGAAAGTTGTCAGATGAACACCTGTAGACTTGCTGACTTGCAGCTGAATACTAATATTATTTTACTACCTCTTTTTATTTTGAGCATCATTTTTCGTTAGACTGTTTTAGGAATTCTCAGATAAAAATGTGCCTACAATAGAACTGCTCATATAAAGCTGGACTTTCAACTTAAGCAATTGGAGTATATAATACTAAAAATTGCCTTTTTAAAAAGGAAGTTGAAATTCTACCCTGTTGACAAGAGGTGTCTGCTGAGAGTTTCAGTTGGAGAGTCAGATCTGCTCATCAGAGCAATTGGATCAATGTCTTCTGAGTTGGTCTCATTTCCAGTGACAGGTTAATCAGTACAGTCCTATAGATGAACTACTCAGAAATAAGCAGCAATGATCTAATGATCTCCATGAAACAGTTCATTCAGCCATTTTTAAGAATACATTGCCATCTGGTGTACAAAATTTTGAATTTCTTTATCTTTACTCTAAAATCTAATGTCCTTGAGCAGAAAATCTTCCATCATTTGAAACTAACTTCCTGGAATCAACCTATTGACCTCAATGAACTAAAACCTACTGTACTTTTCAATGCAAGTGGGTTGTAAAGGTTTTCTGAACATCTGTGAGTTCATGCAATTGAAATAATACATTTAAATTGTTATAGATGCTAGTTAGAATTAGGGATTATTGGTTCCCTGTGTGACTGAAATACCTCTCTTGTTTTATCTCTAAGCTAAGAGAGGAAAGAGAACATAATCCTACAAAAATAAATCATGCTTATATTAATAAGACAGGCACTGCACTGAGGTACAGTGTCTTTACTGGTTGTACCTATAAAGGGAAGTTTAAAAATAGAAGGGCAGATCTTCATCCCAGATTTTATAGATGTTAGGGGGTGTTTCACTTGTTTAAATTAAGTAAAGGTTTGATTCCTAATGTCTAGTTTAATTAAATTGCATGTGTGTCCAAAACCAGCGTGGTTCACAGCAGATTTTGAATAGTTACTTCCATTTGGTCTCGTAATAAGCAACTCTCAGCTTGTATTAGCTCTTTAGAATATGTCTTCGGCTCTTCCATAAGGGTTGATCAAGGGTGATCATGGTATTATGACAGCTAGTAAAACTGGCTCCTCAAATATTAGATTTGTCGCATGGGAGGCATCACACAATGATTTTTCCTGCTAAAAATACGGTCTGGGGGAAAAAAAAAGATGGCTTGCATAAATGCATATATGCATATATTTTTCTGAAGTGTAAATAAAAAACTGAAGTGTTGTAAAAGCAAATAAAAAAATCACACCAACCCCCCAAAACCCAGTCCACACCCCATTACATCCAGTCTGATGAGAAATGGAGCAGTCCCTATTCCTAACTTAATTTGGGGATTGGTTCTGAATTTCTCTGTAAAGAATTTTTTTAAGTATTCTAGTGAAGTTTTAAAAAGTTGCCTTTTTTAAAGAAATGATTACTAGCTTGGGTAAATTTTAGGTAAAGTAATAGAGTGACTTTCTGACAATGGCAGTATACTTGCTGCTCTGTGCCTCCACACTGTCTAGTACAATGGGGTCCAACTCTCCTTGGTCATGCAGGACTGCTGTGCTAATAAACATGTTTAATAGTAATCTTTCTTATCTTGGGTTTCTGAGGACCTCTTTTTCTCTTCTCAAGGAATCTGAGGAACAAACACAGGAGGTTACTGGGTCAGGCTCTAGTCCTTCTAACAATGAACTTTGATTTGTTTAATTCCTCTGTCAGGATTTGTTTGGCTTTACATAATTACTTCCAGGCTTATCTGTGATAACTTAATGGCTTACTTTTGTTGTGACCTTTTTGGTAAGGTTGTACATTAAAAAAAATGCACTGATTGCTTAAGAGGATGTGGGCAGTATTATAAAAGACTTTCGTTTGATTAAATGGTAATTAAAAAGAGAATGTAATTAAAAATACAGTTGTGACCAGCTCTTGCTCAGTATGACTCTTGTGGAGCTTAAAGGTTAGTCTGTGCTATTGCTTAGAGTGGTTATTACTATTTATTACACATAGGCTAAAGTAAGCAGTGCACAAATAAAAAACCAACAAAATAGTTCTAGCAGTCCCTTTACAAAAAATTACTGTCTAAAGGGAATTTCTAGTGAACTGCATTTTAAAACTCTTCCCATTTTTCATCTGAAGTTACTCACTGCAGTCAGGCTGAAACTTGCAGTAGGCAGCTGACCCTTAAAAAGACAGTAATTTTCAACACAGAGAAATGTTTCGGAACATGCTGCAGAAAGCGAGAGTTTCTTTGATTCTTCTACATTCTGTTTTGGGGTAGTTAATACTTCAAGGGAAGCTAGTCCCTGTTGTGTATAAGGCTATAAAGATATGGTTGTACAAGTGTGGGGAGACAGTGAAAGTTTGCACCTCCTAATGAAAGACGGAAGACTCCCTAGGTCCCTACCTATGACAGCTTTATCTTGTCCTTATTAAGCTATGCTTTGCACCTGATTGCTGGTAAGTCAGGAAAACAAGGAAAAAAAAAAAATCACAAATTAGAGAGTGTTTAATTAAAAATGTAAGTAAGAAAAATCTAAAGCTGTCTGATTACGCAAAAGAACCAAGAAAAAAATGTCAGTTTTAAGATCAAGTACAGACCTTTATTCCTTCTTCCTCATCAGGATGATTTGCAACATTATCTCTAATTCTATGATCACATTATAATTTTTAAATAAGACAGCAACCTGTGTTTTTCCATTATACCTGTGCAATCACAGCAAGTTAATCAAGGGATAAACTGATGCATTTTGTTTTGTCACTGAACAGCCTTTTCATCTGGGACCAAGGCTAAGGCTGGAAGCCATGAAGTCTTGATTTCTGTTTCCACCCTCTTCTTGTTGGTCAATTTTAATACATTTTAAAAGTCCTGTCTTATGAAGCTTTGCAACATATCAGACATGGTTGCAACACCTACATTTAAAAACAGCCTAAGAGGCATAGAAAATTGAAACGACATGTCCATCCAGAATATTGTTGCAGGAATTGAAAAAAACTCCAGATCTCAGAATAAACTAGTTGTTTTTATTCTTTTCAGCCTTTTATTTTTTCTTATTGTTATTTTGTTCCTACATAGTTTCCGTGGGGGGAAAAGTTTTTAGTCTACTTGCTTCATTACCTTACCTGCTAATAGAGGCTACTTGTGCTTTTCTATTGAAGATTTGTAATCAGCCTTGAACGGCAAGGTAGTTCAGTTCATTAGTGTTTGGATTTTGAACCAAATAAAACCCTTCATGAGTCTGATAATATTAAAAATAAAAGAATACTGATTTTTCTGCAGGCTTAATACTAAACCTGGATTCCTTTTTGTGTTTCAGTAGTCGGGTTAGCTGTAAATTCATCTTGGTCTATACTTTTAAATAACTTTAATATTGCAGTGCTGTTCCTAATCTGCTATGCTTGTGCCAGATCTAGATCTCTCTTCATCTATATTTCTTCTTCTGGAGTTAAAATCCTAATTCAGGCCAGCTGCTTAGGTAGCTAATGTCTAGGTTTTTTCAGCTGGTGAAAAATAGCAAATAGAGGTAAACACTCACTGTGGATGTGGAAGATCGGCACTTGAGTCTCTCTAAATCAAGCATGAGCTGTACCAGCTGTAGCAGGTATTCACACACCAGATGAATCTCCCAAATATTTCTGTGCTGACCTTTGGCTGTAAGTATGCTCTGAACAAGCCTGTAGGTTTGAGCTCCACTAACAAATTGGGTGTTTTCTATAATGTTACATCTGTAAATGACAGTAACTGTAAATTGCTTGAGAAGCTCCTTAGTGGAAAGTGTACCTTCCTGTGTGACTCGAGAGGACAGCAGCTTTGAGACCTAAGCTAATACAACTTTGGCTGTCCCTTCCTTTCTCTCCTGCTCATTTTCTGTTAGGAGAAATATATGTGAAGTTCAGATGTGAATATAAAACAGTTTGTTTCATCTCTTCTTTCCATTTGGCATGCAGGGCAGTTGGCTAATCCGCATCTGAACGTTAACTGCTAGTTTTCGATGCTAACCAAAGACATCTTCTAGTATGCCTGTGAATCTGCTTGACCCCAGCCCTACCTTGCCACCTGAAACAGGATCGCTCCTGCAAAGAACAGCTGTGGTGTATAGAGGAATATAAAGACAAAGGTTCAGAAACAGTTGTTTTGGGTTTTTTTCTTCTCTGTTTCAGGCTTAGAGAGGGTTCGCAAGGTGACCGCAGAGGAGAGGGCTGGATACTGCTTTCATACCCAAGACAGCAATTTTATCACCCAGCAGAAATTAGTTCAGCGAGAGTATTTGATTTTTGTTTTTGTTTTTACATTTGTTTGCTAGATTTAGTGTAAATGCTTAGACCATTGTGTCACTTGAAAAAAGGTGGGTTTGAGCCAGACAGAACAGTAAATAAATATTTCCCTGATGCTTTAGTTACTAGGAACGCCATGGAGGGAAAACAAATAATGCAACATGCACACGCATGGTTAACCTTATTCTAGTATTAATTTTATTTTTACTGTAATAAATGATCTTCCAGTGTAGGATGTATGATTTTCTTTACTGTTACTTTCAATATTATAAAAAATAACTGATTAAACCCTAGATTAATAATAATCAGCACCTCTAGACCACAAGCTATTCTGTGTGCAAGTGCCCAGGCGCTGACAGCAGCGGGGGCTGCAGGGCGGCCTCTGTGAGGAGCGGCCGGGGCTGCCCCGTGCCGGGCACGGCCGGTTCCAGCTGGCTCCAACCCACCCACCCCAGGGCACGGCCGAGCCCCGCAGCCACAGTGGTGGTGCCTCTGGGAAAGCATGTTTAAGAAAAGGCAAAATCACTGCGGGACACACAAGGGAAGAGAGAGAGGGGAAGAGGGGGGAACGGAAGAAAGAACAAGAGAGGGAACAGCAAAGTCAGAGGAGTAGGAGGTGCTCCATGGCAGAGCAGGCACTCCCACAGAGGGACTGTAGCCCATGGAGGACATGCTGGAGCACAGGAAAAGGGAGAGAAGGAAAGAGCGGCAGATGGGAATCACTATGCGCTGACCCTCATCCCCTGTGCCACCCGTTACCTCACCAAAGGGACTAAGTGTGACTGGTAGCAAGAAAAAGGAGGGAGAAGTGGCTGCAGGGAAGGAGTGAAGTGGAGACCAGACGTGTGGGAGGAGAGGTGCCTGAAGTGAAGTTGAACCTTAGAAAGGAGGAGGGGCGTTTTTTTTCCCTAAGTGCTTTGACATTTGTCTTTTTTGTTTCCCAGTACCTGGATCAGTATTTAATTGACAATAAGTTAGGTTCCCCAGGTTGAGCCTGTTTTGCCCATGGCTGTGCTCGATAATTGAGCTCCCTGTCTTCATCTCAACCCATGAGCTTTCTCGCTCCTGTTTGTCCTGTTTTCTCCCTGGTCCCACTGGTGGAGGGGGGGATGAGCAAGCAGCTGTGTGGGAGTTCAGCTGACAGCGAGGGCCAACCCGCCACACAAACCCTTTCCTAATGGACATCGCTCTGATACCAAGGTCTCTTACACCTTGATCCTGAAGGTGAGTCCTTGTTGCCAGAATTTGGCCCAGTTCTGATGTCAGTGAGGGATTTCAGAGGAATAATGCCTACCTAGTCAGTGGCATGATGAGGACAAAATGTCCAATTTGGATAGGCCTGAACTGTTATTTTTTGTATTCGGATATGGATCAGAATGACCTCTTCTCTGCTGAATTCGGGGCTCCTGAATCTAGTGTTGGCCCTTCCCTGTGCACAGTCTTTGTAGATTTAAGCTGTAATTTCCTTTATTTCTTGACTGTGGGAATGTGGAGGAACACTGCAGGAGCTCTCTTGGATTCCTGTCACTTTCCTCCAACAAATGTGCCCAGCACATCTTTCCAAGGTATACTTCAAGGTCAGGACTGTGACTGTGTCTGTACTTACAACAATACATTGCAACTTAGGACTGACAGTTCTGATTTGTTTATGTGAGGTATTAAATTCCTTCAAAGCCCAGCTAAGAGGAAAACTAATGATCAGCTATGGTACTCTTACGATGTCTTCTGGTTTTATTTGGACCGAATGTTTTAAGATTCTCAGCTCATTATATACTGAAGTAAATATTTTTAAAGTTGGGCATCCTGAATGTAATAATATACAACTAACTGGGAGGATTTCTGAAAGCACCGTACTGTTATTTGGAAGAGGTTTTAATGAGTATATAGGTACACCGTCTTTTAGTCCTTTGCATTTTGACAGCACACCATCTCAGGCTTTTCCTTGAAACTGAAATAATTACTTTGGATTCCTCCTTCAGATTTCTTGATATGACAGCACTTTGATCCTTGTTATGTACCTGGTATGCTTAACTTTAAGTATACCCTGAAGAACTTCTAGAGATAAAGTTATGGTATTAAACACACCCAGTGTTTCAAGTTTTCATTCATAGAATCCAATATTAATGAAAAAATTCTGAAGACACACTTTCATTAAAGACGATTTCAGAAGTGGACCTGTTTTATTGCTAATTGCATAACAATTACAATTGCTTTTCCAAACAGTGCAAGTATTTTTTATCTTCTGCTTCTCAGAGCAGCAAGAACCTTGCCTGAAGACAGCCTATGAGACATTTTGCCCACTAGGTGGCAGAAGATACTTTGGACCAGAACATCCAAGGGTTTATACAAAGATTACAATTACTGGATTTAAATACTAGGGTTTGCCCAAACTGCAGAGAATTTATTTATTAAAAGCATATCTGGTCATACATTATCCATATTCCTTTGAGTCGAAAGGCCCGCTCTCGCTGCAAATAAATATTAAAATGAAATCACAAATCTCTTGTACTTATGTGGCATTGAAATCATGCACGGGTTACAGAAATTTCTGTATGACATAAATACATAGAATAATCTATTTATTCAAAAGAAGCTGCAAAGGTGCAATGAAACTGATGCAAGTACTATCATTATAAATTTTCCGTTATAATGTATATCACATTTTGAGTCTGTATAAGTAATATACTACACGCATTTTAAATGCTTTCTGTTAGGTAGCATACTGATTTGCTGTACGGCAAGTTTTTACCCAGTAATGGTTTTCACTAACCTTTTCATGGATGTTCAGTTTAATGTGGTTTTGGTAGAACACTGTAACAAAGCAGTAATCCTTGTTTTGCCAGCTCTTTAGAGCATTTGCAGTTCCAGCAGTTGGAATCTTCACTGAATAATGCAGCAAGTATGGACTGCACATATACAGAGAAATCCCCCTCTCTCTAGCATACATGCATTTATGTAAATATGTATCTATGCTTTGACTTATTTTTCCCTGAGTCCTTCTCTGAGCATCAGGCAAACGTGCAGTTGCTAATGCCATTGTTTACTGTGAATGTTTTCCATACAAGTTTGGCTTCAATGACATCTGCAGGCTGGAAACACTGAAAAACCCAGCTACCTCTCAGGTTGAGGGTGACAGAATATATTCTGAAACATTCAGTGGGAAGCAAAAGAGTGTCAAAGACCTTAACACCAGCAAAACTTATTCTATTGTTTTATATTTACATAACGAGATGAACTGCTGAGAATCAGGAGAAAGTTTCCAAATAGAAAAACACCTGGGCCTCAGTTAGTTTGCTTTAATTCGCTGATATTTAGTTAACCAGTCCTTGTGACTTAAAGTATTTCCTAGATATTATGTAAATTGTATAATATTAAGACTAATAGAATTACCTGTACTTTTAACATTGCCTGTTCTAACCGCCATTTTTCAGCCCCTTATGATTTTCTGAACTGTAACACTTCTTCAGGGTAGTATTTTATATCCTGGCTGTGCCTCAGGCTGAACTTTTTGGAAATTTTTGGCTGAGATGGTTCAGCCATTTCCAAGAAAGCCTAGGGAAAATGAATTATTTATTCCATATTAAAAAAAAAAAAAAAATCTGAGTTATTTTCTTTGAATGACTCCTGCTGTCTGGTACTCTGAAGTTAGGATTTGAGGAGGAATGGGTAAGAAAAGCAATTTAGAGTCAGAATATGACCTTTGCTACTCATGGGAAAATCTGTTATGGGCCTCTGCAAAATCACTCCTTGCACATAGGCAGCATAATCTCCTTCAGTTTCTGTGGTGAGTGTCCCCAGAGAGCATACTTACACATCGCAGGTCTGCCAGAGAGGGAACGCAGCATCCCCACAGCATGAGTGAGAATGCTGCCCTCCGTCACTGCTCCCACGTGTGTCACGTTGGTCCCTGTAACGTTTCACCGGTGACTGTCCATGTGCCAGTCTATGGCACTGCGGCCAGAGGCAAGGAAAGGAGCAGGCTGAATTCATCGCTCCCCATTTCAGGTGTCCGCATCTATGTCAGCCACTGCGTGCTGCTCCCTGTATAGGCTTTCTTAGGCACAATATGTATCATCTCTTTCAAACTCTTAAGATGAGCTGCTGCCAGTGTGCGGAGTAACGTAGCTCAGATAAATATATTTCTACTCTGGATTAGTCTGATCTGATGACTCCAGTGAGAGAAGAGGATATGCAGTTCTCAGGAAGGAAAATGGGGGTGGCTGAGTGCAAAGAGGGTACATATTCTCGGCATAAATTGGTTTCAGGTACCTTGTTCTGCTTGACAGAGGAGACTTCCTAACTGCACCCAAAGGCACCTCCATACTTTTGGCATCAGGCACTGTCCCCAGAATAGCTCTTGCAGCTAAGTGAATATCCTGTCCCCCAGTTCCTGAAAAAAGCAGTTTGCTTGGAGTATGCTGGTCCACTTTGACTAAGAATTCATTGTTCCTTATAAGTCCTAAACTATCACAGACACTTAAGGATGGAAGAAGTCTCTCTCATTCTGTTAAGATAAAGGGTTAAAGATTCATTTGGATGAAAGGAAACAGTTACCAAAAGACAGGATAGCGATACACTGCTGGAATTTAACTAAGCCATTTCCTATGAGGAAGTCCATTGTACTACTTCAAACTGCTGAAACGATGATGTGCTGATACAAGCAAATTATTTTTTAACTTTTTAGAGGTCTCGTTTTATTTTGGATGCTTTTTTTATAACCGCTTCTTTCTTCATCCTTTAATTAAGCAGACAATATAAATGACATATAAGCAAATATCTTAATAGCACTGTAGAAGTAGAAATCAACTTGTCCTCAACAGTTCATATAAACCAGTTAGGCTAAATAAATAAATTTTATTCCAAAATTGGAAGAAGATTCTCTGGACAGTATAATGCTGCTTCTCTCTACACTGCTTTAGGGAACTCTTCCAGGGGGCCTGTAACTCAGAATGGTATCATGGTCTAGAAATACCCTTTCTTGTGTATGAAAAATTGTTTTAATATATGTAAAAAAGAATTTGTTTGAAATGCTTGCTCAGACTACTTTTTTTCTATTTTTCTATTGCTAAACATAAAACAGAGGGCAAGTGTTAAACAAAGGGAGGTGTTAATAGTTCCTTCTGTGAAATAGCTTCTTCTGATGATATTTCCAACTGATCTGAGACCCTCTAGAGTACTGGGCATGTTAGGGTGGCTGGTAATGCTGCTTTGTGGTTGTGGTTCTAAGCAGGTTTTAATGCTCTCGCTGATACCATATAAATATTCTGAGAAGACTTACACTTGAAACCAGATAAAAAATCAGCTATGGCATTTGGGGGTACATTTGGGTCTATATTCCCTTTGTTGTTGCTGTAAAAGATAACACAGCGGTCCTTTAAATATATGTTTCCTGTCTCCCATAAAAATTTTGGCTCTTAGTTTGCTTTCATGTTAGCAGAAGAGATTAGTTCCAAATGACATTAAGAATCAAAGAAGCTCAGCAAATTAAGGTGCCTTGAAAAATCTGTCACATAAATCCAATATAATGGATTGTTTGGTCTTGATAGCAAAACAAAACAAACAAAACCAGCATCCCATGACTGCTAAAATTTCAGTACAGTGCTGGGATGGAGGTCAGAGCTTCCTCGATATGAAAAGGAATCCTGTTACGGGGATAAGTAATCAACCACCTGGGAGAATATAAAACTAAAATGAGAGGTGTCCACGGAGACGCAGCAGCGCTGCCAAGTTTGAGATTTAAATCCAAATAAAATATTACAGTAGTCTCAGGTGATAGCATCCATAGAAGTTTGGACCTCATTAGGGGAATTGAAAAGCTTAGAGCTGTTTCCAGTAATAACACTCAATTTAGTTGGTTAAATTAAAGCCAAACTAATCTCCTTTCCATGAAGTGTTTGAGCAAGTTGTAGAAAACTCCCCCATCAGTTTTCTTGCATGAGAGAGAAGTCTCACATCAATGGCGCTGCAAGACGGAACTCAACCTCTTTGCACCAACCTGGCAATTCCCATTTACACGTTGGTGCGGTCATATCTTTTCACTTGTTAAACAAATCTAAGACCTCACTGTTTCATCCTTCATCAGATCTTATAAAATCTAACTTCTGGAGAGTGTTTGGGTTCATGAGCGTCAGCTTTACTCTCGTAAAGAAAGTGGTGAGTTCCTGGTTTCAACAGAAGCTGATGGAATTTGGTTTGAAGGAATGGGAGTGGAGTTTTCCTTTTCATGTGGTGTCCTTGGTGTTTTTTCATGTAGTCCTCAACCACTTATAAAGATTCTCAGGAAACATTTAACTAGCCAGAGTTAAAATTAAGAGACGACTTTAAAGGAATTATTGAAGTAAGAAACAAAGCATGTTCCATACATTAGAATGAGTATTATATAAAAAATGAACCAAACTAAGCAAAAGCTATACTTCTTCATAATTCAAGGAATACTCTGTACAGTGTGTGTCAGTATCCTTCAGCAAAGCCTTTTCTATGACCCATGCCCACAACATGTCAGTCAAATTATAAGTTTCAGTGTTCACTGATGATTAAACTTAATCAGTGTCCATCTCGGTCTTGGTATAGCTGGCCTTAAACAGTACTATTTCCTCTCACCATTTGTAGTTTTCCACAACATTTCTGAAACAAGAATTAGTGGTACAGCAAATTTGTCTTCCAATTTCCCCTGCCATTTTTGAATATATAGATATATATATGGCCAGACTGAATAAATTGCCTGTGTTTAGATTTACCAAGATTTTTAGTCTAATTAAAATTAGAGTGCTACAGCAAATGTGAACTTGATATCATAATAAATTGAAAGTTGTGGACACCGTGAAGGCACAACTACATTGTTTTGTATACAGAGTTTTAGTAAATGCATGGAAATAAATCTTGAAAAATATGACATGTCTGTTGGCCTTTCTTGTTACTTACTGTATTCTGCAACTTATCCTGGATCCAATAAAGTACTTAAGAGGAATTGGCCTCAGTGAATTTCAGCATGTGTTTAAAGGTTAGCATATGCTGGAGGGCTTTCCTGAACTGGACATCTTTCTTGTGTCTTGTGATTTATCATGATTTTATTATGCTTTCAAAGTTTCTCATGGTTTTCACCTTTGCTTTCACAGCTTAGACAATTTCTTACTTCAAAAATTCTCTTTGGTCTTAATAAGTAGCATAGAATTTAGCTTTTCAAAGCAAAAAGTGTCCCATGGAAGCTGTGTATAGAAGGGACAAGAAACAAAGGATGAGATCAGTCGGAACGGCTGAGTCAACAGGACCAACCTCCAGAAACTGCTTTCTTATCTTCTGACGTAAGGAGGCATTATACTATAAACCAGCTTGTTCCTTCAGTGTGCTGCCGCCGTCATGTTGAAAAGCCTCCAGTGTGGTCCATTCAAACCTTATTTGGAAGTGTGCTAAATGTGCTCAGGGATGAGGACAGAGTTTCACAAACACGCAGAAATGAAAACATTGCACCATTAGGGATCCAGACCCCCACAGGACTGTTATTGGGCAAGTTATGGCTGCTTTCCATAGGAGGGTTAGAAAATTGCATGCACATAGCATAGGTGCTTCAAACTGATCTGTCCAACTTTCTGCCACTCTGCGCATGTCCACAGGATCCACAGGCCACAAAGTTTAGCTGGACTATGTTGGGGGAAAAGCTGTTGACCTTAGTTTGCAAAACTTCAGCTTGACATGTCAGTCTTGTAGGCGTGGTCGCGTGGTCGTGTGGTCACTGAACAGATTACAATGATTTCTGAAAAAAACAGTTTCTGCCTCAGACATAGACGGGCAACTGAACTGTGGGGTTGTGCTGTACAGGTCGGGCTTAGCAGCATGAGGTGTGGCAGGAAGAGAAAGGCTCATTCCCATGCCACAGATGTTTCCTTGCTGACCTACCCAGGCAGAGCACGACTGCGACATTGCTGATAATACCCAAAGTTTTGAGTAACCTACACATGTATCTAAAATATATTATTATAAAAACCTTAATAGCTTGAAAAGATGTAGAGAAAAAAAATTAAACACCCTTGTTTAAAAATAAAATAGCAAAAAACAATGCTAGAAAGTTCAAAGGTTAATTTGATATTCCATGTCAGATATACCCTATTTTGTGCAATAGTTGAGGCCATTCATGTTCTTCAAAGTACCTTGTGTTAAAGTAATCTATGTTACATAACACAGCCTTAAAGACATAATGATAATGATAGCCACCTCACACTGATTTGTTGATTTAGTGGAGTGTCGTTTAGCCAGTACTCTCTTCCTTTCTATGCCTTTTTCCTTCCCCATATTAAACTTTCTTTTTGTCCTTTACAAAGTCCACTGAAACACAAATTGAAGTGCCATGAGGTAATTAAATAAATTTCTTTTTCTAAAAAGGAGTTGATTCAGTCTTCTTCAACACTCATTCTAGATAATAAATATTACGATTAAGATGTCCTCATTTAAAAACTCCCCTTTAAAGGGCTCAAGCTAGCAATTCTGGTTGAGACAAAATACAGTGGAAGCTGTGCTGTTGAGAGGAATGCACACCTGGACCCCAAATAATCACACAATTATAATATGATTTCATTTTATTCAGTGCTCCTGAAATTGCTAATCAAAGAAGTTAGATTATAGGAACGAATCATGTGCTTACCAAATACAGCACATTTGTGAAACTAATTTCTCATTTGTGTTTTATTCCTATTGTATAAAGAGTCTAGAGAGTTTTGGGGTTTTTTTAATAACCATGTATAGCTCTCTTAACTGTGAGAGTCTCTTTGGAATATAAGCCTGTTTATTTTATTGTGCTCTGTTTAGTTATTCTAAAAAAAAGTTACAGACACATAATTGTAGCCATCTGTTGTGTTTTAAGTCCAATCTAGCCCAAAAGTCAAAAAAGTCATGGCAACAACTTATAAAAACAATGGCAATAATATGAACTCACTATGGTTACTGGTGAACCTTTATTTCTCCTCTCAAATGAAGTAAGTTTCCTCAGAGAATTATTTTGTTTGATTTATTTCTTTATTAAATTTGCCCACAGCATGACCAGCTTCTCTATCAAGATTGTCATATAGCTGTCTCCTTGATAGTAAATCTGTGTTTCTCCAAAAAGGGGAGTTCTGTTACTATACAAAATCAAGCTCTAAGGGAAACTCCTGTGCTTGCTGTATATTACTTTAGCATAAAACAGCAAGCAGGATTAAGATTGTTTAAGAAAATTTATTAGTGGGGCTGAATAATATTTATCATATAATATATTTAACCCATACTCTGACAGATATAAAATGCATTATTTATAGATTGTAGCTATTTCATGTATTTGGTTTAATAAGTCACTGAGATATTTAGTAAATAGTTTCTTCAATTAATTTCATCAGATGTCAGTGACTTTTATGAGAGGTGGTTAATTTTCAGTATATCCTGTTTTCTAGCCATATCCAGTTTGAAAGTGTACCACAGTTATTTTAACTAAAAGTGATGCATTGCATATACATAGGTACTTGTACTGTGAGCAGTAAATGGCACATGTGTGTTGAAAATGACCTCTAGATGTATTGGATAAAGTCAGACAGATGAATGCTTTCTGCCACTGCAGACCATTGACATGGTGCATTTCATTAGTTCCCTTTTCTCTGTATTTATGGTGGAAGCACATGATGCAAATCTGCACAACTGTTTTTACGTAGTCATTCACACCTACTTCCTGTTAAACAGGAAAGCTGAAGAGTGTCTGGGGAGACGTGCTGTCCTGCTAGGGAGAATTGCGGAGCACAGAATTCTAGTGGCTTGTAACTCGTGGAGAAAGGTGAGGATGCCCGAGGCATGAAATGTATCCTGGCCAGACCCGTTTCTCTCTTTTGACTATGTAGAGCCTAGTCTTACAATGGTCGGTGGTAATTTGGAGCCTCATGCAGTACTTGCCATTAGGCAGGATGGATATGGCCCCAGGCCACCTCCAAACAGGTGGCGGTCCAATGGCAGAAATCACATTTCCCCCAGGTGATCGAGCAGTGGGCGTTGCTGTCTGCCCTACAAAGTTCCCTAACAGTCACCAACAGGGAACTAGGTTGTTTCTGTCAAATGACATCAGGCACTGGAACCGTGAAATTAAGACAAAAAATAACAGAGATCAGTTTCCAGTTGTTTAAGTCACCTCCATGGAAAATAAGAGGAGATGTAAGTAATGGACAATGTTTGCAGATTGTTTTATTTAGCTAGTAATAATCCAAATAAAACTGCAGGTATTTCACATTGCTGTAAATGGGAGGTGAAATAAGATGTAAATAATAGTATCTGTACAAACGTCATTCACAAGTATAAATGTCATGTAAAAGCCAACTGCTATTTTTGCACTACTCATTTACTGGGTTAATTAAGATTGTGTGTGTGTGTCTTTGCTTTTGCTCTTGGTTCTTTTGATAAATACGTCTACTGAGCATGGGAGTGAACACACTCTCATTAGTATCTGCCTCATACTACCATTAAAAGTGATGTTGGGGGCTTGCTTTTATACGTTATTACTAACTTTTTTTTTTCAAGGGTGTAAAAAAATATTGGTTTGTAACCTAAAGATGGCATGTCTACAGAGCGATAGTAACCACAAAGATTTGAGCCAAAATATCACCTGTGATTTTTTTTATTTTCCTGAGAAACTTACACTGAACAAGTATTTACACAGTCAGACTTTCCCTGTATTTTCCTGAGTTATGATGAAAAACTTTCTATGCAATATCGTATTCTCATTTCTTTGGAGTCCCTCCTTTTTTTTGCTCTCCTACTTCTGCTTTTATGAGACTTCTGATTCTCTCCCATTTGAAGAAATTTTCCAAGTATTTATCATTATTTCTTGCTTGTGTATGCATTTGTGCAACTGGAACTGGATGTAGGCACTGCCTTTTGAGTCTTAATGCTTGAAGTTATCTGGACTGATACATTCCTTTTGTTACTTCTTATCAAACAACACAGTAACAAAAAAACTACTTATTTTATATCATCCATACAAAGCACTCATTTCTTTACTGCTTTATCCTACGAATCTTTCTCAGGCTTCTTGTATTATTTCATTAGAAGCAGGTCAATGTGTAAAAGTAGGGCATGCCCGTGGTTCAGAAGGCAAAAGGTCTGTGTGGCTGTGCAAAAGAAGCTGTGTCGGACTGGAATCTGATCAGTAGCGCTGTCGGTAACCTCATTCGGTCATCACCCACACGCAGCTGGGACTGCGTTATGCAACTGCAAGAGTTTCAGAGTTTTTGGATACTGTGTCATCCACAGCAAGTAAGAGAAATAGTTTTAGAAAAAGGCGAGACCGCAGGACATTCTTATTATGCAGTTCAGGAAGCTGAAATACCGATGGCAGCAGTTTAAATGCAAGTGGGATTGTTTGGGATGACTTAAAAACAAGGTTATTTTTTTAAAAATTAATACTCCTGAAGATCAGAGACTTAAGTTTCTAATATGAGATCTCATCTGTTAAGCAGGTGGTTGTATAAACCATTTGAAAAGTATTAGCAGGATTGAAATATCACAGTTGTGTGTTGCAGTGTTTGGAATTTCAGTTCTCTCTAAACCTCTCCCATTTCATCTCTTTCAGCCTCTGGTTAATATTAATCTGGGCTAATGGTGCAAACATTCTGGGTGTGATGCAACAAGGCATAAAAGCGTGTTCATAATTTGAAGTATTTGAGTCATCCTTTTAACTGATAAGCATATGATTAAGTGCTTTGCTGGAATGGGGCCAGTGCACATTTTACTGCTAGCTAGAATGAGTTTGCTCACACACTGTAACACACACCTCTAAATCTGACTCCATCGCTATGCAGGATGGAGTTGGTACGTTGTGGGCTGGATTGTTATCATGCTAAACAGCCAGACAGTGTACAAACCATCCTCCAGTGCCACACACACAAAAAAAGAGATAGGAATCATGATCTGTGAGTGAATAAAGAAACTGAGCCAATTTCCACAGTTCACATAAAGGGAAAAATCTCCCACTGACTTAATTAGGTGCACTGCCTGTCTAAAGCCTGCATGATTTGGCTAGCATTTCCTACCATTCCAGTGTTATGACAGAAGTCACCAGAACAATTCCAGCTGAGTAGTTATGCTCCACACTTTGTTTGGAGAACAAATGGAGGATGACTACAGAACCTGCACATGACTGACAATAGTTAATGATACCACATAATCCTGTTGCTCAGCTCCTGTTCAGCTCTTGGATTTAACAGCCCTTCTAGTTACACAGTGACATGAGACAGAAAAGAGTTTCCATCAGGTAAACAAAATAAAACTTCTGCTCTTAGATGTTGTATGTTTTGTATAGGAAGTTCTGTTTTGACAAATCCTAAAAAATAGAAACACTTAATCTTTTATTCTACTTCTTATATTTTTTCTGTCATTGATAGCTGGTGGCAGAGATTTAGTTTCATTAGTTTCCTTTTTGCATGTCCTTCCTGTGAGACCGATACCTAATTCTGGTTTCTAGCAGTAAGTCCCCATAGTATTTTTAGTTATCTCTCTTTTCTTCTTGAATAGCCTAAATGTTGACAATAACTCAAGATCACATTACCAGACACTTCAAGAGAAAAAGCTCTTGATTTTCAAGGACTTCTGTATCTGTAGCTGTCCTCCTCTTGACAGTGGAAGACATAATTATCCTCTTTTATTTGCTTAAACTGCCACGCCTTCTTTTTTGTAAATTTTATTTCTGAAATACATATTCCTTTTCATATTTTTTGTTGTTTTTAAAAGGCCTTATTAACTGCCCTCCTATAGCACAAAATAAGAAAGTGCTGCCGTCAAATACATACTCCTAGGAGATGGCCTCTACTGGTTTCTGCTTTCACCTTTGTAGGCATCTTTTTCTGGGAATTAGAAAAAGGCCCCAAACCCCAAAAAACATGTGGAATTGATAAACATGATGTCAAGGCAATCAGTCTAGTCAGTTTGGATAAAGGAGTCAGATGATGGGGCTGGTGTTTTCTTTCTTTTTCATTGTCACACACAGTCTGTTTGTTGGTCCCTCTCATTTCCTGCATGATGAAATATTGCTTGAGCCGTATTTGGAGGATCAGATAAAGAGGTGTTTTAGCATATAGCCAAGCAGAGAAAAATTATGGAACTGAACCTCCAGTAGCACTGACTGCAATAATTCTTCATTATCAGTCCTCAAATCTACTGGCTTTTCTAAATCCCTGTGGTTGCACCCCACCCTGCTTTATTGCTCTCACCTCCACAACCCTGCTTGGGCAGCGCTGCGTGCCTCTCCCCTTGGACAACCTGACTGGGGGTGCTCCTTCCCTCACATAGCACCAGCTGATTGGAACTTGCTTGAAATCTCACCTTAAAAGCTTCCCTCTTTCTTATGATTAAAAGCAGAGTGCAAGTCAGCAACCAGAAAATGATCCAGCACTGCATCAACTGTATTTAGCCATTCCCTGCGACCTCACTGGACCTTGCCTAGATGTGGGCATCCTAGGCTCAGATTCCACCCTTTCCAGTCATCCTGCAGATTATTGTTTGTTCACCAATTTTTCTGCCTGAGCATTAATTGAAGCATATTTTCCAGCCTCTTTCCTCACACAGTTGAAATCAGTGCCACCTAATAAAGAGCTGGTGAAGCGTGATATGTGAGATATTTGAAACCTCAAATATAGATATAATTTCTGTGCATTTTCTATCAATTTTCTTGCTGTGTGTTTCTCCCTTAAATTTCTCTTCACTTTACATTTGTTCTCCGAGGATACAAAATAAAAAATAACACTGTATTTTCATTTTCATTCAGCTGTTTGGCCATAATTATAACTCTTTGGTAATGTAATACTGATAGCTGTTTCAGGACCCAAAAGAAAATCACAAGACAATGCCATTATTTTCTTGCTTTTTTTTTCTCCCAAACCACGTAGTGGTAGATAATCTCCTATGCTCTTTTCCCTGTGCTCCACTTGGAAAAGCCAAAGGCAGCAAAGACTTGTTGAAGGTCCACTTGGCAGGAGGCAAACTTCTGTAGGAGGAAGCAGGGAAAGATCTGCTGGTAAGGCTGACTCCTTTATCTCTTTTCTTAGCCTGGAAGCATGTTGGAGAAAGAAAGGAAGTGACATAATTAACTTTGATAATCACTTTGATTGGCAGAGAGTCCTGGGGGGAAGTGACTGAATAGTGTCTGTTAGAACAGAATCTTTCCAAGGCCAAGCAGAGAAAAAGAAAGGGGCTGCTAGCAATGCTTTCAGCTGAGTCCTTGCTTTACCGAGTGCCAGTCAGGCATGAAAAAAAAAAAATAATTTGAGGAACATATTCTTTTAGTCCTGGATTTCTTCGGTTCATATTTTCTTTTTCAGGTAAAAATGTTAAACGCTTCTATCAATCTCTTTTGTGTGTGCCTGTGTGGTACTACTATTACAGCATGTTAAATTACACATGTGCTGGTGTGACCTACTTAATTTTGTGCATATCAAAGTCCTTCTCTGAATACCTAATTACCACCACAGTTTTTCTGTCAAAATTATATACCTAACGCTTGTGGACCTCACACGTAAAGAGCTGATGCTGTCACTGTTGGCTATGGGAGGACACACACTCCAGCAACATGAAGAATAACTGAAAAGAAATCAAGAAACAAAGGCAAAACCTGAAAACCAATGGCGGGTTTTTGTAACAGCAACTGCTGCAAAGGGCGAGGGGAACGTGGCCCACCTCGGCTGCTGAGGGCCAGCAGTGCTGGGAGGAGGCAGATGCCTGATGCTTCTCGGGCTACTGGCACCCTGTCTTTGTTATTCCAGTGACATATAATGAAAGGAGCTTGTATGCGAGTGCTCAATACCACTCCGTGTCCAGGAACTGAAATTCTCTTCCAGCCTCAGCTGAGATGCCACACAGCGGGAGCTGCGGTGATGCCCTTGTCAGGCCAGCTTGGAGAAGGTCTAAGTGTTTCCATGTCACTGAGTAACAGTGTGTAGTACCTGTCTAGGGCATTAGGAGAGCACACCCAAAGAACATCTTTCTTATGGAAGGCCTATGTGGTATGGTTTAGGGCAGATAATGCAGATACTGTGGAACTACACTTCTCAAAGACCTAAACTGTAAACCTTTCTGTTCACAGATGAGAGGAACAAAAACCTCCTTTAAAAAACGTAGAACAACTGAAGTCACCAAAAGACAGTTAATAATGACCTATAAAATGCATGTAATCTTCCAGTCAACAATATAAAGTTTATTTAAAATATTTAACCGAGAAAGACTACTAGAGGCAAGAGTCTCTTTTACAAGGGTGTCCTGGCAAGAGGGGCGGCATAACAGTCAATTATTACAAACAAAATCCAGGTTTCTTAATTAAAATACAAAATACTGGCTCTGCTGAGTAGCCTGTAATAAGTTATGTCTTAGGAAGACTATAATTATGCTGGCGCCTGCTAGTGCCGCCATAGTTAAGCCTGTCACCATTTCCATTATAAACCTCATTTTTAAGCAATTTATAATGTAACCATAAAAAATAATTTTAGCTTGAAACTTGGCAAAGAAATTCTTAGACCAAAAAGTTTTGTCTTTTTTTTTTTTTTTTTTTTTAATACAAATAATCTGTTTGGTCATCTTTATGTTTTTTAGGAAAGCACTAAACAAGCCAGAAGTTTTATGGTTTTGAAGCTTTCTGGCCATCCTGTACTATAACCATATTTTATTTCTTCATCTGCATCAAGAGGATCTTTCATCGCTTGGAAACAGAGAATTTTAGTTCTTTGAAGGTCCATAAATACAAGAAAACAAACTTCATGATTCTTTACAGAACTAGTGAAGACTGATTAACTATGAATTACAATGAAGAAATGAGAACAAATAGAAAATAGTTAACCTTGGGCTTCAGAATAAATCATTGCAAAGTGTTTCTGCCACGAGACTGACCTCAGCTCTCCAGGCCCCTTCTCATGCCAGAGGAAGATGTGGCTGGAGCCAGAGGTAACAGCATCTCAAAGATCTCAGGTGGACAAGGCTGAGGCCAAAGCTTTTCCGGCAGCCCATTGCATCTGCTGCTTCTAGTGATGTTCACAGGAGGATAAGGAAAATATCTGTCTGAAAGTCATAGAAAATTCTCATTACGTTGTCCTAGTGCACATTTTATCACCAAAGGGTGATAAAGAGGAGAAAATGAGCACAGAAAATATTGGGCATCTGCTCTGAGAAACCAGCATGAGAAGGTACACCTGTGTGCTTGGCTATGCAGAAGTAAGCTATACCTGTTGAGCACTGTTGTTATAATGACTGAGTAAACTAAAGCTCCCCATGTATCATCCTAATCCAAGCTATGAATGAACAAAATCCAGTTTATTTTTGTGAACTAATGCTGAACCTCTAGAGAGGCAGATACATTTTTTGATGAGTAGCAATGAAAAACAAATAGTAAAACCTATGAAAATATCACTGTGAATCCACTTCCCAAAGGAAAAGACTATTCTGCATCCCAGTCTGCATCTGTAACTGTCTTATAATTTACATGGCTTAACTAGAATTCCTCCAGGAAATACCATTTGTTCCAAATTAAAGGTCTGAGTGCTAAGGAAGGAGCACTGAAGGTAGTAAAGCTAAAGAAGCAGAAATGAAGGAATGCTCATGTGTCTACCATCTTTAGACTACAGTGCAGTTTCAGATGCAAAGGTTGCGATGTAAATCATGCTCCTCTTGCCTAAGCCTGCTTCACAAGGGACATGGATTACACTATTTAACATCATGCAGATCCTGTTTTCAGATCTCTGGCTACATAAATGAAAGTTTAGCAGCTAAAGTGATCTTTCAACTTCAATGTACAGATTTTAGTGCCACGTAGGTATATACCTTCTCCAATATTTTAGGTTTTATCAACCACTTTAACAAAGCTCTGAGGGAAACAAATGGATTTTCTAGGCCAGCAGCATAAACTGGCTTTTCACTTTATTCCTTTGCTTTGCCAGCTTAACAAATTCTGGCTTGAACAGACTGTTGTAGTAAATTTTGGCAAGGATTACCCATTGTTGATTAAATAACTTTCATCAGCTGTGGCCAATTGTAATCACTTTGCAAGACAAAGGCATTACATGCTAGAATGGAGTATGGTCTAATGAGAGAAATTCAGGAAACCAATATTTTATTTTAAAGACTTTTCTTGACTTGTGTTATGGCCATTGCCACCACACTGCTACTGCATGTTGGCTAATTGAATAGACCAAACCCCGGAGAGTTTTAATGGGTTTTGTGATGTATTCACACACTTGCCTGTCCCATGCTCTTGGTTGCTACCTTGTTTCAGTTTCTTATCATGATAATTTAGTACAAACACATAAGATACAAATAATGTCCTTCCTGACTTAGCTAGTACGGCAACAGTGCCAGCAGACAACCGTTTGCTAATGTTACTGGGCAATTCACAAAATCCCTGGTATCGTAGTGCTGCTTCTTAGCTGACTCTGACATTGCCTGTTTTCCTAAAAAAGCTGTTTGGTGAAGACCTTACAGCATTTTGTAGCTGGGTTGCTGCCAGTTCCTCCGCTGGCTCTGGGCTGCTTCCCTGATGGATCACCACGCCTGACAAAGTCCACGTAGAAAGATCAGTCAGCACGCACTGAAGATTTTAGGGTGCGCATAGTCTAGCAACAATCCCAAGCACAGCTTTTTCTTTCGCAATCCTCCTCCAACAGCAAGAAATGACTGGTCTCTCAAGGACTGCATGATTCATGGTAGTGCTCACTTAATTGAAAGTACTGGAGCAGCAGCTTGTCTTTTACTGCCTGAGAGGCCAGCTGATTTCTTACAAAACGGGAAACATTACTAAACAAAGGAAGTAATTTTAAAAGAAGAATATAACATCTGTCTACAGATATGTGGGGAGGGAAAGAAGAAATCTGAAAATGGAGACGGTGGGGGAAAAAGCTGAAAAATAAAGGCCATGTGGGATCAGAGACAGCACATCCAAATGGTGGACCAAATGTAGAGACATAATGGGAGGAAGTATAGGAGAGAGTGGGGGAGTGTGTGTAAGACAAAGCACAGGAAAAAGGTATAAAACCCCCAAAACTACTTTACAGATATTGAGAGACTGCTGCATCATCCAATTGCCAGTAGAGGTGCTAAAGCCACAGCTATAGAATCTAGTAGCAAAACGTTCAAGGGAAGAAATAAATCCTATATTTAGATAGGTAGAGTATTTCATGACATGAACACTGCAGCAATGCAGCTACCTAGAAGGCATCTGTTTAGGAATAAATTTCTACACATGTCTGTAGTTGAAAACAGAAAGACAGCCAGCAAGAGGCAGAAGAGGTTCCCTGAAAAAGCGCTGGGACCAGCCCGGGAACACCACAAAGTG
Source organism: Phalacrocorax aristotelis (assembly GCF_949628215.1). NCBI lineage: Eukaryota > Metazoa > Chordata > Aves > Suliformes > Phalacrocoracidae > Phalacrocorax > Phalacrocorax aristotelis. Next base: position 27,626,544 of record NC_134278.1, on the reverse strand, counting down.
CTTATGGCCGTGCTGCAGCCAGAGAACGATGAGACCGGCAGGTACCAGTCTGCAGCTGGGGCACAATAACACCCTTCTGCAAGCTGAGCCAAGAATAATCTTAAAAAGTGCTATGCTTTGCTACTTAGAAATGTTGCTCTTGTCCAAGTGTTTTGTGTTTGCCTCAGTGCAGTTCCTTTTTTTTTTTTTTTTTTTTTTAACTAATTAGAGGCTTATTGTAAACCAAAGGGGATTTCTGGGAGCTCTTTGGGTTTGTAAATTATGCAAATGTCAGCACTCTGATGTTGGATCATATTATTAGTAGTATATTTTGTGGTTCATGTACCCTGAAGAGTATGTGTGAGGCAAGTTTTTCTTTTTTGTTCCGTCCTTGAACACGATAAGTTTTAAAAAAAGTCTTCAGGTGGATTACAAAATTATTTTTCTGCATTTTCTTAATGTTAAAGAAGAGTATATTTTTAATGCTATAGACTATTCTGTGCTGATAGCTTTACAACATTGTGCGTGTACTATGAATAGAACAAACTTCACAGATGATTATACTTAAAGCTGGAGGTCTTTCTGTAAATTTTAAACAAAGTGTTCTATTAAATGCCATCTATAAAATGTTTGATGACTTACCTCCTAGGCTGATTTGTGATTTTGCCTGAGGTTTTGAAATCCCGGATGAAAAACTCTTTTGCTACAGGAAACGGGTTGGTAACAGAATAAAAAGCACCATAATCTAAGTATTGAACACTTCCACATAACAAGTATTATTTTGTAAGGCATTCCTCTGTTTGCAGCATAAAATGGAATTATTCTCTTTATGTAATGTTTAATGATCCCCAGGAATATGTGTAAAGTGTATAGATGTCAGGTAAAACCCCAGTGGTTATCCTAAAATTCCCCCACGGCTGAGAAGCACAGCTATCTCTGTGGTTCCAGAGAGCTATCTTTCCATCCTGATACGAAGTTAAATAAAATAATAACATTGAACAAATTTTCTGTTCCAAAAATGGTAGTGTTTCTGCACCTGAAATTATTCCTGTTAATTAGCAAATGCTGTGAGATTACTCAGAATAAAAGGGGTTTATATCTATGTGCAATGTTTACAAATATCATGCTCAATTTATGCCTCAGCTGCCAATTTCTGCAGCTAATTCTATCAGTTTTCACACTGTGTCCATCACAAGTGGAATACCTTTTGCATTAGGAGACATATATTTCACTGATACAGAATGATATGTCTTTATTTCTCATGTTTGCAGGGTAATAGTACAACTGTCATACAACATCCAACTCAATAAAACTACAAAAAAAAAAAAGAGTGAAAGATGTTATATGTGTTTTGTTGATCAGACATTTGGAACATATAAGCGTATGCATACTTAGGTCCATACTTATGTACCTCTCATGCAGTCCCTACTGTTGTAAAGCTGACTTGGATACAGGTAGTATAACAGATACACCTAACTGTGGTCTCTGTGTAACATTTCTGTCCCAGGAAGAGTCCAGGTGACTTGTTTTCTTTTTGCTGGGGAATCTGTAGTTCTAACCTTTAATGGTTTTCCTGCTTTCATGAAACCTTTTCATAGAAGTCTTTCTCCATGTACCTTTTGCAGCAGCAATAGCCTTGCAGAGAGATGACAAAGACAGGCTTATGCAGTTTTAATGCTGGATCATCTGTTTATGCATAATATTGACCGGAACATCAAATTTAGCTGGTCATTAAGTGGGAAAGAGCCAGAAGAATCATTCAGCGTGAAGGTGTAGGCTGCAGGTTTACCTTGCAAATATCTTGGAGAGGGTCTGCACTTTAGTCTATTTTGTCAGACAGTTACAGAGAGCCATTGCTGTGGGAAATCACTCTCAGCTGATGTGATATTGAGAACCCAGAGGGATTCTGCATTCAGTAGCCATCCACTGATTTTATATAGTTTTGAGTAGTCATCATTGCCCATGGAAAAAATTGCACCCTCAATGACTGCAGTGACCTGCTGGTAGTTATAAATTTTTTTTTACTGTTGCAGTGTTATGATCCACTGGAATCTGAGATTGGCAGGAGCTGGGTTCCCAGGTTTCATTACTTCCCTTATAATATTTGCTCTAACATTGTTTAGGTTAGTATAAATGTAATGAGCTCTGAATTCACTCACTGTGTACATATACACCACATTGTTTAAGAAATTCATCCAACTGCTTCCTATCTCGCTCTGCCAGGGGCGCCTGCACGGTGCTCTGCTGCTCTCCAGCCTCTGAGACCCTGCTCTTCCGGTGCTCCACTGGTAACATCCTCCTCTATCAGATATCTATCCCTAATGGGAGCTCACTTCTGGAGTCACTTCAGTTTTCCTTTTTTTTTTTATAAGGACTGGATAAGGGTTGGTCAGGTGATTTCCTATGTTGCTTCCAGGTTGAGCATCTGAGGAAGAAAGAAGGTCTATCTGTGTGTAGGTTTTATATTTCAAAATTTCTGTTTTAGATGCAGGGTAAAACTGGAATCTCTGCGGCATTGTGTTCAAATCCCTGGTTTTGATTTTGGGTCAATACTTTACACTGACATCAACTGTTATGTAGATTTGAGAGCATCTAAAAGTGGCGTGAACATGGCATTTCTTTTAAGTTTCAATATTATGCAAACAGCTCGGAATAATTTTTGTTGTAAAACTTGAAACCTACATCAAAGGTGACTTTGAAACAGAACCCTAACCTAAACTGCATCCAGATATCTGTGCCAATCTATTTTTATATATTATCAAATAAAATATCTTGAAATCCTGAAATTGTATGTAGTATTTTTTCTTTAGATTTAAATTGATTCATATTGGAAATATGAAACGGGACCTATCAGCTACTATAGATCCTTTTCATTTCTATAGCAAAGGTTTTAATTTTTAGAGCTGGCTATATCTCCCATGTATGATATCTCCATGTTAACTATGACTGTTTATGGGACACAGGTTTATTGCAAAAGGACATTGTGTTTGTATTAATAAAAACTGTTTTTATTTTCATGTTTTAGTCAAAGGCATTTGGTTCCTCAATGTAGGGTACGTTAATGTAAAATAAATCCTTTGTATTTAGGTTACATGTTTGGTTGTGGCTCCATCTGAAAATAACAGGAGCTGTTTTCATCAAATATATGATCACTAGTTTCTATGTTTTCTTACTCAGTTTCTGTCTGGAAAAATGTTTACAACATAAAAGTATCCTCAAACTTGAGGGCATTTCTGGCTTTTTAAGTGGGAAAAGACTCCAGACACTCTAGTGGGATAATATAGGAAATTTCTATTGCTGGACGTACTGATAGGGTGAGGACTTAAACCCTCTGAGCAATCAATCCACTGGCTTTTATGAATGCTTAGGGAAATATATTGCTGGAAAAGATAAATAAACCTTGTTGCAGGATACATGATGGCCAAATTCAAAAAAGACATATGTATGCTAAAGTCTCATGTATCATTACAACTGTCTGAGAAGGACAAGTGAAAGCAAAACAAAAACAGGAAATAATACTTTTCTTATAACAAATGGATTTTTGAGGGAAACCCTCAATGAAGAAAGCAAGCATATTCTGATTCTGACTGCTCTCCTGCTGGGAAAAGGACTTTTGCTAAATAGCTTCATAATTAGTTTTAGTGTTAATTCAGCAGTTCTAGGATGAGATAAATCCTTCCTTCATAGAAGCATTGTCTTTTATGTGTGCTGGTTTATGAGATAGAATCAGTATATTTTAATGATAGCTGGACTAGACTGTAAATATATAGACTAGGAGTCACAATATACGAGAAAAGCTCGTTTGTGCTTAATATAGTAGATAAATTGTTCCTGGCTTCTTAGGGTGTGACTATACTTGCTGTCACACTCCCAAGTTTACTCAAGAACTGTGTGATTTGCTGAGTAGATGCTAGTCATGGAAGGAAAAACACGATGGGATGCATTTTATATACCTGTTTTTATCCTCAACGTCATGTGTTAACCTTTTTTGTCCTTTTTTCCTTCCCTTCATCAAAGCAAAGTCTCCTCAAGACCAAAGGCAAATTATAGGAGTGGGGAAAATGACCACCAATAACCTGAGCAATATGAAATTTAACACTGCGATTTTGTTTCAGTGAGAGGAAAACACCAGTTGCTGGCTGGCATACAATTCTAAGCTGAACTTTAACTTCATGAGCAGAAGCTTTAAAATCATTTAATGTTTTTTATTTCTTCAGTTAAGCTGTTCCTTTCTCCAGTTAATAATAGGTTGTGGGATTAAATCTTAGCTTTTGACATTTACTGGGAAATGTAGTATAGCAATTTATGAGTCAAAATGTACTTTGAATAAATTAACATTATGAATTACAGTTTATGAAAGTTGTGACTATAACCATAATAACACCATTGGCTATGCACAACTTGAAATCTCGCTTGCTGAATAAATTTGTTTTAATTCAGATTGCATTCCCAGCATTTTTAGAAAAGAGTGAATCAAACCCCACCGACAAAATTTTCTACAAAGTTTATTAAAAAGGTCACCTTTGTTTGCTAAACTTACCTAAAACATAAACACTTCTTGAATTAATGAGATGCTATTTTAGGCTGTTATGAGAGTTTCCTATTCAAGTTTACTAAGCTAGAGACTCATAAGGAGACTCACAAGAGCTTCCTTTACAAGGGATTGCCTTTAGCTGTCTGCATATCCTAAAAGTGTTAACGTTAAAATTGATTCTGGAAGCTGTCAGGAAAAAAACAGCCAATAGCCAAAATGAGGTATATTACTGTAAATTGAGGGGGGAGAGGTTTAAAGCTCTGTCTGGCAAGAGAAGGGTTAAGGACTTTTTTGCTATACCCGTTTCAAATTACAATGAGAAGCCTCTTCTTTCCCAGCAGGGTTGTGCTTACATTAGTCTTTAGATCTCTCTTGAAGAGAGCTGTTATATTTGTGCCTGCTAGAGTTGGAAATAACAGTTCAGGAGCTGAAAAGGGTTGAATGGATTTACAGAAGGTTTTTTTTTGCGAGTAAATTCATGGCAACACATTAATTTGATTAGTACATGCTTTAGAATTACTTTACACTCAAGCGATTCAAAAGATGTTAGAATTATCACCAGGCTGCTGGACAAATATGTGTTACACCACCAAGGTACAGATCAAGACAAATCTGTGACTCAGGATTTTATCTTGGGAAGAGCGCAAGGTGTACGAAGAACTCAGAATAACAAGGGAAGATAACTCTGGGAACTACAATGTGTCAGAAGAACAGCTCTTGCTAATACAGCTCCCCACCAAAGACCCGGTTATCTAAGGTTTATATAGGAATGCCTAGGTCAGCTGACAAAATACTGGTCTTCTGCTCCATAAATGCAGAAAAAACGATAACAACAGTGGAAAATTGGAAGTCTGAATTTCAGCTTTCTTAGAAATAACTGCAACCTGACACATTCCATAATATTTAAACAGGGTGGGGGGAGAGAAGTCACCAAAGATGTTACGTTTAGAGATGACATTGACATGAAGAATAGGTAAATTTTGTTTTTCAGCCACTGGGAAAGCAGACCTCATAGGAACTCAGAACAAGTAGGAGAAAAGCTTTTTTTAAATTTTTTTTTCCTTGTTCTTTTTCTTTTCAAAGATGAACCTAACTGTGCTCAAAGCTTTCGTGGGCTTGCTCTGGAATTGCTGGGTTCTGGTGGGTCACGCACAGGGAGGTTTAGGAGACAATCATGTCCATTCGAGTTTTATTTACAGGAGGCTGCGGAACCATGAGAGAAGGGAGATTCAGAGAGAGATTCTCTCTATCCTGGGTTTACCTCACAGACCCAGACCATTTTCACCAGGAAAGCAGGCTTCTTCTGCACCCCTCTTCATGCTGGACCTGTATAATGCGATGACAAATGAAGAGGATACTGAGGAGCTGGAGTATTCACTAAAGGGATCAATGGCAGGGGAGAGCAGAGGGATACGGAAAGGATACCCTGCCTCTCCAAATGGATATTCGCGGAGAATACAATTATCTCGCATGACCCCCCTGACCACACAGAATCCTCCCTTAGCCAGCCTGCACGACACCAACTTTCTGAATGATGCTGACATGGTCATGAGCTTTGTCAATTTAGGTATGTGGAAAAGTTTTTTGTTTCTGCTCTCTTTGACAAACTGTTAGCCTGGTTTTGCGAGGGGAAAACCTCTTGGCTGGACCGTAACCTGTTCTGAAACGGCAGGATTGGGCCCGGGCTGCTGTGCCACTGGTAAAAGAAAAGTCGGACTGATGGTAAAGTAGCTACGTTGTAGGTGGCCATGGAAAAAGATTTTTCTCACTGTTTATATAAAGTCAGTTTCTATAACTCCCCTCTGCTGGCTTCTGTTTTCTTTCTTTCGTTGATGCAATGAAAATTCTAGCCTTAGGCCAACTAACTCCTTTCTTTTTTTTAAATCTCAAAAAATCAAACACTTATGCCTATCGCTCGGTTATTTTTCTCCCTGTTTTGCTTAAAGCTCAGACATGAACAAACATCAGTTGTTAATACTTTAAAGCCTAGAATGTTATGAAAAGAGAAAAGTTAAGCCATAAAAAAAAAAAAAAAAAGATTTAAAAAAGATTTCTTAGGTTGTTTAGGGTTTTTATTTTTCTGTTGGTAAGAGTCAGAGTTTTATTATCTTTTCAGCTGGATGGCTGGATTTTAAATAATCTGTTGCTGTTTCTTTGTTTTTCCTATTTAATAACCACAGACTGTGTTTTATTATACTGCCATGGTGCTCAGAATCTGCAGTGGTTCTTATTTTCTATGTCATAAATAAATTAAATAACAAGTAGAGTATTAAACACCAGAAACATGCAAGCAAAGAATGCTTTTGAAAATTATATCAATTCAGACACAAAACCTGATAAAACTAAATTATATTGGCTTCTGAGTATAATAAACATGCTTACCTTGTGGTTGAAAAAGCAGTTACGGATTTCTTTAACAGAAGGCAACATAAATATCATTAAGAAAGCTGCAAATAATTCATGAAATGTATTTACTATTTTTATGAATATTTTAAATGCTGCAGGACTCATAAAGCTAGCTAAAAAAACCACAAACCCTTCTCATTTGATCTGAATAGCAAGAGATTTAATTGAAAACTTGAAGTTTCTCAATAAGCTGGTACAAAATCTGATGAACTCTTGCTTTCCAGGATAATACTTTCTGTGGAAACTTTTAAAATGGCACATGTTCCAAAATACCTTTAAATTATCACACACATTCTCTACCTTTTATGTCAACCAGGTTGTTAATACTTGCTGCAGGATTAAAACTGTTTCCAAACACTAAAATCCTCAACAACTCGAATTTCTAGGAAAGTGACACCCTAGAGTTTAGTTGTCGTACTAATAAAATTACTTTTCATTAATTATTTGACAGATCAGGAGGTGTTCAATTCTGAGATCACTTTCCTTAAGGGTAACACAGGTCCACAACTCTAAATAAATATATTTGCTTGTTGCTCTTGCTCCTGAAATAGCAGACTAGAAAAAAATGAACTCTCTTTTTTGAAAATGTGTTCCTCAACCTTAAGAAAGAGTTACATATTAGTCATGTATTACTTTTAAGTTATCATTGAATGCCTCAATTTACCCAGAGTATCTGGAGTCAGCTGAATTTATAATGGCAATATTATAAAGGAAAATAGGAAATCCTCTGATGTCCAAAGCATTAGTCAAGGCCCTGATCCTGCAAAAATTTTCCTTGTGTGTCCTGAGAAATACCCTCAGTAACTATGTCGCAGACCATTTCATCAATGGCCCTGAGGACTATTTACATGGGACCTAGCCTCTGATTTCACGAAATGTTTTTGATTTCAAGAGGACTTCTTGCAGTGCATGAGCAGAAGTCTTTGAAGGCTCTATATACCTATATACCCTAGCCTGATCCTGCTGCGCTTCCCCAGACAAAAACCCTCTCTGGAAGAACGCAAGTTTCCACTGAGTGTCTTACCTTGACTGGGAAGTTTCTAATACTTGTCTCAATTTGTTGGGGAGCCAGTGGTGCCTTAAGAAAGTAACTTTGGGAAGCTGAAGTGTATCCTACATGTCTAAACTGTGAGAACTGGGGGGTGAGATGTTTTATTTGTCTAGTGATTATGATTAATAGTCACCATTAACTTACAAAAAAAAATTGTGTAAATACCAGGTTTTGTTTGGCCTCTGTAAAATTAAAATGTGTCTCAGCTTTAAGTGAGTCTAAATCCTAATTCACTTTAAATGCCCTCCCATACATGTTGGATATTGTGGTTTATCACACATTCCACTGTGTAACATGCGTAAGAAATATTGATGACCAATATAGATTAGCTTCAACATTTTTATTAAACAATCCTATGTTTCAGCATAATTAACATAAAAATGAAATAAATCATGGAAACAGGTAACCATTTTATATGATTTATGCAGTATAAGATTGTGACAGATGAGGGCAAGCTCGTTTAATGTACAATGGGGAAAAATACGCAGTGATAAGTGAATGCTAACACTGTACCTTAAAATCAATAAATGCTGATGCAGCACAGTAATAACTCAACTGGGTTTAGATGTGAAGCCTCAGTCAACTTGCATCAAATTAATCTGCTCTGGAAATAGTATTCACGATGTTCATACTTGCACACCATTAATTACATAAGGTGTAATTATAAAGCTTTATTAATCATCATGATATTTTAAATTGAAAGTTTTGTATATCGTTGTAGCCTGTTATAATAATTTAAGACGTATATATTAAAACAAGAAATATGTAGCTGAGATGCTGGATAGGAATTATTAAGCTTAAGATTGAAAAGGCTGAATAAGATTAAAAAGCAAAAAAAGTAGACAAGGACAAATAATTTTATATTGAAGAATAAAAATTGAAACTTAGGTGCTAATTTTGCCAAAAATCAACCTGTCGGAGTTGCAAATACCTCACTTTCAAAAACAAATTTTAAAAAATAATCATCAAGGGAACTGCAATTACAATTCTGTCAAGCAACCAGGGAGAAAGACAAGACTGCATTTACTTTTCCTGAAGCTGAAATTGTAAACACCTGCTCTTTATCCTGAAATTTATACCAGAATTTCCATCTCTTTCTTTCTTGAAAGATATGACAAGACAGAGACTACGTCTTCTCCTGTATTTTGTATAAGGCTCTGTGCGTTGGCAGCTCTCCATAAATATTGATGAGTGTAACAGAAGAGTTAACTGGGGTTGGTCCAACAGTCAAAGAATAAATCCTCCACTAAATACACTGGGGTTTTCAAAGATCTGATTATATCACCTACAAGTTCAGGACTTTGTTTTCCTTACTGGGTGTTTTTTTATCCTGTTGTTATATTTTATTAATGTTGTTGCAGACCCCTGACTGTTTAGAGTTCTGGCATCTTCTTTTTGGCCAGTCTCCCAAAATGACATATATAGGATACCCCGCTCCACAGAGAACAGACAAATAATACTCATGTAGTCCTACTCGCTTTTCTGCTCACTCAAAATGTAGTTAGGGAAGGGCTTTGTTAAGATAAATGTTAATGTTCCCACTCTTCACCTCTCACCAAAAGAGGGGGATTGAATAAAAAAACTATGTACATGACTGAAGCTTGGAGAAACAGCAGCATTTCTATAAACTACATTTAAACATTTCAGGGACTGAATTTTCCATTAGCATCAAAGTGATCATGAAATCCAACGTACTTATATGTTCCTTCTCATGCAATTCGCAGAGCCTGTATTTTCATTTGTTTACAACACATCTGTAGATTTTTCTCTAAACAGATTGTAACATTTGCTAAGCAACTCTGTTTTCTTTCTCCATATTTTCCTGTGAATTGATATGAACTTTCTATAAGATAGAGGATAAATATGTACAGGTTTTGTGGTTTCTGTTGTTTTATTTCTTAACATATAAAATTAATTAAAAAAACTCAGATATGAAGATCTCTATAGAATTTGTGACCCTGAACTACACATGCTAATTTAAAGAAAGGTAGAATATTATGGAGATTTTTAAAGTAACCAATAAACCCCAGAAGGACAACTTTTCTTTTTCACACACAATGTGATTCTGCAATCTTAATTATAGTAATCCTCAAACCACACGTGCTCTGATCAGTTCTTAAATCAGACGCTGAAATCGAAGGAAATTTCTGTTTGACACACAGACGACTGTTCATATTTCTCCAGCTGCTCTACCCTGAGTTTATACACTGTCTTGAAGATTATGTTCTTCTTTAAAACCTGAATCAGTAAGCAAATACAGTAATTCATAAGATTTAGAGCCGATTGTGTTCATTGGAGAATGCTAACACGGCAGAGAACAACTTTTATACAACAACTTTGAGAAACCCACAGTACATCAATGCACACCGAATACCTGTACCAATACATTTTCGTTACACATGAAACAGAAAGGATTCCTAACTGCAATAAGACCTTGAGCGTATAGAGTAGCTAGTTTCTTAAATTAAACTAATTAATTTTCTACAACCTTCCATTCATGGCTAACATATCATCAGCGAGGGATATGGAATGCTAAGCTATAAAATGCTAGAAGCTGTGGAAGGGGAGCTGGGTTTGAAGGATACATGCGAAAAGGCCTCAGGATCATTAACTTCTCTCCTCAAAGCTTAGGAATAAGCACACTTTCTTTCTTTCTTTTCCACTGGATTTCAGATGTTGCTGTCTTATGTGAATTTCCTTGGCTGTGGTACAGTTTTAGTCCGTAAAATGCAGGCTCCTAATGAAAATATTGACACAGCCTTAACTGAAGTGACAGAAATAGTGCTATTATCTTGCCTTGATCAGAGGGATGCTATTACAGAGATAAAACTTGTTAAATATCAAATGGACCCCATGTCTTTAATTGTGGAATCCGATCAATACTGAGGAAAAATGAGAAAACATTTGTGAAGTTTTTTTGAACGTCAACCCAAAGTCAATAAGATGAGATTTTTCACTCTTGTACATAAAATATAAGCAAATTAGATCAAGAAGGTCTCATTTAATCTTCACCCAAAGCAGACCTCACCTGGCATCTTGAAATCCTAGAATTTTTTTTCCCTTAATAAAATTGTTGTCACCCAATTGGTGAGCTGAACTAATTTTTTGTGACCTTGGTAGGCAATCAGGCATTAGGAATAACTACTAATTATGAAATAATTTTCTTTGATCAAATCAAATATTAAGACAGCTTTTTGCAAAATAGATATATTTATTTCTAGAACAAAACGACTTTACCCATGGGATGACATTCCCCAAAAATCCTCACCCAATCCTTACCACTCATCGGGCAGATTTAACCAATTTTTGTGTGATGACAGAGCAGGTTGTTAGGGATGGGTTTTGATTTTGAGCAAGAAATATTCTCCATATTCCTTTTTGGAATTACACTACATTTGTTGTTTTATACTGAAATATTTTATATTTCCTTTGAAATCTCTCATGTTACATGAACCTTATGAACTATATAGCTCTACCTCAAAATAGGTTTGTGTGTGATCCATAAATATCATCTAACAAAATAATGTTTTTATAACTGTCAATTAATTTTTTTGCCAAAGTTAACACTTTAAATCCAAGTAAATTATTGTGTCTAGCCAGCCAAAAAAATGTCAAGCTCTCCATTAACTGGTGTATAAAACTGTCTGACTTTCCTTGCCGACAGATTTGAAAGAAATTGCAGATAACTGAAGAGAAACTGATTTAGCAGATGGTTAGACGTGCATGGTGAAAAGCTATATATATGTATGGATATATATAAATATATATTATTATTAATATTTTTCCCATTGGGAAGAACGGCTGACCCAGTTCCGCTTCTTCTTTAGAAAGTGCTCCTTTCCAGACTAAACACAGACTTTGGGTGGGGTTGTGGGGATTGCATGTATTGTACAGTACATATTTTCCCAGGAAAACACAATCTTGGAGTGACTCTGGCTAGTCATGAAACAGAAAGAGGGAGGCTTGTGGAGATGCCTCTGTGTGGAGGGTATTAGGGAGGAGTCTGCCTGCCATGGAGTGGATGGAGAGCTTCTTGGTTCCCTTCCTAAACCCCGGGCTGTTTGCTTAGATAACAGGACAACTTTGGCACGTATATGATCTCCCACACTTATTGCTCCTGTTATTATTTTCTCTGAATGTTAAATTATGCAAAGAATTTTACCATGACTACCTGCCTTCTTACTGCCTGAGTTATGGAGGTAATTACAACATGGGCTGTTCCTTTTTCTTCTCTTTTTATCCATGGCGGCTCCTTTCAGCTTGCTTTCATAGGCCCACAAACTAATATAGTTTTGCAGCAATAGATTGATTACAGTCTCATCATTCTAGGTGTCGTCTAGTGTTTCCACATAGCTGAGAATGAACAGTTTATGAAGTGCCAATTGCAGCCTCCAGCTAAAGAAAGGCTCCCCAGGGCTTCAGGCGAGCTCTGGCTGCTACCAGACTTTATAATTATTTCCCACACTTTTCCCCATCCTCTCCTACTTGTCCTTTCCCTTGTCTCTAACCCCCACCGCCTAGGCAGGGTCACTGAACTTTAATTTTATGTCAGTGGCATTTGGCTGCAGGAGGGATTAAAGGCCGGGAAGAAGTGAGACTAGGCGACAGCATGGGAGATAGAAAGGGAAGGAATGAGAGCAGGCATGAGAGAAAAATGGCAAAGCACAGGCCAAGCTTTAAAGGGACGACAGCCCTCGTCTCAGTAGGCAACGGCCAATGTGTGGGGCTGGACACAGACTTACTGGGCATGGGAAAGGTTCACAACAGAAGGACAGCCTCTGCAGGATCTGGTATTACTGGGGGAGTTAGTTCTGCTCCTCTGTGCCTCACATGGAGCATGATGTTGTAGCACTGAGAGCATTTCCCATGCAAAAGTGGAGGGAAGTCCATCATGGTGGGGAGAAGTTGCATACAGACAAAGGGCAAAGGACAGGATAAAGACAGAAAATGTGCAAATGAAAGAGAAAATTAGTCCAGGTATGGGTTTCCTCTGCTAATAAGCCTTGCAGGTGAAGGGAGCAGTTTTCTTCTCAATCCCTCGTGGCAGAGCAACTACCTCAACCTCCCCAGGCACTTGGCTCCCTGGGCAAAACTTTTTATCCTTGCAAAATAAAATGCAGATCCCCCCACCATTCACTATGTGTGTGCAGGGAGTACACAGACAGGCTACTAACATTTGCAGCCATAAATAATGTAGAAGCTAGCTTTTAAAAACCGCAGGTTAAAGGATGAGGGCTGCCATGACGCACACAGAGAGGTTGAGATCAGAGGAGCAGCTAAAAGGGGTCAGGAGAAACAATGAATCCCCTTGTTCTGAGTCATATTTATGAGTGCTCCATTGCACCTAAAGTTCATATTTTATTAGCTAGGCCATGGGGTTTCCCCATTTGCTCATCTCTTAAAATAACACCCCTGGTTAAAATTTCCTATAAAACACAGAAATGCTACAGCAGGCAGAACTTGTCAAGCCTGACAACTACATTATTTAAGTTTGAGGGTGGGGTACACCAAGCAGGAGCTGGTTTGTGTTTTGTACTGAATTATGAATTTGTTTCTATACAAAAAATGACTGTGAAGCAAGTAGAAAAGGAGAGGTCTTACAGCTCAGCTCTCCACTGAGAAACTTCCTGCTATTATTGAGAGATGCTCCAAAAGGTAAAACTAAATGTTTAGTTCCCAACTCTTTTTGAGCAACACTTCAATGTCATGTATGGTTCCTTGCCAGAATGTGCCTTTACTTTTTTTCTCCACTGTAATTTGGGGCAAATTGAGACAACGATTATTAATGAGTCAGCGCCTAGAAAACAGCTCAGGACAGCTAGCGCTGGTACCTGATATATATCCATAGCTGACAACCAGTGGCTCTGCAGAAGCAAAACTCTGCCTAATTGTCTTTTTGGAGGAGAATCAGGAGGAGATAGGAATTTGAATAGCTGAAATTTCTGTTAAGTTTATCTTTATCTGGTTTAGTACTATTACCCATTCAGACCCCATGAGAACATAGGGGTCTTTTCCAACCTCCATGATTCTGTGATTCTATCCCTTTGTAGACTGTGTCTGTCAAATGAAATTATTGTTTTTCTCATTCTCATGTACTTGGCTGTAGTCAAATTAATGAAGCTAAATTCATATTATCTTTAAAAGCTGTACCAATAATCCAGACAAATTATTATTAATTAATAACAATTTGCCTAGGCATATCCATTGAAAACATCCCTTTTTTACAAGTGAGGCTGAAATATAGGCAGGGTATTCAGCTATAAGGTACTGCAAAATAATTTCAAGAAAATACTGTGCTGGACTTTTAAGGTGTGGGTGGCATCACTTTTGGAGGTAAAGGTGTTAAATTCTGTCCTGACAATTCCAGACTACAGAAAAGGAAAGAGCAGGGGCACTGAATGATTTGTGAGTGATTTTGGAGCAGTGGGCAGATGGCACCTGATGGTACCTGGTGCCTGGAGCCATGGGATTCTAGTGGTATAGTCTGCAAAAACATTAGCTGAGAAACCAAAAAAGTGGGTGAACAGTAGTGTGGATGATAAAGCCATGGGAGCAAGAGAAAGCTCAGCGTGCAACCCCATGACAGCTGTAGTCTTTGTGGTGATTTATGATGACTGAGATCCAGCAGGAACATAGCTTTGGGAAGGCTGTTCCCAAGGTTACCTCCGCTGGGGTATCTGTCAATAACTACAAGTCATAACATGTTAGTGATCCCAAAGGTTAATCTGCTACTCCTAACCAGGTTGCCTTGCTGCCTCATACATGAAATGTGTACAAACATTTTGCAGTGAGTCTGTCCCAACCCCAGCCTAGCTTTAACCTGAAAGTCAGAGAGTGAAATCTATGAGCATCTGAATAGGAAAAACCTGAAGAGCTTCAGACAGAGAACAAAACCAACAGGCCTCTGTTTTCCAATCCATAAAATTACTATGGGCAAATACTTTTGTGTTCATTTTCATTTCTGTGCACTCTCATTCTTTGACCTGGAATAGCTTTCTTCTTATGAAGCCTCTCTTACTCTGGCTGTGAGTTCTGTAAAATACCTCGCTCCTAAGAGCCTCACAACACCTTGCGTTTCCTCATGGTGATCTCAAGCGTTATTTTAGAAAGGGCTATAAAAAGCCCTTCTATCAGGGCAACAAGTCTATTTATTGTTCTTGAAACAGACAGTTTTACAGAAAAATGAAAAAGAAAAAGAAACACTGGAATTAAAGCACCAAAACTGAGATTCGAGATCTGGTGCAATGGAGAGAGGATGTGTGGCTAGTTTAACTCTTGTTCTCAGAATATATATTTGTGCCTCCCTGAGCATGTGTGCATGCGTATCAGTCTGTGTGCATGGCTCTGTGTATGTAATATAGAAAGCATGTAAATCTCTTCAGTTTTAGTCATAGGGATTTTTTCCCCCTTAAATCATAATATTCTTTCCCATCGATACTATGTGGCTTTAGCAGCCCTGACCTTTCAAGCTGCCTGTTTGGGCCAGTGTTTATCAGATGACCGTTTGACCTCCTTGTTAATTGTACTTAATTACATCCTGTTGTAACATTTTGAAATAAGGAGGAGAGTTTATGGATCTGCTCCAAAGAGCTGAAGCCTAAAACGGCAGCAGAATTCACTGGTATGAGGTGCTGTATAATCTTGTAGTTTGGTCACTAAGAGCTGTGCCTTGTACAGTTCATTGCAAAATTGGATTCTTAAACTACTCCTTTTCCATTTAAGACCTTTGGTACTTCTGAGAATAAAATAATACAATTTTCTTTGTTCTGAGAAGGGCTTCTCCTCTCTGATTCTCAGCTTGGAGCTTTCTCCACAGAGATCAAGGAAGGAGTGAGAGGCCTATCATGAGTACTGCAAGAGCTGAAGTTCACTTATGATGATATAAAAGAGACAAGCCTCTGTTGCCACAAGTAATCTCTCTGTAGTTTTCCGAAACTTTAGAGTTCCTTATGCTTCCCTAGGATTGCAAGTTCCCATGAGCTTTTTGACACTTGTATAATACTTGCTTTGAGATTTTCTGTGCATTGATGATTTATGGGCACATCTAAAGTTTCTTTAAAGAGCAGCAATTACCCTCTGTTGTTGCAGAAAAACAAAAATGAAAACAAATCAACATCCAGAAACAAATGCAGTTCTTGAAAATGGGCACTCTAAAGGCTCAGAAAACAACTTCAAACACTTCTTATTTTATAATGCTTTTCATATAGCTGATGGCTTTTGAAACACATGGGGTTGACCATACTGCTTCTTTTCTCACTGAAGATGATATATATATATACACATATATATAAGCTTCCTCTACTGTTGTTGTTCCATAGCTCACTTTCTGCGAACTTGATTTATAATGTTATAGTAAGCTTTATTGCTTAAAATGAATTAACATAAAAAGGAATAGAAGCTATGAAACAATTAATACCAAGCGAAAATATAGTCCCAAGCCTTTAAGGATCACAAGGCAAAAGGCACCTTCAATTCTATTTTATGAAAAGACTGATAATTAGACTTATTGAAGAATGAAGTGTCATGAAGCATTAATTGTCTGTGGCAGTAAACTACACATAATTATGGCATTATTGGAAATAGTTTATCATCCAGCATTAGTCACATTCTAGATAAAAAAGACATGTTACTTAGTGTTGTGCTGTGAGACTCTCGGCTGACATAGTACTGCCCATGATTATCACCAACTGTACTGCTGTAAAAGCTAAAAGTCTGTACTAAGCCTTTCAGGTAGCAAAGGTTAAACCTACAGCTCAACTACACACAATTGCATTTACAGTTACATGTTTTTTGCATGTTGATTTAAGTTACAAGCTTATGTGCTTAAAAATAAAATAGAATTTGCTGAATATCATAGTGAGGTATTCAAAAGATCATAATGTTTAAATTCTCTGGTGTTAGGCAATAATAAGAATAACTGAAATAATACTATTAAATAGGATGACTTCCAGGGATGGCTGCTTTTTTTTTCAGAATTTTGAGAGGTATGTGTAATGTGAAACAATATAGTATCATTTATCAAAGTAGTTTAAAATGAGGCATTATTTCAGAATAAAGTTCTTTCTTTGATTCCTTGGTGTGCTCCTTTATTAATGTCATCTTATAGCTATCGACTATGGGTCTTCAAAAAGTAATTTTTTTAATCACTTCGTAAACTATTGAATTAATAATCATGTTTACTGAGGCTGTATATCATGATTAGATCACACCTACAAGGAGATGAAATTTTATATACATATAATTTCTTAATTTAAGTAAATACATTTAAAATAATATTTTATAAAATGTTTTTGCTTGTATATTTTATATATATATACACGGTAAAGGAAAAATCCAGAGACAGTTTATGCTGTGGAGTGAATACCAAGTCAATAGAATTCATGTGGCAACTCAC
Source organism: Phalacrocorax aristotelis (assembly GCF_949628215.1). Classification (NCBI taxonomy): domain Eukaryota; kingdom Metazoa; phylum Chordata; class Aves; order Suliformes; family Phalacrocoracidae; genus Phalacrocorax; species Phalacrocorax aristotelis. Next base: position 27,609,180 of record NC_134278.1, on the reverse strand, counting down.
TGGGTCGAACGGAGGGAGTAATACCATTAAGATTAACAATATATTGCCCCTCTTTGGTTTCCCAGAAATTGTGTTTTGCTTCCTCCATATTGTACGTATTCGTTAGAAGTGGAAAATACAAAGGATGTGCTTACTAGCATATGTGTGTATACAGGAGAGACTAATGCAAAAGGGGTTAATCACAGGCCTCAAATCAATGAAACAGGCACGTGCATGAACTGAAAACTTAGCTCCATGTGTACAGCCCCCGAATAAATTATGACCTGTTCATCCTGCTTTTACATTACCATCTGCTGCTGTACAGGAATGAAGCTTCTTTTATTAACATTATGTCACCTTGGGCCAATGAGATTTACCATGGACTCCATTAAACCTTGCTGCTTCATCTTGTCCGCAGGTAGGGAGTGTGCTTTCATCAAAATGGGAATGAAAGCAAGCACCCAAAAGAAGAGATTGTGATGCTTGAAGTTTTGGGCATGGGCAACAGATGGTTCTAAATTACTTGAAAAGGAAAACCTGGCCCCTCACCAAAGATGGGGGCAGTAGTCACTTCTAGCCTTAGTAGAAACAAAGGTTTAGCACAAACATCTGCAAAGGCAAAAGCTGATCAGATGCTGTAAAATGCATACCAAATATTCTTAATAGTATTGCACCAAAAAGATTGCATTTGAAATAAAGGCACTATGTTTGTGGTCAGGGTCCTACTCCCTGTTCATTCTTACCCTGTGCCCAGAAAGGCACCCAAATTTTGTCTGAGACACATCAGCTCAACTATTAGGAGAGAAGCCAGTATTATAACATATAATATAAGCTTCAGGAGATCATCTTTGTGTTCTTCCAGAGATATGTTACACCTATAGATACCTACAATCAGCCTGGGTATTTTGTTTCTAAGTAACTTGGCGAGGAATATGAGAAATGCAGTCCCACATGGGATAACAGTGAAAACACAGGAATGATACAAGCATGTTCATGGTCCTGGGCAACCAGCTCCAGGTGGCCCTGCCTGAGCCTGGGGGCTGGAGCAGCTGACCTCCTGAGGCCCCTTCCAACCTCAGCCGTTATGTGACACTGTTATAGAGTGGTTACAGAGGAGGAGGATCTTACTCCTGTCTTAGGCATTGACATCAATCATTCCTACTTTTTTTTTGGTGTGGAGTGGTGATCTTAATCAGACAATTGTTGGATGAACAGCTCTGTGTGCTCAAAGTGCATGCTTTTTCTTTCTATTTTGGAAATTATTTTCTTGCTTTTTTTTGAGACCCCTGGTCTCTCTCCCCAGATCTGTCCAAAGTAACCTACTGTGAGGGATCACCACCTATTGCAGCGATACCTGGAGGTAATCTGAGCTCTTTCATGGCACAATTTTTTATGAGGATTGCTTTGCCTTTCATCTGGCCGTGCAGGTGTAATGCTGGATGGCCAACCTAGAGATCTTTTAATTTACTAACAATCAGTGAGTTTCTTCCCTGAAAGAGGGATGAAATGTTCATTAACTTTGGTAAGATTTAAGTCTCAGGAAAAAATGTCCAGGTGTTTTTTCCTTCTTGTTGAGAGGACTTATTCCATATGGGGGGCTTATATGTGGGTGAAATAATCTCTCTTTATGAGAATAAATCATGATCAGATTAGACTGCCAGAGCTGCAGAGGAGAGGGTGCGGTCTGAATCAGTATAACAAGCTGTTAAAATCACAGCCAGCTCCCAAACCGGCTGTTAAAACCTGCTGTCTGAAAATGCCACTCCTCACCACTGCCGCCCAGTCTCCTGGCTGCTCTTCCTCCTCATCTTCCTCCTGTTTGCCCCTGGCTGTAATGTTTGGAAGGGCCCATCCCTGCTGTGCTTCTGGCCCCATAACTCTGTTTCTCAGCACCACTGCTTAGGCTCTCCTAGGTGGGTCCTTCGTGTTGGCCAGTAGCAAGGATGCATAGGGCAAACCTTCCAAATGAGGGCTAACAATTTATATGAGATGAAATTCCAATCTCTTTAATTTTTTAATTTTTAAGGTGATGACTCAGTTAGTACAGTGAATAGCCCAGTATACACTTGTGAACACACAGAACAAATCTGAGCAACTCTGAATTAATTTGAGCCATGCTGAGATACTAGCTAAGCATATGGCCTGTGATCAGCTATTTTTTGCAAATGTATTTAATAGTCTATCTATAATATAGCATATCAAAAGAATTTTTAATTTATTACATTTTTCTACTCTCTAAATGAGGTGTCCTTGAGGGTTTCCTTCCTCATCATTGCTACAGCTGGACTGTTTTTTATGGAATGTTTGGTCAGTGTTAATGGGTATGGGTAATATTAAAATACTCAGATCTGAGCACGGGGTAAGCAGAAAATAGTGCCTATCCAGTTGTGTCTAGTTTGGCATGCAGACACAACTTCCATGGACACTTTCCTGACAAATTCCACAGTGGGAAATGGAGTTTATTAGATGACATGTGCAAACGGTAAATGGCAGAGTGACTTGCCACCTCTGGGTGGAAGTGAGCAGAGGGTTAACATGAGCAGGAACCAAGGAGATGTGGGAAGATAGAATGGGCTTTAATGTTTAGCTTTTACTCCCCTGTCAGTTGCCCTATGATGATATATGCCCCTTCACCCTTCTCAGAAGTTATGTTCCATCTGTACACTTTTACAGTGTCAAAACAGTTATAACTTACACCTATTTTCTGACCATTGGATCCCAGAAGTGTATCTTTTGTTCCTATTCAATTGCAGCTGAACCCAAGAGGGATCCTTTTTTCTGTCATTTCTTAACCTTGAGGTTGTGTTGATCTGACATCCTGACTTTCACACACAGTTAGAAACCTGGGAATAATTGTTAGTTTTCTTTGTGGTGATCTGTGTTTAGAAAAAAACAAAATTAAATATGAGAAAAAATTGAAGTCTATTGATAGACAGTATCATAATGTACTGGCTTTGCCAAAGCTCAGGCAAAATCAACATCACTGAAATGCAGATGAAACTAACAACCTCAGGCATGGTGGTGTAAGGATTAGCTAATTTATCTATGTCTTAGCTCAGAACTACATAATGCAGTGATCTTTTCTCTGATGGTTCTGTTCTTTCAAGTAAAAATTTATCGTTGATGAAAATGAACACAACTTAAAACCTAGTGGATATGCATTTTTAAGATAGGTATTTGTGATTGGAGTGCCTTCTTAATATAGTGTGACTTAAAACAATGAAGAAATCAGAGGGTTGATACTTGCTACATTCAAAATAGCAAACTGCACATGATTTTTTCTTCATTGCCTCCTCCCAGATCCTCGGTTGCAATGCTTCTCTCTTTTGGCACACATTACTACTGACAGCACAAAATGGGTCCAAATATGACCTGTTACTGTTAATGCTAGAAGCTGCGACCAGGTGGACTTTCAACCTGAAGAAGATTCAGCTGAGATTCATTCTATCACTGCTAGCAGAATTAAAAAGCACATACATGCAGTGTATCTTTTGTTGTGCTTCGGGCTACAGCTGAACAACTGGAGTGAAAGTTTTGCGTTTTGGAGGTTGAAGGTTACAGTGAATTATACTGCCAAAACCAGAAGAAAAATCAGATATTGAGGAATCACTTTGTCTGCTATCTTTTGTTTTAGGATAGTGATAATATCCAGACTTAGACTCTCATAATTCTGTTCACTTCCAAAACTCAATCTCTTTATTCTGGTTACTTATTCCTACTGTTGCATTGGCCAGGATCAAACCAGCAGAAGAAAAAGCAGGATGTTGCTTTTCCATGTATTCCGTATCAACATCTGAAAGCCTTCCAGCATTTAATTATCATTGGACCAGCTGCAGTGTAGCACTTGTTTTGACTTGTTGAGCAAGTACATTTGACTTGGAAGATACAGAGAAGAGTAAACGGAATGAATAACACAGGTTTACCAATGAATTTTTTCAACAAAACATTGATTATTGAATGAAGACCAGCAATTTCATTAGAACATCTATTTTATCCCATATTTCAGGGTGAAGTAACAGGAAGGCATCACAGGTAATCTCATGGTGTACAGAACGCCTGGGAAATAATGTGTGAGAAAGCTGAGCTCAGTTCCGTCTCTTTGGTTGAGGCATTTCTTCAGGTCTGTGCTTATAAATATTGCTGGCAGGCACTGTTATGCAGTTCCCAGGAACTCCTTCTGATCAGGGTGAATGCCAAAAGCTTTTAATTACTAACTGAGCTCTAATTCTTAAAATAATTCATGAAAAAAAAAAAAAAAAGAAATTTATCCTTTTACGTATTCACTTATATGCTACCATGTTTTTGTAGCTTCCATTATTTGCCTGGTTGCTACCTACCACTTACTAAAGTTGAATACCTTGCATTTACATTTTGAGAGGATTATAAAGTAAGAATCACATCATTTCAAAGTCCACCTTAACAATAATTTAGTGTTCCAAACTATTTTGACTTCTGCAAATGTGTATTTTGTTAATTGCTAAGAATTTATCAGATCTTATTGACTGCGACAACTAAGTTAAAAACTTAAAATTTTAATAATAGAACAGTTCTTCCCTGGTCATTCTCAGAAGATGTAATACTAAATGCTTGGGTGAGATACATGAATATTCTAACTTATCTTTTTATGAAGTATGGGATATTGAAATACATTTCTTCTATGAGGCATAAAGAAAGAAAACAAATATGTGCTTGAAAAAAAGTCCAGGCAATGTATTTTTTTTTAATTATAGTTTTCATTCTTGCTCTAGGTTCTGTTGCAGTCACTCAAGGTTTTCTCATTGACTTTATCTTGACTTGAATTACTTTGCAATTCATACAGTTCAGTAATTCTGTGCAATTATGGAAGGGGTATTCTACCATTAAAAGTCTGGATTCAATAAACAATGGATGATTTTTCATTTACTGAAACTGCCACTAACTGCACAGTATTTCATCAAACAGTTTCAAACTGTCCCTAATTTAGTTAAGCAAAACAGCTAAATGTTGCTCATTGATGTCAGTAACTGACTGCAAATAAAGAATTTAGTGAAATAACTCTAAATTTACAGCAGTGTAACTTCCTTCAGAATATGACCTACCAAGCTTTCTGCTTTGTGTTTTAATAAGAAAGTATATTATATTTAAAAACAATTTACATCATTCTTTCAAAACCACATTTGTAAATCTATAATTACTTTAAGTACAACCAATCTAATAATAATAAATACAGAGAAACTCAAATATACAGTAGTGCAATAAAGCAGTCCTTAAGAAATGAACTGTTGCAATGAAAAAAAAAGGTAAAATTTCTGCAGACTTACCCTCCCTAATTAAGCAAAATTCTCACTGATTACAGAAATAGTTCTGCATCAGTTGGAAGGGGATCAGAATTTGGATTAAGATTCTGACAATGAGTTTTGTGTTTAAGATAAGATATGTGTGGATTGTAATTTTGGGGACACCTATTTTCAACCTCTGCCTACATTTTTGAATTAGGGGATCCTTATATACCTGCTTTGGGGCTTTGAGGATTAGTTGATCCATTTTGATTGGAGACAAGGTCCCAAAAGATCTCGAATCAGAAGGTAAATTCTGAACATCCACAAGACATTTGGTCAGACATGACTGAAGCCTGTGCATTATATTTCCCCACCTCACTCTGGTGAAGGAGATGAGGAGGGAAATGAAGGGTTATTAAGCCTAAATCACCCACTTTCCCTTACTATTGGCTACAGAATAGTCAGGGGGGCCACCATCACTCCCTTGATCAACTGATGAAAATGGGTAAAAAGAAACGAAGAAGACTTGGTACTAAAAGGAGAACAAGCAAGTGGGGACTCTAAAGCTTTGTAGTTAAAACACTCAGCTGAATGATTATCTAGTAAATGCCTAATATCAAATTAATGGGGAAAAAAAATAGTCAGATGTGGGAACAAAAACTTATTTCTTTCTCATTTTGACCCCATCCCAGGCCCAGGATGTCCCACTGCTGGGCTACTCAACATCCCGGCAGTTAGGATACAGTCATTGAAAGAAGCTGATAGGAATTGAAATGTCCTTTGACTGAGCAAGGGCTATTTCTTAGTCTTATTCTCTGGAGCTGCAGATGACTAAAGGGGAAATGTAGATAAACTCTTCTGTTCTTCTTACTGGCTGGTGCAAGACAGTTGATCCTTAACAAACAGAAGTGTGTCTCTCCACTGACCATATCAGGCAGCTGTCTCTGGTGTCCAAAACAATACTTTAAGGACAGGTGACTGTTTTTAACAATTTCAGTGTCTAACTCAAAATAGATTTCCTGAGTCCGGATCAGTATTCTTACCGTTCTGTAAAACAGATTAAGCTTACTAAAGCAGTAGTGCTTAGACAAATATTTACATTGTCTGCTAATATATTTTTTTAATCATCATTTTAGGAAAGCTTCATCTAAATTTCGAAAGTTAATGTTAATTTCCTACAGAGTAAAAGCCTAAACAAAGCTACAAAGCTTTAAAATATATTTTTAAAAATCTGTTATCTGGTCTCCTCAGCTGAGAATGGCATTCTAATGAATGTGCTGGTTAGTGTGCTCTGATGCACTTCACTAAAATATTACCTAGCATAGCTGGTTTTTTTTAAAATATCTTTCATTCTGGTTTAGGATCACATCTTTTCTCCTATCCACATGCCCTACAAAATATTTGTTGCTTTATTTTGTAAAATGTGAGTCAGTTTAAATAGTCTAATAGAAGACAGAATGTGTTTGTAGAATTTGAATGTTGGAGAGAAGAGCAAGAATGAGGTAAACAGCTATTTGATGTCTGTCTTTTCACAGTAGCACAATAGCTAATTCCTAGGGCCTCTGACCTTTTAGTGTCCTGTAACAGAGTACTTGCATTAATCTGTTGCTTATCTGTCACCTACCACATTTGATATTTCCAGCCTCTGCTTTCAATTATCAGTCATTTGAGGCAGCACTGAGTAATTTCAGGAGAAAACGCCTGGAACCTTTGACCTGTTTTTGTCAGATAACCACAAGTGTTCCACCGTAGATAAACTATCATTTCATTATATTCAAGATGTAAACGAGTGTCGTTTGTAGTGTATCAGCTTACTGTAACCTTTATCACCTTGAAGTGATTAAAACTGACTGGTTTACTTAGTGCTTATACAAAGAATTCAGAGTCAAACAGTGAAAATCAGTGAGATTAGTGTAAATGGCCCCTTCTAGTTACCTGGTCTGTAAGACCCTCTGTTTTGTCTTGGCATGTATATTTAGTAGTTAAACAGTGACATTAAGTTGATTAGTGAGGCTTCATTATTTGTGATTCCAGTTGGGATCCTCGGATCTTACATCGTAAAATCAGCTTATTACGACATATCTTTGGTTTGTTCCCTGGCTTGCCAAAGAAGCTTTCACTTTCTCTACGTGTCACCCCATACCAATCTCTTCAGGAAAAGCAAAGCACATGTCAGTGGGGAGCTAATCACTAATGAAAGAACATGCCTAATAGTCCCTCATGCACTATGACCTAAACTCATTGCTAGCACTTTTTAAATTTTTTAAGCTAATTCAACAGTTAATCAGACATTTATAGCTGAACTGAACTGGTAAAATAACAATTACTTATTATACTGCCCATCCATATAGGTGTTTTGCATTTTTTTTCCAGAGACAAATACTTTTACTAATGAAAATAAGTGCATGGTATTTTCTCTTGGTGCAAAAGATGACCCCTTTTCCAAAATATGTTTTTGGTGTAAATTATTCTTGATTCTTCTTAGAGTTGGGTTTAGTGTTAATACAGCATGAATATTTCATCAGTTTGCCACATGGGTGGAAAATATCATTCTTTCCCATCTTACACACAGGTGTTTGTGATATTCCCCTGAGCCACGATTTGTCTGATGTAACCATAGTGCTGAATATGTTAGTTTCAGGTGGTATAAAAATAACATTTTAAAAAGTTGATGCTAAGAATCCTTATCAATAAGAGCAAATTAAGAATTTTGTGGTAATCATCATTGACCATAATATTCCAGTTATTTTTACTTAGAAAAGTTATATTCCTCCAATGGCTAAAAAAGGACTTCTTGATTTTCTGGTCAACTGGTTTTTAAATGCTCTGATCGGTCCCACAGAGATGTATTTTGGCAGATGAACTGAGCAGAGCTGGAATGACATGAGAATTCTCTGGAAGAATGGAACACTTAAAAATCTTAACCTGTATTTTTTGGGCTGTCAGTGTTGAAAAGCTTTCGCATGTGAAATAAAAATACTTGAGACACGGTGCCCCCACCTGCAGTTCATGTCATTTCAGCAGGATAAAGGACCTGAGAGGTACCTTACTGAGCATTCACAGTCTTCCCTGTCAAGGCAATTGTTAGATGCAGAAGGGATCAAGACTTGTGTATTATTTTTTTATATTAAAATACTCAATATCATTAAATAACATTTTGCTTTTATAACATGGCTATTGTTCTAATCATTAGTCAACATCACAGCCACTGCTTTTTTTCAGTCTACTATGGAATGCAAGATCTTAACTTGTCTAAATCTGTAAAAATTGTTTCTATGTTTTATTAATTGGCTGATGGAAATTTGCAGTTTAAGATTCTGGCTTCATTGTGGAGAGCGGGATCTCCCTGGACTCAGGGTTTTCCATGGCATTCAGTGGCTGTTCCCTACAGCCCTTCATTTCTGTAAGCTGTTACTACTCCCAAGTCCTGGCCTGTCTGTAAATGCTGTCTCTACCCAAGGAAATTTTGAACTTGTGTCCCTTTCAGATGCCTCTTCCTTGGGTATACACGGAAACGCAGATAAGTACTATCTGTGTGAGCTGTAATAATTAATTTTGGGCTCATCAGGAAGCAGCTATCAGTATTCTTTCAGCAGTTGTGAGTGGTCCTGAGAGAACTCCACCGATGCTATCACAGGGTATTGTAGAGTTTCTGTCTAAACTATAACATATAGGGAGAGAACTGCCATTTCCAAACTATGGTTACTAATTAGAAGGTACTTGTAAGAAACTAGACAAAAGGAAACCTCAAACCCAAATAAGAATGAAACAGGCCAGGAGTACTGGCACTTAAAACCTTTAATTCAGTGTCTAATTCTCCAATGCTTACTCATAGTGAAAAGTGCTTAGTTACCCATACATGCTGGTAAATACTTGTTGAATAGATACTGACCAGAGATATCAGACAGAGTTGATACATTAAACCTGCCTTTAATATATTTTTCCTTTAAAGTTTATTGACATATCTGTTCGACATTAGCTTCAAAATGCTCAGTTATAACTTTACAGACTTGCAGCAAAGTCTTTGCTCTAGAAAAATCCTTCCCTGTTCAGTACATTTGCATATGCTAATCTCTGCCAAGTTCTCTCCGAAATGAAAGGCTTTACTTTGACATTAAAAAACAAAAAAAGCAAACAAGCCCCAAACCTCAAGTCAGATCTCTGTATGTATCTCACAGTTTAAAACCAGCCAGTGGAGCTGCTAAATAGCCTGTATCCTGTTTCTCTTCAGTAGCAGCCCATTCATCTTCAGGTACAGAGCAGCCAGTTTACATGCTCTGCCTCTTTTCTACTTTACTTTTTCTACATAGTATACGATGGCAAACCCATGTAAGCTAAATACGCACTTGAACCATGGAAACCTCACAGTTAGCAGACAATTTTCCTTTTGTCAGCCAGGAGAAAGTTCATTTTCACCAAAGATAAAGTGTTCGTATAGCCTATATATTTTATTTTTGGTGGTTCTTAAGGCGACATAGATTTGTACATTTAAAAAAATAAATGCTAATGAAAAAACGGTAATTTGCAATTTTCAAAGGGTGAAAGGGAAGTGTACTGTAAGGGACTAGCTACATGGCCACAGGTAACACAACTAGTAATAACTGCTCTGAAAATAATGTATATACTTTTCCTTCAATAGCTCTCACTTTAATATGTCCATAACTGTACCCAAACATATTTTTTTTCTTTTAGTACATTTCTATTTCGTAAGACCACTTATACATTATAATAATACACATATGCAGGTTTATATAAAAATATATGTATATTTATATACACATACAAACACATACATATTGTGTATGTAGACAAAATTGCATGGGTGTACACATATACATGAGTATATACGTATAAATACACATAGATATTGTAGTAATGTACACATTTGATTATTCATACATACAATATTTAGTAATCTAAATATGCACTTTTTCAGAACTGACGTTGTTCTTTTCTCAGATCTGAGGACTGTTAATATTAAAACGCAGTAGAAGAGCAGGGGCTGTAGGAGGGAGCATTTAGTGGAGCTGGGTGCGGTCATAAGTGTTTAGCTAGTTATCCAAACTGAATCCCAGCTCTGAGTGTTTTAGGCTTTGTCCACCATCAGTAAAGCAAAACACCTATCTGTCTCACAAGGCAGGTGGAACTTCTCCAGAAGTGAGAAGTTCTCTCTTCTCACAGAGCACAGCTGCTTCACAGGTCAATGATACATTGCACTCTGTGGCAGTGGAAACCATGGATCATTTTCCTTTCCACATCTGTAAAATCTGAAGTATTAATCCCATAAGATGGTCATCAGCCAGTACTGTGGCCTGTAGGTTCCCTTGCCACATCAAAACACGTACTCCATTGCAAAAGTTGCTCCTACCTCAGGGTCAGAACTGCAGCAGACAGTGGAATTAACCCCAAATCAGCTGTAAACTCAAATAAACTGAAATCCTCCGTTTACTCGCCCTTAAAATTCTGTGCAGTCCCGAACTAAGCAATGATGAGGTTAAATTTTTTATTTTAAATTGTGGCACTGTCAGAAGCAGTGGGAGCTCCAACCTGCCCATCCATAGCACGTCAAAGAGACTTCTCAGGCCAGGAGCGGTGCTCCCTTTGCTGCTGGAGTGCCAGAACCACTCAGCCCTGATTCATGGCTCCTTCTGACCACTGGCAAGATGATGCTTATGCCATTAGAGTACAACATGTGTTAATTTGTATGATGGAACTGCTTCTTAAATATATAGTTGTCACAGTGCACTTTAGTACCACTTCAGAATTTATTACATTAAGTGGAAATGAGCAGCATTCCTCTCATCTGCCTCATCATTAGCAGCAATTAGTGTTTTCCAAAATCATCTATGGCTCTGACATTACTACTGCTGTGCTTCTGACTACACTCAAGTCCTAAATCCTTTCACAGCTTTTAGTTCGTCCATATTTCTAGTTATTTTACAGCATGCCCTCTTTCAGCTTTTTGTGATATTCTTTCCACTCCAGCTTCTGGAATTTGTATAAAAGCCACCAAGTTTTTTTTTCTTTTGAACTGAAGACACTGGGCCGGTGGAATTTCCTTTAACTGGAAGTATGTCTGGGCTTGTGGTTTTATTATTTGCACAGTTTTATATTGTCCTGCTTGTTTACTCCCAAGCACAGGGAACGCTCCATTAATCATGGGAAATGGGCATTCATTTCACCTATTTAATTTATGTTCAACTCTTTTTCTCACAGTTGAAAGGGACAAGGACTTCTCCCACCAGCGAAGGCACTATAAAGAGTTTCGCTTCGACCTTACTCAAATCCCACACGGAGAGGCAGTGACAGCAGCTGAATTCCGGATATACAAAGACCGAAGCAACAGCCGCTTTGAGAATGAAACAATTCAGATTAGCATATATCAGATCATCAAGGAGTACCCAAACAGGTACTCTGTTGGCATGAACATATCATGTGTTGAATAACATCTCACATTTCTAGCTTAAGTAAGGAGACAATAGCTGATCATAAACATACCCTCGGCAAGGCATCATCGCTATCACTGTGGCTTGTGCAGTATTAATTCCTAGGCAACGACAACAAATACTGAGCAAGAATAAAACTTATCTTCAATGTAATTTATTCCAGGTTTATGGAGAGTTACATGTCCGATCTCACCAAATAATCTGCCCGTGCACAGAGGGGGTTAGGGTTCGTGTTCTCAGTGAGAAAATGGTGGTGTCGTATGCACAGTCTAAGTGTCTGGATCTGGGAAATGCACCATTTGCTGATGTTGAGGTACTATCAGCCAAGACTCATTTAGGTCCTTAAAGGCAGACAGATTGTTCAACTTTGTTTATGCTTGAAGGAGCATGGGTTTTTTACATGTCTTTTAATATTCTGCCCAATGTAATTAAATGATACTGTCATGCGCTAACTTGAAGATGACATACACACACTTAACACATGCAGCTCACCAAAACTGAAAATTAAAACAAATACGATGTTACACATGAGCAAATCTCTGAATCTGAGTTTGCAGAGCTCTGTGTGTGACATATTTCCAAGACTCTGCAAGACCTGAGTAAATAACCAGATTTCACCAGGCAAAGAGGTTAAACACCTGAAAATCCCCATTAAAAACTAGTAGCAATTCCAAGATGCTTCTGAAAAACCTATATACACCCAAAATTTAGGTTTTGAAATTAAATTGTTTTGTTTTGGGACAAACAAAAATCTCTCCCTCATCTTGGAACAGTTGAAATATTTCTATCCTGGGCATCTTTAGCAAAAGCAAAAAAAAGGCAGCCTAAACTTGCAGAGTACTCTGGAGGAAAAAAAATGCCTCATCACCAGTTAGCTTGAAAGCTGGGCGAGAGTTCAAATCTCTTTTCTGGTCCAAGAAGCTTGAGCTGGTACCTTCCAGGTGAGATCTCTGAACATCATTATAAACTTTTTATCGTCATAAACAGGGAGTCATTTTTATACCAATGGAGCAGAACCAATAGAAGGGAAAGCACTCATGCTTCCAGAATACATTCTGCTTTCCCAGTAAATTTGGGCAGGAACAAGACAGTGCAGGATATTTTTTTTACCTCTGTCTTCAGCTTGCGAAAATTCTTTTGACGTAGGTTCTAAAGGAAACTTCTTGGAGATAGGAATGAAACAGGAAGGAACAAAACATGTCTTTTTAAAGAGTACAGGTCAAGGCTAGGGTGATGAAAGCTCTTCACCTGCAAACTCAACAGATTTTTTTAAGAACTAATGGGAAAAGTTAGTTTTTCTAATCCATTTGATATTTTCTTTTTTGGGTTTTTAGTTTGTTTGTGGTTTTTTTTTTTTTAATGTTTTCCCAGTAAGTGGTTTCTATTCTATTTTAGAGAAAGCAAAACTGCTTACTACTCTGAAGCAAGATCACATTTCAGTGTTATCTGACTTGTTAAATGACAACTGTCTCTGTGAAACCATTAAAGAATGCTCCTGATTTCTTTCAACACATAAACATTGATTTACAAACATTTTATATTTCCATTTGTAAACATAAATGCCCCATGTCCTCTAATGGAAGCATGATGCTGGAAATGGGGACATGAAACAATATACCACCCATTTGAATTCACCAATATAACTAGAGAAACTCTGGATGCAGGCTAAGTGTTTCCCTCCTATTGTTGATTTTGCCAGTCTCCACTCATATATGGAGTATATAGAGGCAAATACCTCAGTGGGACAGGATGGGAGACCACAAGATATCCACTGTTCAAATTAGAAACAAGGATCTTTTCCCACCTGCTTCTTGATACCTCCAGACAAAAGAGCTTCCAAGAGTATCAAGAATAATTTTTTTTTTCCCCTGGGGAGGGGGGAATAAAGCCACAGCTTTTGGTTTGGGGCCCAGAATTTATTAGTGTTATTCTTGACTTCGTCACCTCAGGTTTGTCCTACATATGCACATGAGATTTTAGGTGCAAAATTTTCAGAAGCTGCGACTGCAGAATGTGAGAGTGAGAGAACTGTGAGTGTGGTGAGGCACTGGAGCAGGTTGCCCAGAGAAGTTGCGGGTAGCCCCTCCCTGGAAGTGTTCAAGGCCACGCTGGATGAGGCTTTGAGCAACCTTGTCTAGTGGAAGATGTCCCTGCCCATTGCAAGGGGGTTGGAACTAGGTGGTTTGACCCAAACCATTCTATGATACTATGATTCTATAATGCCCTACGCTCCTTACTAGGGCCATACCACAGCAAAACTGCTGGGTTTGACTCTGCTCCTCCAGCGTTCTTTGCTCTGAACAGGAAACATGGATGTTTGACAGGGCTCTGCAATCGCAAACGCAGTCCTGCCATGCTTTCAGGCTAGGAGTGATCAGGGTTTAGGGTTTCTGAGTTGCAGACTAAGGATTATGTTGTAGTCACAGACATTTTCCTGTCTCAGTGGCAGCATGGCTGCTGAAGTGTGTGTGTGGGGGTATTGAATTTGCTCTGAGTTTGCTGAAATGACAGCCTTTGGATTGAAGTTTTCTATTTGTTCTAAGCGTGTAAAGCACAACCTATGGCAAGGCACACTTTCCTACGCAGCCCTGCCAATGTACTCCTACCCGGATCTTTTCTCATGACAAAAGTAATGTAGTCCAACAGGCCAAATCCTTGTTCATGATCTGGTGGCAGCTAGCCACTAATTTAACTAAACCCCAAGGATTCTTCCTGCATTAGGGAATCCTCAAGTGGCATTAAGATACAAAAGCAGCTTTCTGGAATGAGGCGAGAGGTGAAGCAGCATTATGGGGATGGCCTATTACATAGTAATCGTGATTTGATCTGGTCAAAAACTGCTGGATTTCAAGGAGCGTATAGATGGTTTATTCCACCTTTACTTCCTTAAGTGACCCAGGAGATGTGGAGCTTCTTAGACATTCTGCCCACAGCCTCTCTGCTGAAATTCTTGACTGTGGTAGCATTTCTGCTGTAGACAACTGGCCATTTGGGACCAGACTGAGGTCAGTAAACTTAAACAGCCTCCATAAAGGTAAAGCCAATCAGCTGTATTCTGCCTGAATGTGTTCACTGTTGCATTTCAGGCTATTTACGACATAATGTCTTACTTTTTTATTATGTGTTGTGGGCTGTTTTTTTAAATAGAAATATTTTTTTAAAATTAAAGCCAAAATTTGCAGCTGCTTTTCATTTTAAGTGTGATTGTTTTTTCTTTTCAAAGAATAAAGGAGAATTTTAAAATTAAAAATATCACAAAATGTGATGAGAAGTTTGAGTAAATGAGACCAGCTAATGGAGGAATCCTGATCCCTGAGCTTTCATTGCCTTCTCAGGGATTAGGTTTTCACCCTATGTTTATATCAGTTGTGAAAAAGGTTGGTTTTTTTTCCTGACAAATACTTTGAATTTCTGTAGTAAATTGCTGCTATGTGAGCTAAATCATTAGCATTATCCAGAGATATTTTCTCTATTTTCTTACGTATTCTTGAGAACCAGTTCTAGTTTTCTCTAGGTACCCACAACTAAATTTTGGTTCATTTGCTGAGTTAATGGGTAAGAACAATCTTCCTCTTTGAGTCTATTACTTTAGCCAGATCATTATGCTTGTAGAAAGGCAGACAGGAAGATTAACATATCAGTGCCAAGGACACTTTGGTGTGAGCTTCTGCTGCAGTACAAAATAATAAAGTCACATTGAGGAGAGATCCACAGGGAAAATTTGTCCCTATAAGGGATTTCTGGGCTGCGCCGTTAATAGTGCCTTATTCTGATTTGGCATAGGAGACATTGTGCATCCTGACTTCTGATAACATTTCATATCAGCCCCAGAAAAGTTTGGAGCTGAAAGACTCTATATGGGAAAACAATTACGTATTCTAGTAGGAGACAAGACAAATGTGAAATTATAGAACAGAGATATCGTAATATTTTATATTCCAAACAATTTTACAGTTTTCTATTAAATCTACTGAATGATACAAGAAATATTTATAAATAAACATCTTAAAGACTGTGACATTCAGAATTAAACCTTTCAGCTTTAAAGTTCTGATAAAACTGCTTATTAGAGAAAAAAGTTGGCATTTAAGACTCCAGAGAGTACTATTTATGAGTTTGTGGTACGTTGTTAATTTGTTCAGTGCTAGCATAGCAGGTCAGGCTCTTTTGAATTGTAAGACTGTTTTCATGTTACCTCCAGAGGGAGAATGTATGTTTTCTCCTTGTGTGGTCATTAGCACAGGTCTACTAGAATGGAAGTGATAAGAGCCCAGCAAAAGATTATCCTTTAACAGAAGGAAAAAAAGGTGATTTGAAAGCAAGCCCTTTCAATTATTTTTTTTAAAAAAAAAACCCTTCTTCATAATTTCTGAGCTCTTTACCCTGATTCTGCAGATATTTCTCACATGTAAGTAAACATGTGCTTGTCATAGCTCATTTGGTCATATTTTCCTGAGTATTGAACAACCACAGTTTCAACAGTTACACAAGATATTTTCTGCAGTATCAGACCTTCTAGGTGCATTTACAGTGTTTAGTCTAGAGAAGACAGTAAATTCCCACAATGTCATTGCGATTAAGCAAAATAAGAATACAGTGACAGGACCATCATAGTTGTAAATCCACTTTTTTTACACAAAGCCTATTTTTTTCTGTCTCTCTTACCTCTTTAAGCATATATTCATGCTGTCTGTAAGGTAACAATATGATTGCAAGGTCTGTGTAAGCCAAGTCTGTCTTTAGTTGAGTTGGACAGTCAAAATTTAGAATAAAATATTTTTTCTTCTATATTATTGTTTTGATTACAATTTATGGCAGAAAAGAAATGGGTTTTATAACTATAGATTTAGGTTTAAAAGGCTAAATGATGAAAACAGTTTTTAATAATGCATTCTGCTTTGTAGAAGCATGTAAAATGAAACTGATGAGAGTTAAATATCTCTTGTTTAGTGTGGTCATTGTAGTAAATTATTTGTAATACAGATGTGGTTCTGGAACCAATTGTGTCAGGACGTACGTGAAAACAGAACAAATAAACAATCCATGCTAAACATTTAGTAACATAATTACTAACTCCCCTGAGCAGCCCTTCTGAATTATTGGAAGATTTTGTGGGAACAAGTTTGAGAATATAGCAGGGAGCTGAGGGTTAAAATGTAATTACATTATTGAATAGATATATAATTTCTACTTTGATATAGAGACTTATTTTCTAAACATCTGTACCAATATGAAACTGTCTGAACTGTCATATATTCATGTTTTGTCATGATATAGCTGCTGTCAGATGTTATTAATAACAGATTTTTTTCAGCAATGATATGCCTTTGAATTTTAGCTGAAATTGGAATGTGATTTTGACATTTTTTGTCTTTTACACTGAATGGTTTATAAAAGTTAATCTTCCTGAGATATTCTAGTGCTGAAAGATGAATTCTTTATACACAGCCTCAATTATATATTTTCTGTATTTATATCAGGAAGCTGGATTTTTCAGATTTTCCAGAGCTGTAGTTTTCACATGCTGAGACTCATTTCAGAAAGGCCTCTCAGGGGAAATACCTGTATTATACTTAACAATTACATGTTAGCTACAGCACATGCTGTACTGTGTCATGATGACGATATGTCAAAGGATTATTCATTTGGACTCCAGGAAGTTATTGTCAGCAAGGAAATTAAGGACAAAAAATAGTAATATTTGAACGCCTTAACTCTCTATTTTCTTTAATGTAGGGATGCAGACTTGTTCCTGTTAGACACAAGAAAGGCTCAAGCTTCTGATGTGGGCTGGTTTGTGTTTGACATTACTGTGACCAGCAATCACTGGGTGATTAATCCACAGAACAATCTGGGCTTGCAACTCTGCGCTGAAACTGTGGACGGTAAGGTCATAACTCCATATATGCTCTTGTCATCTATTGCTAGGGATCTGTTCTGGATGGGTGTTTTTCAACTTGACGGGGTGACAATACACTGAGAGTGTTTAAGCAAAGGGCACAAGCCTTATTCTGCTGTAGCTATAGTCTGCAAGCTTCCTATTATTCTTATTTCTGTAGAATATTACAATTGTAAAACTAACTGAATCAAGTTAATGTAAATGAAGTTTGGGATAAAAGCTCCTACATAGAAAATGAAGTTCCATTTTCATGTTCTCCCACTAATGATTACATTCAGAAGACTCAAGCAGATTTGTGGAATTTTTGTTTTAGAACATTTCTAAAGATCTTCCGGGGCTGAAGCATGGAGAAAGGTATTAAAAAACCTCAGGACATTTCAGGCGGGACCTCATAGCTCCTGGCACTGATGTTGGCGAAAGGTTAACAATAGGGTAATGTGGGAATTGGTTTTCTATGGTTGGAAAAAAAATTATATTCAAAACGTTTTAATCTTGAAATGGGTTAAAAATTTGAAATCTTGAAAATTTTCAGTAGCTGAAAATTAGAAAGTACACTATCAAAACTGAAGTCAGAGCTGTGGGGTTTTTTGTACAAATTTACTGGGCTACGTCATTATTCACAGTTATGCTCTTCATTAAAAAGTGAAAATGTATCTCAATGCAAAATAATATTTTTAGAAGAAATGTTCTTTACTTAGACTTCTTTAGACACTAATAAAAAGAGACTTATATACTGTTTTTTCTGTGATGGTTCACTTAATCCATACTACTTTACAAGCAAACTTTCAGATTTAGCTCTTTCTTGTCAGAATGCTTTTTATGTCAGAGGTCAAGGGATCTATGATGCCAGTTAATCTAAACCTTAGCTGACATAATGTTAATGAGTAGCAGAAGAAACCCTGGTGTAAGGATTAATATTTTTTTCTTCTTTCTTTGTTCTGGCTACATTTTCTCATTGTTTTTGATCTGAATTCTCCCTCAGGCTCAGCTGGGTTGTGAACAAAGCTTCTCATACTTTTTCGGCAAGAGCCCTGGCTGCTGGACAGTTATGCAAAAACTGTCCTCCTTTAGGCGTGATGCTTAAAAAGGGAGTTGGCAGGCTTGAACCAGAGTGGACAACCATTTCACCTAATGTTGCCTATATGGTCAGAGTACAGTCAGTGGAAAAGGGAGGCAGCAATGCAAAGTAGACCGTGTTGTTGCTGTGTTCAGCCAGCCTTCAAAGGCGCCGCAGCTGAGCCCGGGCTGTACAGGGAGTGGCTCTGTTAGGCAGCCTGGTTTTGTGAGGCCATTTTTACACCCTTAAAATTCTGGAGAGGTGACACCTCCGTCAGGCATCCAAATTAGGTGGACTGGCTTCTGGCCAGCTTTCCTGCTCCAGAATAAACTCCATCCTTGACTTTTCTTCCAAGAGATTCAAATTCAGAAATTCTTGAGAATTAAATATCCATGAAAGGCATTCATTAAGAAACCCTGGAATCAGCAATTTGTTGGTCCTAGCCTCAAAATTATATCCATTCAGTAAACAGCAGGAAAGTTTGTATGGGTAAAAGCAACAGTAAAAGAACAGTTTATGTAAATATTTCTCCTGTCCTACTCCCAAGATCAGAAAGGTGACAGATAATTTTCTATTCTAAATTCCAAAGCCACTGGCAGCTTTACCTTCTGCACCTTACTTATTTGAATTTCTCAGCACAGCTGCTTGAGTAAAGGGAATTGGAGGGAATTCCCCTCGTCCCTTACTTTCTGTTTCCTTTTCAGTTTATTCATGCAAGAAGATTGCCCTTATAGGGACTAAAGTTTTCAAAACTATAGGGAAGACCTGTGCTATATCACTTCAGCTTAACATAGGGAAAATCATCCTTTCATGGTCTTACATTTTTGCTCTTAAAGCTGTGATTATTTTTATTGGGTTGCTGTTACTTCTGGAAGTTATTAGAAACACCAGCAGTTGAATGACATGTTTGTGTACAGATGGAACATGAATTTTTGTACATGACTCAGTATGTAGTGGACTCTGTTTGTAACCCAGAGAACCCCACCCACCTTCCCGCCAACCAGTTTTCTATGAAAGCTCAGAGACTGGTTCAAATCAACTGAAAAACCTTCCCTTGGCTCAGGTGAACTTCAGGCCATGCAGGTCTGAAGCACATTTCTTCATCCCTCCAGCTGTCCACTGCAGGAGGTAGAGGAGATCTGCCCCATAACTGGAGAGACATTTATGATAAGACCTGATCCATTAACCTTTCTGCAGCAACAGACTATTAAACTAAATGGGATTCTGTTAAGTCAGAGGATCCCTGTTCAGGTGCTGCACCGGGGCCCTGGATAATCGAGTCTGTAAATACATACTGATTTTTAGATTTATTCATAGAGCACCTTTAAAACGAGGTGCCAATAATTACTGAGACTCCTGGGTGCTACTATATTGTTATCGTTACCATTAACAGTAATCTTTCTTACAGTTATCTTTCAGTGACTTTTTAGGCAATTACTTGGTAGATATATTTCTTTGGTGATCCCTGAAGATGGTGAATAAATAATAATAATGTCTACATGAGGAATAAAAAAATTTGTAACTATTTAATATAACAGTGTGATAAAAACAACTTTGGAAGAATGTCTGGTTGTTGTAATTCATATTTTTCCCCCTTTGAAAATGCTGAAAAAGTACAAAAGCCACATGACATTGGAATGTGTTTTCTTTTTTCTTTAAGACAGTATTTGGTATCATACGTCTCATTTTAGCATGAAATGTAGACTTTTTCTCTTAATGGGACGTTTTATTTTGAACAGTAAGAATAAAGGTTTGCATGACACATATGGAAACTGTCAACATATAATGCACTGTTTCCCTGGGGCTGTGGTAAATTAAGGATCAGGTTTTTTTGATTCGCTTTTTTAATGTCTCCTCAACATTCTGCAGCATCCCCTTTTGGCTGATTCCCTTCTTTTGACACCAAAGCTCTCCATGGCGTTTAAAACGAGAGGTGATCATTTTCACACTGATGGAAGTGCGGGTGTTAGATGAATTGCAGCATAAAATCAATGCAGATGGAGAAACAATTTGAAAAGCTCCATGCACTGCTCTTCCTGTATATACACCATATGTCTCCCAAGACTTAGAACATGTTCCAGTGAATCAGCACCTTTGTATTAATATTTAACATTTTTATAATTGGAAGTTAACAGTTTGAACATAACTTTTACTGGAAGAGTATAAATAGCTGCAAGAGTATTCCTTTTGCTGTTTATATCATTGCTGAAGAGAACCTGGTGTTGTCTACAGAAAATGAGAGGGGGAGATAACGTGTTAATGATGACTATTGATGATCCACAGAATAGAACAGGTTCCAAACACACAGGTCTCAGTACAACATCCTGGGTATGCCCCCCACCCTTGTAATTCTGTGCCATTTCTCAGGTTACTGCAGCTCTCAGTTATTTTCCATCTGCCTGCACATCAGAGGGGAAGAAATTGGTGGTAACTGAAAAGCCCCAGCTGATTAAGGTGATTTCTCTTACCACATAGTCCTATGGAAGGTTTCTCTGGGCTTTCTTGCTGTTTGAGGTGGGCAGGCAGCAGGAATTCTCAGCTCCCTGACTCTGGCTTTTACTTCAGTATTTTTTTCCTCAGAGTGAAGGGGAACTTGAAAGAAATAGGTTCCTTGATCGAAGTGAAGCCTGGGGAAGGCCAATTCTCTCTCCAGCACGTATTTGGGTATACTCTGACATGTGTCCCCTGGAAGGGGGTTTGGCTCTTAATCCTACGTGCTGCAGGAAGGATTGGTGAGATCCTTCTCCAAGGATGATCAGGGAGACATTAAGAGACACACTCTCCCTTTTTTAGCCTCTCCTCCTTTCAGCCTTGGCCTTCCAAAGTCCATTTCTCCTTCAAACCCTTCACAGAGGGAGTATGGCCGCATTCTTTATGTCACAGAGGGTGACTGGCTTGCTTTCAACCCACAGCAACCTGTGGCAGTACCCTGGCTTCTTCAGGTAGTTGGCTGCATACTTCACATTGGCCTTGGCCTCACCTATGTTATCAATCTCATCCCGAGGTTGCCCCCCAGTCAACCTTGGCACCTAATTTACATGACCATGGTAGCCATCAGGTACTCTGGAGGATGCTGCTGGTTCCTTACATTCAAGTCTGCTGGTGGTTCTGGTATTTACAAGGCAGAGTATCAGGAGTGAGTTCACCTTCATTAGTGTCCTTACAGTGGGGGAATTTGGGTTATATATATAGGTATATATATGGATTTTGGCAGGCAATGCTCTGCCTAAATTCTGAACCATCTGGAAGCCATATAGCCATGTTAGCACAGCACTGAACCCAAACTAATATATCCTGCCCCTCAGCAGGTTTTATTAGCTTGGGCTCAAGCACTGCCTAAGTACAGTTACATGAGTTCTGGTTCAGAGCTGACTTTGGCCAAAGTTACACTAGTAAATTAAACATGCTTAGGAATACTGTGGTGTGAAACGAGCCGGAGGGATCACACTCTCAGTCTCCAAAACAGGGTGACCCCATGGCAGCTGCCCCCGTGGGAGACATCCTTGCAGCAGTGCCTTGGGGTGCTGGGGACTCTGCGGTGGAGCTGGCATAGGCCCTAAGTGCACCAGGAGCACCGTCCCACCCTCAGCAGAGCAGATGATCCAGTTCCAGTGCCTGGGAGCACTCCTGGGCACTCTTTAATTTACTCAGATAGGTGTAACCCCTGTTTCCAGCTGGGTCAGAAATAAGTCAGCATTTTCTTGTGTCTGCTTGTAGCAAGCAATGTGAACACACCCTCTGTCAGTAAGGGCACGCTTACTTTAAGCAGGAGGGTCAGGATGTGAGATGGGCTACTGCCCCTTCTCCTGCCACCACTGCATACTGGTGCATACTGGTCCTGGCTGTACAGCTGTGCAACTCCCCCTCCACCCTGCTCCCCAGACAGACAAAGGGTATATCTGCTTCTCGGCATCAGTATTTTAGAAAGAATGGCATTTGTGCTTTGTTTCATTCAGAAGGCTTTTACCCATTTGGTGGAGGGCCAATTAATCTAATTTCTCCTTCTTGTATTGTCTTCCTGAACACATTTTGAACTGTGCAGAAAATCCCACAATTCCCACAAACCATTCACAGTTTAAGTATATTAAATGGAAAGGATAAACCAAGTATTCAGCAAGCATATTTGTGTATGATTACATCTAATTTTTTGTGTAAGCATACATGGTACTGCCACGTTATACAGCGTACCATGGTGCCTAACACGTTCTCAAGTGCTTTCTTCAAGAGCTTTATGAATACCAAAATCTACACAAAAAGACGGGCAAAATTATTTCAACTGAACTGAATAAAACCAACAAAACGTAAGATTTTAAAACCAAAAGCTGAATCTTTAATTTTGGCTAAAGATGTGAAGCCTAGCAAATGCAGAGCAGACCATCCAAGACCACCCATTTTTCAGAATTCCTTAAAGCCTCCAGGGAGAAGAAGAGTTAATAAAACACACTAAGCTTGTTTCAGAAGCATATTTTATGTTGATATATATGTGTCCACCAAAGGAAAAGTTTGTGAAACAGTTTATGTAGATGATACAACAGAGACAGTATAAAATACTTCGGAGCTGGAGTGTTGAGCGTGTCTTATATACAGACCATTAGATTTGTGTTGTTAGCTTTTCTTTTCTCCTTTATTTAATAAGCCACCTTTTAAGCTTTGGTAGCCGAACTCTACCTCAATTCTTTTGTTTCTGTGAAGTCCCATTGCTCTCAAGAGCACTTTTCAGGCATGAGAAACCACACAAATTTCTATATAATTTTGAAAACTACTTTGTGAGCTTTCAGACTCAGAGCCTCAGGACAGTTTTTGCTCAAATATTAGATTTTACTGACCCTTTTATACTCAAAGTCTTTCTCGCAAAGGCCTTTCCTAATCCTCATTTCAGATGTCATTTCCCACAAGGAGGAAACCATAGGTTTGGCATTGGAAATTTTTTTCAGCAAAGCAGAAATAAATTCTCAGTATCACTAAGGTTTTAATTTCCACCTACATATATATAAAATTATTACCAAAATGTCTACTGTGACCTAGCAGTAGTGGTTAACCTGTAAAATGTGTTTTGTGGCTTGTTGAACACTTTTGAAAGTAAATAAGTGCTTGTTTTTCATAACAAAATGAGTGGTTTGCTGCAGTTCGATGACTCAGGACAAAATAATGGATCTTGGAATCACTCATTGTCCTGTGTTGCCAGTGTAAATCTGGCCAAGATGCATAATGGCTGAAAGCTCTTGCAAAATTAGTGTCTGCTCAATGCCTTACATAA
Source organism: Phalacrocorax aristotelis (assembly GCF_949628215.1). Taxonomy (NCBI): domain Eukaryota; kingdom Metazoa; phylum Chordata; class Aves; order Suliformes; family Phalacrocoracidae; genus Phalacrocorax; species Phalacrocorax aristotelis. Next base: position 27,585,284 of record NC_134278.1, on the reverse strand, counting down.
AATACATACTGGCTGAGGAGAAACAGCCAACTCACAAATCTTACCACTCATTGGCATCCACATTGGTGATCTTAGAAGAAGTCAGCTTTCTGAATGTCATGAAAAACAAGGCGATGTCTCCAGGTCAGGACTGTGAGACAGATTGTTACTGAAAGTTTGAAGGGCTCTTGCATTTTCATTTGGAGCAGCTGGGGGGAAAATGGACTTTTAAGATGGAACCTGATCAGTTCATGAAAAGAATTTTGTGATATGACTGCATGTCACAGCAGCAAAAAGGATGTAGTGACAAAGCAAATAGCTCCACAGTTATGATCCCGAGTGCTATTCCTATTCTGTGGGCAAAAATAAAAAGAACAAAATCATCAGGATTGTAGAGATAGCACCTTTTTATGAGCTGAACTTCACAATTATTTTTGCAGCAGTAATTCCTTTATCATAAGAGGACAGATTGTGAAAAGGCAAATAATATTCATTCAGGTCAGTCAGTCAAACCAGCACTTCCATACAACCTTTTACGCAAACTGCTAAGGGCACTTTACTATCAAATAGAATAAATGCCAAAAATGAGTTTACATGCCAAGTCAAACAAATACATCTTGCCAAAGACTCAAACTCATATGAATAAGGACTAAGGAGTTCAGCAGATTTGGAACATAATTCTTTAAGTAAGTCTTAGGCTCCAGGTATATACCTGTCAATATGGAGAAGAGATAATAAATTATCATAGCAGGATTGAGAAGCACATGCCAGAATGTGAAGAATACAAAGGCTCTGGACTTTCCCTGCACAGAATATGTCCCTCTGTTATATTTATTTGTTTTCTCTAGGTGTAGGGGCAATTGCAGTGGTTAGGTTCAGTGGAGCAGGCACTAAGCAGACTACTGGTTTCTTGCAGTTTCTTCTTTTCTTCTAAAGTCTGAAGAAAAGTCTTTGAAATCGCTAGAATTAAAGATACAATGGAAGTATAAAACCAAATCCATTTATCAGAATGCTTGACCATGTTCAATTCTTCTTCAGAGATGTTCAAGAGAAGGAGAGACACACACCTTGCTGTTTTGGTTTTACCAGTTTCATGTGGTTGAAGCTCTGAAGATAGGTGTAGTTAAGCAGGTCAGCCCAAGTCATTCAACTGATTTTAGAAAATATTGCTCTAATACCACAGTATAGAGCAACTCTGTACTGGAGAGAACTGGACTTTCAGTTGTCATCAAAACAGAGAGTTTTCTAAATGTTTAAAATAAATGACAGGCTAAAGACACTTACCAAAAATGAAGCTCATGAACACTTCTTGCTACAAAGGCCAGTTCAGGGTAGCGTAAGACTTTTCTTACTGTATTCTGAAATCTATGCTTTGGACAAAGGTGAGGACTACCTAACAAGACCACAGCACACAGATGGAGCTACTGCTGTGGCAGAAAGCTCAATGCATTTCAGAGACAGGATACTTTGAAATACCTCCTGTTCAGGAATGGGCAAAGATTTGTGGTCTTAGACTGAAGGACATCTCCCACTCCCACTCCCCCCGCCCCAGCCCTTTTTTTTTCTAATGAAGGATAATAGAAGTTCTGTAAACTCAAACTTTCTTTTGCACAGAAGCAACCTAAAATGAAGACAGCATATGTGGTTTGAATTTCCAAACCAAACAGTTCAGAGATCCTCCTAGGAAGAAATATAGTGTCTCAAGGGCAGTGTATATTTTGATTGCTTCATCTTCTGAAAGTTGCAGTTAAGCTAAGGTATATGATAAACCGAGAGAGAAAAGTTTAATGATGAACACACAGAAGTCAATAAAAGATTTCCTGTTGACTGCACTAGAAGCAGATTCAGTGCATATACCATTCATGAATTGAACAAATGGGTCTTAAAAACTCAGGCTGGCTGCTTAAAAGATCAAGCAAATAAAGGAATAAAGTCGCATGAGCTGTTTCTGTGTGTAAAAAGGCTGTGGGTTACAGGATTAAATTTTTTATAGTATATCTCTATACCCTGAATAACAAAGTATAACCAAGTAAGCCTTAACTTGTGGAATCTTAATAGCCATCTCATTGCTGAAGTCTAAAGGAAACCCAGAGGAAACTTAATAATATTAAAAGTTATTTTAAAGGGAGTTCACATTGGTTTGAACGACATTTTGCTTCTCACACAATATCCACCATTGTAAATTCAGAAAACACAGATTTAAATTCAGAAAACCTCCACACATCTTTACAGCCCTCAGTATATAAATCTAATAGTATCCTTAAAATGTCCAGCAGTAAGGTATTAATCTTTTACAGATAAAATTAAAATTCTGAAAGTCATTGGAACAAAAAATAAAGAAAATAGTAAAAATATTCCCTCTAGAAATGAGGGGAAACTTGGAACTTTGTGGTAAGAGGTTAGTTTGTCCTTGTTGCAATGAATAGAGAATAGTCTGTACAGTTTTTCATATCTCACTTGCAATAGAAGATTGGACCATATAGAAATTAATGTTACTGAATTATTTAACAGTAATTCAAACACATAAAAAGACGAATTAAAGAAACACAAGACTAAAAAGCCATTTAAAATGAAATCAGAAGCTTCAACAAATATATTTTTCCCTTGCAGTCAAAAAAGTAATTATCAAAATTGTTCAGAATATGTTGCCAATTACTCTGCTCCGTAACTGCTAACTTTCTCAGTTCTTCTCTTGCTTTTGCTGGGCTCTCTGTCACTGGAAACATCTTAAACCAATTTAAAGTGCTACACCTGAATAAACATGTTGTAAAAGTGTTTATGTATTGAAGTGGGTCAGTTCAAGGTATGGTATTTGGCTGGAACTTCTAATTTCTCTTTTTACTGCAAAAGGGCTGCCAGAAGGAGGAAGTCTGAGCTGAATTAATACATTTGTTACAGTGGAAGTAGAATGGAAACTACTTTAACCACAAATCAAACTGCCTCTTTCATTTACGCCAGTGATAGAGTTTTTCTAAGAAATATAGACTCTGGCGTACAGCCACTGTAAGTTTGTGTTTGAAAAGGAAACTTATATGCTTATTTCTATAAGGTTTACTCCTATGCTTATTTGCAAGTTCTTTTTCAGGATGATTGAGTTAACAGCATTATACGTTTGTGAGGCAGATGCTCCTTCCTTGCCCGCGTAGCAAACTTTTCCAGTCGGTTTAGAAGAATCCCCAGGCGCCCTGATGCCGCGCAGCACACGCGGTGCCTGTGCCCGTACCTTCCCATTTAAAGGACCTCTGTGTCCCCCACCCAGCACAGCTGCACAGCTTCACATGACACTGTCTCATTTTCTGACGGTTGAAGGGCTCTGCATAATACACATACACACAAAAGTGTTTATGCTGCCAAAATAAATTCTGTTAAGAGCAAGGGTTTATTTGCTAAAATGTCACTGATGCAGTTTCAGTGACTTGTTTTGCTTTCTTTTCTTTTACTGAGCTTTAGATCCTATAATATAGTGAGGTTACTACACAGTCCTGACTGAACAAATATTTTAAAGAAATATGCACATCCCCTGGGAATGGAACCAGAGTCAATAATGTACATATTTCAAACTCTGTTCTCTTGAACGGCTGAATGCCTTCCTACCTTTACTAGTGAATGAACATCAGTTTGAGTAAGGCTGCACAATATTTATTTTTAAAGCAGGACTATATTTATTATCTACAGTTCTCTCTGCTACTGATTTTCTTTGGGGATATAAGGTTCCACATCTCACACACAAGTGATGCAAAAATAAGATGACTGCATTACATTATCCTTTCGATAGCCTATAGAATTTAATGGGGCTCATTATTTTTCAGTTCTATAGATGTGTACATGAGCCTGAATGAAAATATCTGAGTAATGCATACGATACATAGTGCACAGGGACTGCAATTTTATGCAACGACAAGCTACCTGTAAAGCTGTTGAAACTTTTGTAAATTGTTGAATTTTTTGTCTTTTAAGTTCCATTCAACTAAATGTGATTAGGATTCTTAATAACATAAATGCAGGATTATGGGCAAAATTCTTGCCATGCTTCAGTCAGCAAGTGAACTCCCACCATGGCCTCAAGACGGGCAGAAATTCACCTTTTAACTTACAATTTCCATTATTTTGTAGGTCGAAGTATCAACGTTAAATCTGCTGGCCTGATTGGAAGACATGGGCCTCAGTCAAAGCAACCATTCATGGTTGCATTCTTCAAGGCAAGTGAAGTGCTTTTCCGTTCTGTCCGAGCAGCCAGCAATAAAAGGAAAAATCAGAACCGCAACAAATCCAGTAGTCATCAGGAGTCTTCTAGGATGCCAAGTGTTGGGGGTAAGATGAAGCTATGATTTACTAGTCTGTTTAGAGGAGTTATGGGCACCTGCTCAAATGCGGTGGAGTCACAGCAACTAAAAAGATACTGCTCATTGGCTGAACTGTCAGAAACTGTGTTCACACTCCATTTCCACCTGCTCCCCTAAGCTTTGTTTAAACCTCTTTTGTTATGTTGGCCCTGAGAATGATGCGGCTTCTGTGAGTCAGGTTGCTTACATGTTTCATGGGCTTCTGGATGTTACAATGCCCAAGTAGTTTGGGAAAGGCTTCACCTGACCTTGAAACTAGTTTTATGTAGTAGGCAACTGGATGACATCTCTGTTACATGTGACAAAAAGGGAGAGAGAGTAGAAAGAAGGCTTGCACCCAACTGCTTGTCAAGAAAGCCTCAGCAAGAGACAGCGTATGGACTCTTGTTTAACTGCCTCTTAACTGAAGAAGCCAAGATGCAACACAAAAATCTGAGTACTGAAAATGAGGAAACTTAATCTGTGAAAGTGTAAACTGTTTATGAGTTCATACCAGCTGACATGTACCGATGTAAATACATAGTGTATCCCTGAACAGGACTGAATTTGGTCCCTTATTTACCTGAAAGGTACTGACAATAATGCACGTGAAAACATTATTAGTTCCATTAGAGCCTGGAGCCAGTTTTGCTCCAATTCTTTCCTGAAATGCTCCTTCAGCTGGAGACACAAACTTACTTTCTAAATATTATCATTTTTGAACAAGCAATTGTACTTTATGGGGACAGGATGTGAAAATTTATCTTTCTAAAAGCATGGCAGATCATAGAATCATAGAATACCAGGTTGGAAGGGACCTCAATGATCATCTGGTCCAACCTTTCGTGGCAAAAGCACGGTCTAGAAAACATGGCCCAGCACCCCGTCCAGCCAGATCTTAAAAGTGTCCGATATTGGGGAATCCACCACTGCCCTGGGGAGATTATGCCAATGGCTGACCGTTCTCACTGTGAAAAATTTTCCTTTTGTGTGCAGTCGGAATCTCCCCAGGAGTACCTCGTACCCATTACCCCTTCTTTTCTCCATGTGATTCCTTGTAAAAAGGGTGTCTCCATCTTCTTTGTAGCCACCCTTTAAACACTGGAACATGCTGATAAGGTCTCCCCTAAGTCTTCTTTTCTCGAGGCTGGACAAACGCAGTCCTCTCAGCCTTTCCTCATACGGCAGGCTTCCCAGGCCTTCGATCATCTTTGTGGCCTTTCCCTGGATCCTCTCTGGCCTGTCCACGTAATTTTTGTGTAGCAGGGACCAAAACTGAACACAATATTCCAGGTGTGGCCTGACAAGTGCTGAGTAGGATGGGATAATGACTTCTTTATCTCTGCTGGTGATGGCCTTGTTCAGGCAGCCCAACATCCTGTTGGCTTTCTTTGTCGCAGCGGCATAGTGAGCCTGTTGTCCACCAGGACGCCAAGGTCCCTTTCCACAGAGCTGCTCCCCAGCCGGGTAGATCCCAGCCTGTGCTGCACTCCTGGGTTATGTTTTCCTGAGTGCAAGAGCTTACATTTGTGCCTGTTGAACTTCATAACAGTTCCTGTTAGCCCGTGCTTCCAGCCTGTCCACATCCTCCTGCAGGGTGGCTCCCCCTTCCGAAGTGTCCACTTCCCCACTCAGTTTGGTATCATTGGCAAACTTCATCAGGGTACACTTCATCCCATCATCCCCAGATCACTTATGAAGATATTAAACAGCGTTGGGCCCAATATCAATCCCTGGGGGACCCCACTTGTGACAGGTTGCCAGTTTGAAAAGGAGCCATTTACCACCTCCTTCTGGGTGCAGCCTGTCAGCCAGTTCCCCACCCACGCAGAGCGCGTCATTTTCTCTAGGAGGAGTCTGTGGGAAACCATATCCAAATCCTTGGAGAAATCCAGGTAGACAATGTCCACCGCTCACCCCACAGCAACTGAGCAGGTTACTTTGTCATAGAAGGCAATCAGGCCTGTCAAGCACGGTTTGCCCTTGGTGAATCCATGCTGCTTTTTCCCAGTCACGTGCTTCATTTGACTGGTGAGAGCCCCAGGAGGATTTGTTCCGTAACTTTCCCAGGGACTGAAGTAAGACTGATGGGCCTATGATTTCCTGGATTTTCCTTTAAGCCCTTCTTGTAGATGGGGGTGATGTTAGCCTTTTTCCAGTCTTCTGGGATGTCCCCCAATCTCCACAGATTTTCAAAGATTATGGCGAGCGGCCTCACAACGGCATCAGGCAGCTCTCTTAACAGCCTAGTGTGGATATTGTTAGGGCCCATTAATTTGTAGGGGTCAAGCTCCTGTAATAGCTCACATACCATCTCCTTCACTGATGGATCTAGTACCATTGTATCAAAACCTCCATATATATACTATTCTTAAGCCACATGGATGTCTACAAGTGAGCAAATTAGTATTTAATGGAAAGAATTCAGCCCTGGAATGCAACACATCTATTTGAGGAAAACCATTATGAGCATTATGAATTACTTATATCCATCTCAGAACCTCGAAAGTGGCAGACTAGAGACCCCCCTATTGTAACGCACAGGCCTTTCCCTGATTTGCCTTAACAACCACAAACTGTTGCTGAGTTGCTAAAGAAGTCATAGAAATTATTTGAATAGTTTATCTTTCTAAACTTATTTAACATTTACCTAAGGTTAAAAATGAGGATTAAAACATATCCTGAAAAAAAACATTTTTAATCTGCTACTTCAGTAGTGAGCTCAATTTTATTTGTATGTTATGTATAGGTACAAAAAATACTGTGCTATTTATCTCATTTCTGCTGAGGACCTGGAGCATAGCTATTTCTGAGGTAGACGGCTCAGAGAGATGCATATGTTCCCTTTGAGGACCTGCCCCTTTGAGGAAAAGCCCCTGATATTTGTTAAGGCACCAGGGTTCTCTATTTACAACTGGGGTTTTTGGGGGTTTTTTTGAGTATTGTCGAGTTTTCTGATAGTCTGCATAGTTATACCACAAATGGCTCATCTGCACAATTAGCTTCTAACCCCTTATCAGTCAGTATTGGAGGGGAGCAGTTATAAATAAATAATGAAAGAAGTCCCAAAGCAGAAAATTTTAGCTTTTTGCTAGTAAAAGAAAGAAATTACATGCTCAATAACATGCTCAATAACAGAAAGGCATTTTTAAAATTATTCATTAGTTATGAAGTTATGTTGACTAAATATTCTCTCTCCATTAACATCTTAAACTTCTGATTTTTTGAAACAATGCAGGCTAAAGATTGATGGAGCATCTTGTAATTCAGATATGGTTTAAGCATGCACATCACTTAAGCTTGCTAGCGGCTGGTCACTCTAAATTCATTCACTTCAGCAGATGAAATGAATCGGCATTTTTTTCTGCAGAAACTGTCCCTTCTATTTTACCCCTATTATATGATGCACTTCTCTGTTATCATAAAAGGGTTTTGGACTTAATGACACAACATGGGGGGGGGCTTGGATTTTTTTTTTGTTGTATGTTTGTTTTTAAACACCGTCAAACATGAACTGTGCAACTGCATTAACACCAAAATACAATCTCTTACCTCAAGGGTAAGTAATATTCTCTTTACACAAAAAAAAATTTAAAAATATTTCTCATATTTCCTGGAAAATTTATACTAATTTTGAGAATTACATTATTTTGAGGGAGGGGAAATTCATCAAAGTACACAGTACACACAAGATGCCTAAATATAATACTTTCAGATTGAATTCTATCTTTCTTGTCCATGAGGAAATGAGAATTAAACAGATTTGTTAAGCCTCCTTGATTATAGCAGGAAAATTGAACACAAGCTCTTTGCTGGTTTAACTTGGGAAAAACTCAGTCTTAACACACATTGCATTGGCTTGAGAATTACCTCTGGAATAACTGCCTGTCTCTCTTAACACACCAGTCAGCTTCATCTTTGTATCCAGTTGTGCTCCAGAGCTGTTGTAAACCAAGAAAAATCAGAATACTCTCTAGTGAAATGAGCGTATGAAACGATTTTTCTTCTAACTTCTTTAGGTCCCCAGTCCGCATAAGTGTAGAGGTGCATCACTATATATGTTGGTCAATGCCAGATCTCTGTCAAAAAAGGTTGCAGTCCAAGAAAACCATCCTGTTAAAACAAAATTAGGTTAAGAAGAAACTGCAAGTGCAGTTTCATCAAAGGCGGGGCAGCAACTTCTGACTGGAGATGGAGGCAGCAAGATACGGGCTTGCTGTAACAGGTGGCAAAGCTGAAGGCAGATAAGTAACCACAACCTCACGCAGCAATGTCCTCTGTAGCAAAACTGCTTGGAGGAGTAGCTCCTGCACCATGGCAAGTCAGTTTACCTCAAGAGTTCCCAAATCACAAAAAACTTCTTTTATATGTGTGCCATTAACAATCAGTGATGGGACTTTTAATGCTATAAGTGATTCAGAACAATTTTCCTTTTAATAACTATTGCAACAATACTCAATAAAATCTGCAGATTAGCACACTGATGGCCACAAAGGCAATGTGCAGATTCTATCCAGATGCTCCAGTGTGCAAAAAAGATGCGAAAGAGAGAATAAATTCTTATTCCCAGATCTTCACATCTTCACAGAATACAGGCAGAGTCCTTCCATGGGGACAGCCTATTATCAGGGAAAAGCTATGCTCTTTTCCTCCTATTCACCAGCCCCAGGAACTGTACAAGTGCAGTGGATATGCTGCATCCCAGCAGGCTTGTGGGAGAAAGCTGATTAGTATAATTAATCTCTTCATATTTCAACCAAAGAAAATCCCAAAGGATTCTGTCCATCATCTTCCTCAAGGCAGTCTGTCAATAGGCCATATTTAATTCTTATCTGCCCCCTGATGCACGACACTGTTGACATAAATGACACAGTGATGGGCAAACATCGTTGTGTAATATAAGTCCATAATCTTTTATCTACAGTATCTAAGTTAGACATTGACTGTGAAAAATGCTTATCTACATAGCCAGAGGTTATGTAGCCAGACCCAGACAGGTATGCTGTCATTTATATGTCACAGAATTTGGTTGTACTTTCATTTGCAGATCAATCCCAACTTTACTACAGTCATGTCTTCTTTTTCTCCTTGCTTTTTCCTTCTTTTCTGTTTCTTCCCACATGCACACTTTTTTGTTGTTTTTTTTTTTTTTTTTCTCCCCCCACCCCCTTCCTCCATCCTTTTGCCCTTGGCTTTTGTCTTTTTCTTTCTTTTCCAAGTTCTTGGACCTCAGCAGATAGCTGAGGAAAAAAAAGAAAACCCTACTGGGTAACTCAGTTCTTCTCTTCCACTGGACAACATTTTTTTTTATTATTAATGAAGATATACACAAACACGACATGAAGCAAATAAAATCTATGTGTCAGTTAATATAACAGCTGAGCAAATGTTGACAGGTTTGGGGTCAGCATCCCTGTGTTGCTAAGAACTCCAAGAGAATATGACCTCTGTGCAGTGTAAAGACAGGGAGAAACTTAGCATGCAGACTCCACCTGCCTGCCATGCACAGAGGGTTGAACTGTGTGTTACTTACCCAGTTTTATTCTGGTCAAACTGTAGATAAAAAGAAAAATAATTAAACCAAATCAAAACAAGACAACTTGTTCCCAAAGTACATCACATAACCATTCCTTAAAACAAAGGCTGGCTTTGTTGTTTTTTGTTCCTTTGGACATCACCTAAAAAGAATGACAGTGTAATTGGGCACTAGAGGATATCCACATTTAAATACCAAATAGTGACTTATAACGGGAAATTCAAAAGCTACATAATTTTTGGTCATCATGTGGTGAGATAAAACCAGAAAACAACACTTAACTGTGTATTTCCTGTATTTTATTGGTTGAAGTCACACTAATTAATTAAGAACACAGTACTTTGTGATAGTTGTGATAGTATATATAAACATGTCAACATGTCTATATGTCTTAATTTCCCTTGCCAAAAAAAAAAAAAAAAAAAAGAACTTGTTAAGCTTCTTATATTTTTCTTGCCCTCCTTCCACAGTTCTTTCTGCTATGTAGGGGTTTGCATCCCAAATGCGGTCCCTGAATAGCTGAGGAACAATGTTTTCTTAGTCACAATAGCCTAAAGTTTGGATTCTTAACAGAATAAGCATGTGGGCCTTGAAGCTCAGTATGTGAAACTGAAACCTTGGCAGCAGACCTTATTATGTATGTCACATTCTATACTTATATGAAATGTTACATTACACACAACATTTGCCTTATATGAAAGATAGAATTCAAGGAAGGAATACAGATTTGGGCGAGTCTCACTTTCTTCATAGGTGTGTGGGTTAGATGGTTTGCAGATCTATGTCTGCACATGAATCATGGACCATCATATCAGGTGTTCTGGTGTGACCACTCATCCACACCTGGTTAACCTATATCCAAATAGTTCTAAGTATCAATACAATGAGACTATGTGATGAATTACACATTTATTATTCAGCCTTTCTGCTTTAACTGTAGGGACTTTTGCTACATTCTGGTGCTAAAACTTCTGTACGTATTCTTCAATATGAAAATGTCACGACAGAGAGAAAACTGCCAAAAGCACAATCGTCAGCTTTCATTTGTTTGCCTGCTTGGGTGCAATCTAAAACCCGATTGTTATTATCCTGACTTTCTCATGTGCATATCTTTCCCACATTTTTCAGTCACAGTGTTTGCAAAGTGACTGCATTCTACATGATTTAATTTTAGATTCCCATTAACAGCTGAAACAGAAAAGCTCAATATTTAGCTCCTATGAGCACTGATACAGCCAAAATCATTATACAGATCATTTTAAAGAGTGATCCGTGAAATAGTTTAAATTTTTTTAAGTTAAAGTTCCTTTACTCTCCACTACCTTCATCTAACTTCTAATGTGTGTGCAGAACATACTAGATTATTACAGACAACTAGGCACAAATCATGACTAAGAGTTTTTGGTTATATTAAAGGCATACAGATTTTTCAGAACTCATGGTGTCCTAGGTTGTCCTGCCTTGCTTCAAGTGGCTATTCCAGAAAGACACAGGAGACCCATGGATGTGGGCATATATTTTGACCCTATATGCCCTGGAGAAGCTGAGGGTATCTGAGATTGCAGTAGGTAACTAACTACCTGTGGAGAACCTTTAATGAGTACCACTGAGAATCAACCCATGAAGGGCTAGGAAAATACCGTAGGAAATAAGGCAGCGTTTGTCTTTCAACAGGAATGAAGATTCGGGGCATTACAGCTTACAAAGTCTTACTTAACATCCCTAGTGGTACTACAACAAATTATTTAGCATTGCAGATGGATATATCTTGACTTGTGCAATGCTTTTGACACAGTTTCAGGAGACATATGGGGCTCAGGTCTATTCAACAGAAAGTGGGTACAAAGCCTGTTAAAAAAAAAAAAAGAAAAAGCATGTTCCAAGAGCATGTTACCAATAAGAGTAAAATTTGGGTGGGTATTTTGAATGACATCCTCATTGAGTCTCTTCTGGATTTGTTTCAGTCCAACATGTTATTGGTAATTTGGATGATTGATCAGTCCTCCCAGATCTGGTATCCTTTGTGAACTTGCAGAGAGTACACTCTGTGGTATTGTCCAGGATGCTAACGAAGACATTAATCAGTATTGGCACCAGTACTGATCGTTTAGGGAGATTCCTAGTAACCAGCTGCCAGCTGGACTTTGTACCACTGATCACAACCCTTTTAGCCCAGCAGCCCAGCCAAGTTTCCACCCATTATATTCTTTACCTATCCAAACCATATCTGACCAATTTAGCTATAAGAAAGCAATGGGAGTCTGTATCAAAAACCTTCCTAAAACAAAGTGAACAACACCCAGCGCTCTTCACAAGCCCACAAAGCCAGTCAGCTTGTCACAGAAAACAATCAGGCTGGTTAGGCACAATCTGGCCTAGTAAATCCATGGTGACTTTTCCCAAACACCTTCTTGTTCTTCATGTGCCTGGACATGGCTTCCAGGAGGATTTGCTCAACAGACTTCTCAGAAACTTATGCTAAGCTGATTGTCCTTCCTGAAGACAGTTGAGACCTTTTCCATTTTTGAATCATCAGAAATATGCTCCAGTCATAATGAACACTCAAAAATGGCAGGTAGTGACTTTGCAATGATGTCAGTCAGCTCATTGCTCACCATCAAATTCATCCCTCCTGCTCACATGGACTCATGTATCTTCAATTTCTTTAAGTGGCTCCTAACTCTATTTCTTTTCCTTTGGGTAGGACTTCAGTCACTAGGCTGAGGGGTCTTGGGAGTCCTAAGGGTAAGTCTTGTCAGTAAAAAACAAGACAAAGAAGTCATTGAATACCTTGAACTGTTCTGAGTCCTTGTCACTAGGTCATCTGTCCTACTGAACAATGAATCTGTATTTTTCTTAGTTTTTCTATTTGCTATGAATGTACCGATAGAAGTCCTTCTTGTTGACCTTCACATTCCTCACAATTTTCAACTCCAGCTAAGCTTTGGCCTTCCTGACATCCATCCCTGCATGCTCAGGAAATGTATTTGTATTATTTCCTATTTCCTATTACTTCCTACTTGAAATTGAGCTCAGTTAAGGGTTTCCTATACAGCCACAGTGGCTTTGTGCCATACTTTCTTAACCTGCACAAGAGAGTGAACTTACTTGCCTTGCGCTTCTCTCAGAGGTTGTCCTGGGAGATCAGCCAGCTCTCCTGGTCTCCTTTGCCTTCCATGCCAGTCTCCCGTGCAATCATGTGAAGAAGATCTCTGAACAAGCTGAAATCTGTTCTCCTGAATTCCAGGGTTGCAATGCTGTTGTTGGTCTTGGTCACCTCCTGGTAAACTCTTCCGAAGGGCTAGGTAAGAAAGGAGAGGAGGTACTCCCTGTATGTGAGGGAGAGTTTTGACTGTCTAGGGCTTAATGATGGTGACAATATGGTTGAGAGTTTATGGGTAAAAATCAGGGGGAAGGCCAACAAGGCAGATATGGTGAGAGTCTGTTACAGACCACCCAACGAGGATGAAGAGGCAGATGAAATATTCTATAGGCAGCTGGGAGAAATCTCACAATCACTAGCCTTTGTTCTCATGGGGATTTCAACTTGCCAGATATCTGCTGGAAATATAGCACAGCAGAGAGGAAACAGTATGAGAGGTTCCTGGAGTGTGTGGAAGATAACTTCCTGATACAGCTACACAGCTGGTGAATGAGCTAACTAGGGAAGGCACCCTGTTGGACCTGTTGTTTGCAAACAGAGAAGGACTTGTGGGTGATGTGATGGTTGGAGGCCATCTTGGGCATAGCAATCGTGAAATGATAAAGGTTTCAATTCCTGGAGAAGTAAGGAAGGGGGTCAGCAGAACCGCCACCTTGGACTTCTGGAGGGCAGACTTTGGCCTGTTTAGGAGCCTGGTTGGCAGAGTCCCTTGGGAGTCAGTCCTGAAGGGCAAAGGAGTCCAGGAAGGCTGGAGATACTTCAAGAAAGAAATCTTAAAGGCGCAGGAGCAGGACATCTCCGTGTGCCAAAAGAAGAGCCAGCAGGGAAAAAGACTAGCCTGGCTGAACCAAGAGCTTTGGCTGGAACTCAGTTAAAAAAGGAGAGTTTATGACCTTTGGCAGAAGGGGTAGGCACCTTAGGAGGACTACATGGATGTTGTGAGGTTATGCAGGGAAAAGACTAGAAGGGCCAAAGCTCAACTAGAACTTAATCTGGCTACTGTCACAAAAGACAATAAAAAATGTTTCTATAAATACATTAGCAGCAAAAGGAGGGCTAAGGAGAATCTCCATCCTTTATTGGATGCAGGGGAAAACATAGTGACAAAGGATGAGGAAAAGGCTGAGATAATGCCTTCTTTGCCTCAATCATTAATAGTAAGACCAGTTGTTCTCTGTGTACCCAGCCCCCTGAGCTGGACGACAGGAATGGGAAGCAGAATGAAGCCCCCATAATCCAAGGGGAGACGGTTAGTGGCCTGCTACACACACAAGACTATGGGGCTGGATGGGATCCACCCAAGGGTACTGAGGGAGTTGGCAGAAGTGCTCACCAAGCCACTCTGTAATTTATCAGCAGTCCTGGCTAACTGGGGAGGTCTCAGTTGACTGGAGGTTAGCAAATGTGACACCCACTTACAAGAAGGGCCAGAAGGAGGATCTGTAGAACTACAGGCCTGTCAGTGTGATGTTGGAACCAGGAAAGGTTATGGAGCAATAATTCTGAGTGTCATCATAGGGCAGGTACAGGACAACCAAGTGACCAGGCCCAGTCATCGTGGGCTTATGAAAGGCAGGTCCTGCTCAACTAACTTGAACTCCTTCTACGACAAGGTGACCCGCTTAGTGCATGAGGGAACGCCTGTGGATGTCATCTACCTAGACTTTAATAAAACCTTTGACACCATTTCCCCCAGCATTCTCCTGGAGAAACTGGCTGCTCATGGCTTGGACAAGTGTACTCTTCATTGGGTAAAACACTGGCTGGATGGCCGAGCCCAGAAAGTTGTCGTGAATGGAGTTAAATCTAATTGGCGGCCGGTCACAAGCGGGGTTCCCCAGGGCTCAGTGTTGGGGCCAGTTCTCTTTAATATCTTTATCAATGATCTGAATGAAGGGATTGAGTGCACCCTCAGTAAGTTTGCAGACAACACCACGTGAGGTGGTATTGTTGATGCGCTTGAGGATAGAAAGGCTCTATAAAAGGATCTGGACAGGCTGGATCGATTGGCCAAGGCCAATTGTGTGAGGTTCAACAGAGCTAACTGCTGGGTCCTGCACTTTGGTCACAACAACCCCATGCAATGCTACAGGCTTGGGGGAGAGTGGCTGGAAAGCTGCTCAGCAGAAAAGGACCCGGGGTGGTGGTCAACAGATGGCTGAACATGAGCCAGCAGTGTGCCCAGGTGGCCAAGAAGGCCAACAGCATCCTGCCTTACATCAGAAATAATGTGGCCAGAAGGAGTAGGGAAGTGATCGGGCCCCTGCACTCAGCACTGGTGAGGCTGGACCTCAAATATCGTGTTTGGTTTTGGGCCCCTCAGTGCAAGAAAGATATTGAGGTGCTGGAGCGTGTCCAGAGAAGGGCAACAAAGCTGGTGAAGGGTCTATGGAGCAAGTTTTATGAGGAGAGGTTGAGGGAACTGGGGTTGTTTTCTGGAGAAAAGGAGGCTGAAAGGAGACCGTATTGTTCTCTACAACTACCTAAAAGGAGGTTGTAGTGAGGTGGGTGTCGGTCTCTTCTCCCATGTAATGAGGAATAGGACAAGAGGAAATGGCCTCAAGTTGTGCGAGGGGAGGTTTAGATTGGATATTAGGAAAAATTTCTTCACCAAAAGGGTTGTCAAGCATTAGAACAGGCTGCCCAGGGAAGTGGTTGTGTCACCATCCCTGGAGGTACTTAAAAGCCATGTAGACATGGTGCTTAGGGAATGGTTTAGTGTTAGACTTGGCAGTCCTAGGTTAACAGACTTGATGTTCTTAAGGGTCTTTTCCAATCTAAACGATTCTGTGATTGTCTCAGAACCTTTTAACTCCACTGCATGATGGCTGCTGCAGCCCCATCCTGCTGCAGTTCTCATCAACACCCTTACCCCCAACCTGTTCTTTATTCATTGAAGTGCATAAATACAACACTATCTTAAGGTGACTAGGCAGGAGTATATAAAAAAAGGGTCTGAAGCTAATCATTTGACAGCATGGTTTTGCTGCAAAACTCCTGTTCTGGGATATGCTGCTAGAAAATAACCCAGACATCGTAGGAAGTAATTATTTTAGTTTATTTGGCACTGTGTTCACTTTTGACCATCACGTATTCTGAAGGACACAGAGAAACTGAAGAGAACCAAGAGAAGCAATGAGAGCACAGATCAGGACAGCTGATAAGAAGCAGTTGGTAAATTTGCAGAAAAGTTCCTTCAGGCCGGCTATTTGGAAGAGTTTTCTGGAAGGTAGTGAAGCACTACAATGGGTTATCTCACAGACTGTAGAACTCCCTTTCTTTAATTTTATGTGAAAAAGGCCTCTCTCTTAATTTTCCAGGAATTCTTCAACAGAGACCCTCCCATCGCAGCCTCAAGTCTTTTAATGTTAAAAAAACTGTTCCTTAAAAAAAAATTCTATTCCTGAAAATGAACTTTTTGCTTCTTTTTCAGTGTCTTCTTTTTTTTTATTGTTGTTGTGAATTTCAGCCAACTTTTTTTTTTTTTTTCCCCTGCCAGAATGGTTATTTTGGTCCAAAAAGCCGTTTTAAACATTCTTGAAATGGAACTAGAGGAGACAGCCTGTCCTCCCTGTTCCTTTGCATGCCTCACTGATGCCATCACTTGACTAGCACTACAAACCAGCCCTGGGGTGCTGATGTGGTGAAGGCATGACCCTATTCCCTGTCTTTCCTGTTGCTCAGGGGCAGCAAGGAATAAGTACTGGATTTTCTCCAGCATTAAGGTTGTCCTGGAGAAGCACATACGGAAGGTTCTCTGTGTCCTTCTATCCTGACACATCTCTGACAGTGCAGAAACATTTAAAAAGCATCTGTTAGTCTACTTGTTTACACTAGTATTACCAACTAAAGATCATTAAGTGGTGAATATTTCCAGAAAATATGGTAAAAAATGAAAGAGTACAAAACATACTAACATTTCAATAACAGGCTTTTGGAAATTCTGTTGTTTCAGGAAAATTTTTATCATTGTTAATATATCTTTTGAATTGGGCTACTTTCTTTACCTGGCAATTAAACCTGCACCATCATACAGATTACTTCCCGTATCTTGGATCAGGCTCTCACTTGTTGTTCTTTGATTACCTGTGTGCATATTACCAGAGTTGTTACCTAGCTAGCCAGACAACAGACATCTTGTAAACCTGTTTTCCCTAATGCTGAATGCATCATTTTGTCTGTGTACACAAATTGTATCAGGCTGACACTGATGATTCTGCATTTCCAAGTTTACACTGCCTTTACAACCAGCCCTAGGAATATAATTGACAGAATGCTTGTTCCTTTCCTTTGTACAGTTTGTTCAGCAGCTCAAAAATAGTTAAATCTTGTCAGTTCTAGCAATGTTTCTAAACAATTTATTATTATTATTTTCTTCCTGTAGATTATAACACAAGTGAGCAAAAGCAAGCATGTAAGAAACATGAACTTTACGTGAGTTTCCGAGACTTAGGATGGCAGGTATGATTACAAATGCTGTTTCCTATCAGTTCAAATTGGGGCAATCTATTTTACAGTCCCCCATTATTTATAGTCTGTTTTCTTCGTGGTAATTGGTATTTCACTGATGAGAGACAAATTCTTTAAATGCATTTGTGATGAATCCCTATCACTATTGCTTTACCTGTTTTGGCTGCTGTTCTCTGAAAGATTTTGCATACATTAATGGCTTTACAATCTGGATTCATTCACATAAAGAGAAATCTGAAGTATTACTCAAGATATTAATAGAACTGCAGTAAGTGAAACCAAAATCCCCACACTGAGAAATGGATCTTTTGAAATTGCAGTGGAATTCTCCCTGGTTCAGTGCTGTCTACTGAAGGTCACAGGGATTTCACTGGGGTAGAGTCCTTAGGGAACTAGACCACTATTCAGTGGTTTTTATAACACCATAGCTAAGTTTATGTAACTTCTGGGAAAAACTCATCCTGCCACAGAGTAACAAAAAAAGAAGGTACTTGTAGTAAAAGGTTGTAAAGACAGAGGCAGGGCATTTTGAGAAAAGAAAATAAAGAACAGTCTAGGTTTTTTTCCAGAAAGCAAGGAGCTCTCCTCTATAAAGAAAGAACAAGAAGGCCATCAGCAACCTATAACCTAGACATATTACATATGTAGGTAAGAACTCAGAGATGGCTGTCTGTGCACTTCACATTTATCCAAATTATTTTAAAACAATCCTCCATAAGCAGAACAGGTCTATGAGGAGAAGTGGTGCACTGTTTCTTCAGTGACAGCTCATCCTTTACATATCTAGCTCATATTCTCATATGGCCCAACTTTTTGTAGTATGTTTATCCTCACAGCAGCCTGAAGAAGTAGGCAGAGACAGTTTTCCCAAGTCTGCAGAGCATAATCACTCTGTCCATGGCCACAGAGCAGGCTTGTGGTGCTGATCTAAACTCAGGCTACTAAACAAGTGAGCTGTTGTCTCTCTGTAGATCACAGATTTTTCCAGGTATCAACAGTTTTTTAATTTTTTGAAACAGTAAATTCTGATGTGTCCCAAGATGTGCAAAGCTCTCAGATCATTCATTCAAGGTGGCAATAGAGAAAAGAAAATCTACCTTTTTCACCAAAAAAAAGTTGAAGAATTCAAAGTTGCAGTTGGAAAGCTAAAGCTACACTGTACAATATTTGATCCGAGAAACTCAGGGTGAAATGAGATAAAAATAAACAAAACCCAAGAAGTAGGTACTTGACCGTCCCTGCCCTTCCCTCAGAACCTCCATTACCTTTGCCTGGCAAAGGAGGAATTCAGCAAACTAAACACATATCTTTCATTAACATTTTAAAATATTTTCCCTCTTGAGGTCATTTCCCCATGCTGTGTTGCTAGAAATACTCAAAATGCTTGATTCAGTGACGTTCCAACACATAATCTCTAGCCACCCTCAGTCTCACACAATAATACAGTTAATGGTATTGAGTATGCTGAAGAAAGAGGATGCTTTTTTATGACTTTTGTGGCACCAAGAGGTGCTCAAGATTTTCGGTCTGGGAAGAAAAGTTTTCTGAACAGACATATTTGGACCTTTAATTCCCCTTACAGCCTCATTACTTGGTATTCAGTACAGCTTTCTAAATTTAATTTTCATCTGAGTTTTGCAAGAACAAAGCAAATACTTCCTTTTTTTTTTTTTTGGCCAAAAAAAAAAGTAATTGAACATGCCACATTCTGAAGTTGGTTTTGTCCTTGGACATGTTTTAGTTAGCTTGATATAGTTTTAAATTTTCTGTGTGAGAAAAAAAAAGAAGAGTGGGGTTATTTGTTTTTGTTTTAGGATTGGATTATTGCACCCGAGGGCTACGCTGCGTTTTACTGTGATGGAGAGTGTTCTTTCCCCCTCAATGCCCACATGAATGCAACAAACCACGCCATTGTTCAGACTCTGGTATGCCTCTTCCTATGTTGTTTTTGCCTGTTTTGCAGTTTAAAGTGTCTCGGCACAGGGGCTATCTCTTCCTCTCTGTTTACTACTATTGGATTTTGATTTTTTCTGGGTAAATGACAACCCATTTCAAAGACATGCTGTGATGATTATGCTGGAGAGAGGATGAACCATCCAGAATGTCCTGTGTGGTAGGTTTCCCTTCCATTTCAAATGCCATAACACATGAGAAGACTGTGTCGTATTACTGGAGAATTGTGTACACAGAAAACAAATGGGCCCCCTGGTCCCGCTTCCAAGAGTTTTCTGCAGCTTATTGAAGCTCCGTGTTAACATCTCCACGATATACCTTCCAGAAATGTTGACACTTGGCCACTCTGTGGACCTCTGTTGTCAAATATTGGCAGAGATGCTTAAACTGTAATTTAATGTGAAGCTTTGCAAGCAGATGAATTTGCATGTAAGAAATAGTGTTCAGTCATGCCTGGCAAACAAATGCAATTTATAAATAAGTGTCTTTGGATCTGTTGCTCTGCCTGGTACTTGTAAAAGGGGATTTGCAACCAGCTTTCTGCCTCCGCTAGTTCTTATGTTAGTCCTGTGCATCAACTGGAACAGCCAAAAAGATGATCTTAGATGAAGCAGCTGGCTAGGCCTCCTCTACCCCAGCAGCATTCAACTACAGTTCCGAAAACACAGCACCTACAGAAATCAAGTCCTTTAGACCACGCCTATATGTACGGCTGTAAGTCTGATTTCTGGTCATTGTTTTTCATCTGTGCCAGCTGAAGAACTGGCTCTGGACAGCATTAGTACTAGAATGATTAAGAAGCAGAGGAATGAGAGATGGAGTGGGAGTATGAAATCAGAACAGAAATGGGTTGCTATCCCTAATTAGTTTCTGGAAAGGTCAAGGCATTTGACTGCAGTTAGAGAAACAAGGTTTTAAGGCTCCCTCTGATTTAAACTGATGATAGGAAAGTATCCTGACCATTAGACTATGCTGATGAGTCTGTCCATGGATGGTGATTTTTTTCTTTGATTTTGACATAAAAAATCTGTTCCTGAAAAACCTTTCCCCCTTCAGAAATGAGTGCAGCTATTACCCCCTGGGGAAAACAAAACAAAACAAAACTAAACACCCCCCACAAATAAACAAACAAACAAAAAACCCAGAAACAAACAAACAAACAAGGTTTGATTTCTTTCTGATAGAAAACAAATTCTGCTTGTGAAAATTGCCAAGTATTTCTACATGAGAAGGACATTTTTAAAACCTCGGCATGTGCTGAGACCTTTTCCTTTCCATTCAAGTTTTTATTTATGCACTTTCTCCAAGTCCAGCCACCAATGCAACATTGTTCCTACATACCAGAATTCGAGTCAGCAAGATTTACAAAAAGAAGGGAAAATGTCAGAGGCTGGAAATAAATAGAAGTGTGGCAAGGAGTTCAGGTGAAAGGGAACAGCATATGCCAGTTGGCAAGGAATATAGCAACGTGCCTAGGAGATGATGAACAACAACATATATGCAGTCCTGAGCTGGAAAGAAATAGGTCAGCAAAGCAATAGTTTAGCATTATGCAAAAATTGTCCAGAAAAGTTGCCAATACCAGTGAGATCCCCATGTTAGGGTTCCCTCCTACAGTTATGGACTGTTAAGAAGTGGCACGGTGCTACTTTCTCTTGTGTGTCTGTCCTTTCCAAAAATGGTTAATTTTGCATTGTGAAGAAATTTGTGTAGTTTGTCCTATTTTTTAAATTAGATACTTAAATTTTCCCTCCTTTTTATAGCCTTTTTGGAATTGTGTGTCTCCCTCTGCATGTACTATACATGCATTCAGCTGTGCAGCCAAAAAATCATGAGGCTAATTAAATTTTAACTGCACATAAATTAGATGAGATAACAGTAGTTGAATGCTTTCTGGTTTAAATTATACAAAATTCAGATTTACACAAGGTGTGCACATGGGGATGGCTTGGGAAACAATTATTCATACACCCCACCCTAATCCAAATGTAATCATCTCCCAGCCATACTGATTACACCATTCTAAAAAAAGCCCACTCTTTGGGTTGGGAAGTGATTGTTCCTTGGTACCCCTCCAAACTTTACTGAATTTTTTTTTTTTTGTAACAAGAATAGGAGAAATGCTGGGCCAGTACCTCTCTCTCTCTCTCTTCTTTTTCTGAGAGTTAACTTAGGCAGACAGATGATACAGATGCATACAAATACAAGACAGACTGCATTTAAGAAATTATATAAGCTTTCTTCTACTCTCTCGCTTCCCATCACCCTCAGAACAGGCGTTGGAGCAGTGCTGACCTCCTGATCGTGTGAGTCAGTGGATCAGCAGGTTGACTTGCACTGACTTCGAGGCTCACTTTTGAAAATGCTGTCAGCATCGTTGTTGTGCGGAGTTAAGCAGGGCCACGTAGCTCCAGTTGGGGCGGTAGGGGCAGTTATGGCACAGTTATTGTGCCTAGATGAGGCACAATAATTTTTTTCTCCAGTGCTTTGCTCTTCATTTGTTAAACTCTTTTAAATGTGTGTCTGAACCCTTACTAAACTGCTACTTCAGGATTTATTATTGCTCTTTTCAAAAGACCTTCTCATGGTAACAGTTATGTAAAAATCGTTTCCTGATAGACTGTTCTTTGTTGTCTGGCAAAGGCTCTGGGCTTATATCACTGCAAGACAGATGGCTCTAACAGATTTACAAAGACTTAACATACAAATGAAACCTATTACTGCTGAAGTCTTCATCCATGCCTTAACAATCTCTTGCCCTCTCTGTTACAACCCCCTCTTTTCTGGCCTCCCCAGTTTCCAAGTCTTCAGCATGTGTAGAATATTACATCCAACCTTCTTTCAAGTACAAAGAACTTGTATTTCCCCCATTTTCAGATATTTCCACTAGATCTTGTTCATTCTGGGATGCTGTTCAAAACTCTTTTCCTTCTCTTTAACCTTTCATTGATATATTTCAGCCTAGTGAACATAAAGCCTTCTTTGCCTCAGCCCTTTCTCCAAACCTTCTGTCCAGCTGGCACCCACCTTAAGAATTGATTTTTACTTCAGTGGAAGTAGAATTGGATCCACGGATACCTAGATAAGACCTTAAAATGCACTCGTGCTGTCTGAGAACCTGCATCTTACCATTTCATAGGCTGAAAACAGTTTCAGTATGAGCCTTTGCCTCCGCACCCTTTGCTGTCTGCAACAGACTTTCCTCCACGCTGAGACCCTGACACAGGAAAGCACTTTAGCGCATGCTGGGGTCCCAGTGAGACCTGGGGCTTGAACCTGTGCTTCATGTTAAGCACTGTCCTCAGCAGAGATGGTACTGATAATAGGCGTAAGTGTTTTCCTGAGCAACTACCTAACTCCAACATTCTCCTAAATTTAATCTGAAAACCAACTTTCTGTCCTGGCTGCTTCTCCTCATTTCTCTCTCCATCTGCTATTATTGTATAACTCTGTCTGTGTGACCGAAATCAGAGCAATGTTCTGGAGGTAAGTTGTGCTTTAAAGTTGCTAACCAAGGAAAATCTGTGACCGCAGCACTCCCTGAATTGCAAGGACATGTTTTGCACTGGTGTTGTCCTTGTACCTCTCTGTTTGATATATGAGCTATGTATTTATCTGTCTTTCAGGTTCATTTGATGTTCCCTGATCATGTACCAAAGCCATGCTGTGCACCAACAAAACTGAATGCAATCTCCGTGCTCTACTTTGATGACAGTTCCAATGTTATTTTAAAAAAATACAGGAATATGGTGGTGCGTTCATGTGGCTGCCACTAGAATAAAAGAAAATAATCTAAAGCAGAGGGTTTTATTCAGAATTGTAATAAAGTCAAGATATGAGCCTTGCTGATGAAAAGGCAGTCCTAAATTTATTCCATTTCATGTCGTCTCTCATTTAAATGTACAGTATAATGTATATAGTAGCCTTTATTTATTTAAAAGTATATAGTTTCTTTTGTACGAGCAAAATTTCAAAAACATTTATTTTATGGGTCACCTTACTATGCAGTAGAACTTCACAAACTAATTTTTCAGTTGACCATACTGGAATCTATTTCATTTCATTTCAATATTTTAAAGTAAAGCTTTTGTATAGATTTTTTTAAAGCTAGAAATTCCAGAACTTCTGTAACTGCTTCATATTGTTAAAGGAACTAAAATACGATTGGTCATATTGTGCCAATGAAAACTGTGGTGGGGTATTTATTTAGAAAAAGGCACAGAAAAAAAACCTAAACAAAACTGCTTGGCTAAACATATTTTCTTCTTTTAGAAGTTCTGCTCCATTAGAAAAAATGAAACGTTGAACAGTGTTTAAGTAAATAAATAGTAGCTAGAAAATAGATGTGAAAAGATTGCACATAATTGTTATAACTATTTTCTTTAACAAGATGAGTGTAACTGGAGGAGTATGTTACTTCTTGGCTTGTGGGCTGCAGAGTTTGTAAAAGGCTCAAAGCTTTGGGAATTCTGTGGAGACAGACTCTCCCCTCTATCTGTGACTTTCCAAGTTAACACTAAAGATTGAACTACAACATTCTTACCTCAAACCGCATCAATCTATTATCTATCACGCTGCTCTGGCAAATATTTTTATAATAACAGCACAAGGTAAAATAAAACAAAAAACAACACAAGCCTTCCCATTATATACACAAATTACTATATACACAAAATATACAGAAGACAGGCTGTGGAAGGGCTTTGCTTTATTTACCTCCCACTTTTGGATGTGCTTTCTGATTGTGCGAGGGAAGGCACAGGGGATGTAGCAGTTGTCACTGGTTTAAGCAAAAATCTTGTCCCTTATGGTGGCTGTTTTCAGGCAAAAATGAAAAACACCTTTCATAATGAGCCTCTGGGTAATTTGCAGCCTACTTTCTGTCCCATCTGCTTTTCTATCAGGTGGAAATTGGTTTAAATCATGAGATGTAATATGGGATATGTTTCCTTTTTTTTTGAGCATTAACTATTGTAACATTGAAAATTCTTAAATCCGTATAAATAATTTATATTCTCACTAAATTTTTGACCTCAAATGAAATCCTGTAGCTGTGAATTTCACAACTAAGTGCAGATTATCATTCTTACCACCACTACCCATGTGCTTATTTTGAATTTACCACATATAATGTCTTTGGACACCCCTTTGTTTTAGTGTTACAGAAATGGGAAATAGAAACTCTGTTTTCTCTTTACTACATGGCTAATTATAATATATCCTTTACTATTAATTACCTTGATTAAAAATGCTTCATTTAAACAGTTCTCAGAGTGTTGTTAAAAAATGAATAGGACATATCAGTTTCTCCTTAGACAGTCTAAGTCAGAGAACTCTGACTTCTCTGGTTATTTAAAGCATATTTCAGAAAACTCAGATTATTACAGACTGATAAAATCAATGTGTGCGTGTGACTGTGTGTATGCATGTGAATGTGCAACTGCCTTTTTGCAGAAACTAATTTATTTTATCTTGCTATTGGAGTAATACATAAATCCTTTTTATGCATACACTCTTTTTTTTTTCTTTTTTTTTTTTAAATTAAGAGTTCTGATTTCAGTCTTGGGAGATATTTCCCCTTAATACAACCGTTCCATTTTACACTTCCATCTCTATTTTATACTGACATTACCTACATATCTATGCTTAGCTGCAGTTCATGCACAAGGGTGTATAGCAAAACATAATGTCTCCAACTGAATTACCATTTTGGAACAGTTAAATCCCTGGGTCGTCTTCAAAAAATTTATTGTTTTCTGTATAAATTGGGTAGGTGGATATGTTTTTTTGAACTCAATTTATTCTAAATGGAATTTGATGGAAACTAAATTTTGGGTACATTAAGTAATATATTTTTAAATAATGGTGTACCATTTTGAGAATAAGAAACTGAAGATTAATGTTATATTATTCTTTAAAATATGCTGTTGGAATATATTTCTATATTTTGAGACATAATAAACCTGTAATACTATTTTCTTCTGCTGTGATTTTGCTTCTGAGATGTGTGACAAAATGACACTGGCTTCGTATATTCTTTGAAAGGTAAAAGCAAAAAATCACCAATAGTTATGGATAGGTTTTGTTGATATTCTTTTTTGATACAGACATTTTGTAAAATTACTTTTATTTTCTTCTTAAGTTGCAGCTAGTGAACCACCTACAATATTAATAAATATCACACCTCCAAATCATACCTCTAAATGTTAGTACTTCACTCAAAATATACTAGAAAGTATAAAAGTTTTTTAAAAAAACTCCATAAATTCCTAAGTGGTCATTCCTCTGTTTGAAAGGAAGGCTAGTGGCACTACACCCTCTGCGTGCTCAGGAATGGTGTGGCCAGCAGGAGCAGGGAGGTGATTGTGCCCCTGTACTCGCCACTGGTGAGGCCACACCTGGAATATCGTGTTCAGTTTTGGGCCCCTCAGTACAAGAAAGATATCGAGGTGCTGGAGCGTGTCCAGAGAAGGGCAACGAAGCTGGTGAAGGGTCTGGAGAGCAGGTCTTATGAGGAGCGGCTGAGGGAACTGGCGTTGTTTAGCCTGGAGAAGAGAAGGCTGAGGGAGACCTTATCGCTCTCTACAGCTCCCTGAACTGAGGTTGTAGCGAGGTGGGTGTTGGCCTCTTCTCCCAAGTAACAAGTGATAGGACAAGAAGAAATAGCTTCAAGCTGCGTCAGGGGAGGTTTAGATTGGATATTAGGAAAAATTTCTTCACCAAAAGGGTTGTCAAGTGCTGGAACAGGCTGCCCAGAGAGGTGGTGGAGTCACCATCCCTGGAGGTATTTAAAAGATGTGTAGATGTGGCACTTCAGGGCATGGTTTCGGAGACATGGTGGTGTTGGGTTGATTTATATTAAATATATATCCATATATATAGCTATATTTATTTCTATATTTATGAAGACTATTCCATTATTGTTTAGGACATGAGAGCTTTGTTCTTGTTAAAGTTGTTTAAGCTTTCTGCATCCTTAACAACTGGAAAGTTTAAACGGCTAAAAACCAGAGAAACAATAGCAGGTCTGTACGAATTAATGTTACATTATGGGTCAGAGCTTCTTAGTCTTTAATTTACTCATAATGTTAACATCATTGTTACACATTCTGGGCCAAAATCAAATGTTTACAGGATGTTACTAGCGACCATTTCTATGGCTTAGGAGTATTCACCCATTGGGAGTCAGCATTAGGAATAGTGGATAGTTTTGCAGCAGTGATTTCATCTCCCTTTAAAAGCGTGTAGTTCTCCAAATGTGATTCTGATGTCCAAGACAAGGTGAGCTCTGACTGACTGAAATGTGGAGCATTTCTAAGTTCTCTGATATGCTAAGCTGTCAACCCACATAACAGTCTTCCTTCAGTTAGACCACCTGACGGGCATCTCTCCTTTATCTGGATGCCCATTTCCACAAAGTATTTATAGGGTCAACCAAACCAAAGGTTTCAAATCCATTAATTAGGGAGCAGGGGTGGGACACATTTGCTGATAGTCAGAAACATATTTGTTCAAATTGCATTAGCCCTTTTTTTTCATATGAGATCATGCAGAAAATTAAATTCATATAAAGCTGGCTGGTAGCTGACAAAATAGCAATATATCCGATGAGTGCAACACTTGGCTAGGGGTACCTCAGGAAAACACTGGCATGGATGTCTTCAAACTAAAAGGATGATCATTCCTTGTTCTGCTGTGTATCTGAAGGGTGTCTGAAGGGACATCTGACTGACATGTCCTTTACAACCCATGACCTTTCCTTCTGCAGTGACCTGTTTAGGCTTTTAGGTAAATATGCATTTGGGTTGAGTGATTGGGTAGGTAATATAAATGGCACCATATGAGGAGCTCAGGTATCTTCAGGAATAAGAAACCAATCCTTTATAGCTGCACAGGACTGCACAGCTCTTTATTTTGCCTGTTGGCACCTATAGGACTATAAAACAGTATTTAGTATTTATATTATTATCATAACGTGTCATACAATTTAGGGTCTTCTTTTATTAAATGCTAGATACTTGAGTGTTGTGAGTTACATCTATACTGTTGATACTGGAACTGAGACATTCTTTAGGGACAACATAGAGAAATCTCACTTTTGGATTGCAATTCACCTATTTCTTTCCAAAAACTATGAAGCAGTTTTAGGACAATGGCTCTGCTATAGACCTTGTCTGAGGAACTGTAGCAACTGTTACCTTGATGAAAAAGCTTAACTGGGATGTTTAATTGGGATGCAGACCTTTAGAGAAATCTTTTGTTATCATGACAGGATGTCAGACAATTCCATTTTGAAATACAATTTTCTCCACCATTTACTTGGAAAATGTTGTATTGCTGAATGCATATTTTTTCTGTTCTGTTGGGGTTTTCTTCTTTTTTGTCAGCTCCTCTTTGAAGCAGTTTCATAGTAAATTGACTTTGACTCAAAGATGGTGAAAAAAAAGGACTTAGGCTTGTACTCATAAGATTCTGAACTGTTTCAGCAATAACCAAAGGATTTTAATCACCAGGTCTTTAAAATTATGTTCTTCGCGATCTCTACCAACTTTTCTGCTCACACATTCAGCTGTGCATAAGGAGAATGTGACATGTGGTGCCTGAATGACAAACAAGCCACATGTGATTTATACAGCATTATCTTTTACTATCTCATCTGCAGTCATAGACCTTGCAAACTGTGATTTACAATGTGTTACTGAAGTCCTACTCACATGGCTTGAGCAAGGGCTTGATTAAAAACAAAAGAAAACTAAACAAAAAAATCCAACAAAGAACAGCGAGAGGAGGTTTTCTTGCCATCTTAATTCAAATAAATCAGCACCAAACGTGGTACATGAGGGATCAGGACTCTCATGTGAATTAAATGGGCCTTTTGTATTCTGTTTTCCATATTTACAACACATGACACAGACACTTCTCCTGACTGCTATATTTCCAGCTAAATACTTTCTGTTCTGTTCTTGTACTTTTTTGCTTCCAGATGGGCGCCATCAATTATTATTATTAATATGAATGAAGATATTTTCATTGCTTTAGCAGATGTTAATGCTTTACAAAAGAAGTATGTGTTACTAGTATTGCTACTTTACAGGTACAGAAAGGTGGAGAGACTTACCTTAGAGGCGAGCAGATGAGAGGTAGTATAAGGGAGATAACCAGATCTCCAGTGCCCAGCGCTCTAACAGCTATCACATACTCTTGGTGGAGTGATGCACACACTTGACAGTCCTGTCCCTGCAGCTTATAACTTTAATGGATGATAGGCAATCTTAGGGGTTACCTGGACCTACACTTTGCATTTACCAAGTAATTTTCTAGTTTCATGATTGTTTGTGGAAGTCTGGGCAGTGGATGACAGAACTGAGACATGTGCAGGGTGCAGACCACATTTTTTCTGTATGGGGATGGTTATATTTTAAGGCTACTTCTACTGAACCAACCAACATGTGTTTGAGCAGATCTTGGAGCACCTTTTCAACAGCATCGTAAATCTGCACCAGCAGAGTTGAAGGCAGTGATGCATCCCTCCCTTTT
Organism: Phalacrocorax aristotelis; assembly: GCF_949628215.1. Taxonomy (NCBI): domain Eukaryota; kingdom Metazoa; phylum Chordata; class Aves; order Suliformes; family Phalacrocoracidae; genus Phalacrocorax; species Phalacrocorax aristotelis. The sequence continues at coordinate 27,556,324 of NC_134278.1, read as the reverse complement.
CTTCCTTACATTTTCCTCCTGCTCAGTGGAAAGTTCAACAATGCATTAATTCTGAGACTGTGTTAATATCTGTGTAGCAGGGGATCTCAGGGCAGATGTTGGCTGGAGATATGAAAGCAACAGATTTTCTAGGGAACAGCTCTCTCAGAGAATAATATTGAAGCAGAGATGTGGGAGCAGGATCTTCTCTGTATAACTTGTCCTGGTCTCTTCTGCGTCTCCAACTGACTTGTGAGCAGAAACATTTGTAAAAATGAGAAAGATTTTTAATTAAATTGTGAGGAGAAAACTTGGAAGGGGCTCTTTCTGGCATCCCTGTCCCTCATATGTCCTTCCACAAAGGAGAAACCCAGGCTTAAACCTGGAGCTACTCAACTGCATGGAGACAAAAAGTTGGACAAGACGTGGTGGAGAAACATGGCACATATATCAAATTCCCTAAACTGATCTAATTGGAAAACAAAGCGTTTCATGCCTGATTATTTTCTTGGTTGCTACAAGAAAGTGTGTTCCCTTTTACTCGGGCCAATTATGCATCTACCACTGGGCTTCCTTTACAAAATTACTGTTTCTCCCTTAATCTCTGCAATGGCTCTTTTCAGCCTTCTCTGCATGTTATCTGTTTTATTATTCAAGTCTAACAGCTCCCACAGGGAATGCTCTTTCTTAGACTGTGCTGCAGGGATGGAACAAAGACAAGACCTGCCAAGTCAGTTACTTGTTTAATTGGGATGTGAACCTTTGAGAATTTTTTTTGCTCACTTTTTCTTTCTTTTGCACATGCATTTGGGATTTTTCTTGAATGAATTCTTGTGGATAAAGGTATGTAGGTAAGTGCATAGAATTCCACAAAACCTTCCTGTGAAAAGTATTTGTGCATTTAGCAAGAAACAAAACATCATAATTTGTTTCCTCTTTAAAATGGAATTGATATAGCTAGTAAAAACTTGGATTCGCATTAAGGAAAAAAATTTTAGCAAACTACTGAACCGGGTTACATTTCTTGTTTTGAAATCTATTAATTTACTCAAAATTAAAGAGCTGCTAATTAGCAGGACATATATTGCTTACCTCAAGACATATATCCAAGGACCAGATTTTTATTGTCAGACATACTGGTGTAAGTACAAAATCTATCAAAATTAACAATGCCCTTGAAATAGTTGTAACCATATTTCTGATTCTTTCTGTCTATCTATATTGGACAGTGAGGTAATGAGAACTTTATTCATGCCAGAATACAATTAACTGCTTAATTCTCACATTTCTCCTTATAACCAAGGCCTTATATTTTTATTCTTTCCTCTCGTCCATCTACAAGAAAAAAAAGTGGCTGAAGATCATTACTTAAAATTCTGGGTAAATAATTTCATGTTTCAGAATTGAACTGAATATGGAAATTCCCAAACTTTATTTAGAAGTTGCAAAAAAGATCATTACTGTTCTGCAGAGCAGGGCTGTGGAAGCGGTCACCAGGGCAGGGTAGCCGGGGCTGTGTCCATACCTCTCAGAAGCCCCGCCAGCCTGGCAGGGGCTGCGGCTGTGGGGCGCCAACGTACCCTGATGAGGAGCCAGCAGCTCCGGGGACTGCGAGTTCCCACATTTGTGGAAAGGAGCCTGGAAGCTGCAGGGTTCCCATCTGCGACACAGTCCAGACGTAAGGGCTGTCCAGGAGCTTCGCATCTTTCCATCCAAGGCAGGAAAACAAGAGAGGTGTCTCGCAGAACGGTGCATGGTAGAGCCCATTGAAAATGCCTGCATTTAATCAGAAAAGTGCTTAAAGATATGGCTCTATTTAATGACAGAAAAGTATTCATTGTGAAATTCCCACACTGGCTAAAATTTCTCCTGACATTTCTGAGTGAAGCTTCACTCACATTTTCACAGAGGTTTGCTCATTTTTGGCAGGAAAGAATTTGACCCTTCTCTTCAATCATGTTACACCCCATTTCCACTGACTGTCTCTAAGTCTTTTACCATTCTCTTAGTTTTTCCCATGATCCCATGATGTAAATACACACTGCAGTAGAAGCAGTAATGTTCCTCTGGATTTACTCTAGACTAAGTAAGTAGCATTGCAAAATGCTTCCTACAGTGTTTTCCTCTCACTCCTCTGAATCTTTCCCCTTAATTGACCTCTGCTGATGAAAAAGCAATAGGAAATAAGCCAAATAATAATTGTCAAGGCAGGAATCAGGTGACATGCATGTATTTACATTTTTTTAACTAGGCAACTAAATGTAAGACACAGCTATTATATCCCTGTCCTTTCAGTCATTAGTTACAAGGCACTACCCTGACTCCAAGTGCTATGGCCCATCAGCCTTCCAGGAGAGCAGTCTGTTTAAGCATTCAAACAATGTCAGGCTAATCAGGCTGTTTCAGCTCACAAATGTGATCTCTGCATTTTTTAAGAACAGATGTCTCCACTAGAAGTTTACTTAATACAGTAACCTCCTTCAGAACCATACCGAAATGCAGCCAGGAATGGTAGCCTCTTCCACTAACATACCTGGATCACGACAAGGACACCTGTTCCCAGTTGGATTTTCTTTATGTAAAGGTACGTTCTTTATATTCTAGGTATTAAAAATGACACTGTGGCTTTTCTACCAAGGAAGAGTACTCTGTCAGACAGTAAAACCCATCTGTGGTGTTTTCTGCTTAACGGTTCTGCCTTTTTTCTCTATAATCAAATTTCCACGTTTGCCCAAAGCCTACAGAATCCATCTCACTCATCATATCAATTACTGCAATTAGCTTTCCTGTGGACTACTCTAATGTCATGCATTTCTAATCACCCATTTGCTATGTGGGTAATTACCACACTCATTTACATGCAAGCAGATGTTTTGGTAATTATATTCTTGTTTGCTCAGTTTCCCACCAACGTCAGCTTTTTCTCCTTCACAGTCACACTTTAATCTTTTTACATTGTAGAAAATTTAGTATTCTGGTTATGAAAAGTTGGGCAACCTCCATTTTTTCCTTAGAAAGAAAAAAGGAAGTGTTTCTAAGGCTAGTCTTATATGACACAGAACAGCAGTTCTATGCAGATACTTGAGCTAATCCTGCTGCAGATGCAGAGCAGTTGTATTACTGCATATTTCCAGGTTGTTTGCAATACCAGTAGCAATTCAGTCAGAACCTATATCTTGACATAGAAGTACACTATATGGTGTAAAATTGTTGCTGCTCATTCAGGTTTGGAAGTGGTGTAAGAATTTGTGAAAGGCAATTTAAAGCATATTTTTTTTGCTGTGCTTTTCCCCTTTGATGTGAACAGTGCAAGCAAGCCAAGGAGTAGAATCAAAGGGTCTTTCACGGAGTACATTTCTGTAAGGTGTATTCCGTGAGATGCTGAGCATCAGCTTGCATTGATATCAACTTTCAATTTACACTTGGGGCTTACTTTCTCTTGAGCCTGTCTTGTATGATTTGGTTTCATGTAGAACTCCAGCTGCCTTAGAAGTTCTGTTATAATAGCACCATCTTCTGACTAATGTCCTGTCAGGAGTACTTCTGAGTATTTTTATCTTTGGTTCATTGCATCTCTGAGGGTCCTACTTTTGCGAAAAGGTGACTGTGCCCCTGCCTCGCACATTGCTCAAAAGACACAGTGAAGTGGTTCACCATGCTAGATACTGAACAGTACAGTCATCTGTGCAGAGCTGAGAGTTCCTTAACTTTGGCAGCTGGTGTTGAAATGTATGCACATTTCCAATGAAAAAGACGAGAGAATTAAATTAAAATAGAAAATGTTCCACTGAAGTTTTTGAGACTGGCTCAGTTTTGTGTAAGAGCCACTGACAGCACTTGTCTTCTCAACCTCTTCCAAGGTCAGGATTGTACGGTAGATATTTTCAAGAGTCTATTGCAGTACAAATACAGTCCAGCTAGTACAGTTTTAACCTTATTTAACCTTTGCCTTGTTATGCACAAAAATGTATATCTTCAAAACAATAAAAATGGTTGGAGTTATTTTCCTAGAGGAGTCCCTTCATTTGTATAATTTCATATCATATCTACTTTAATACTTGGCTACATTCTAGTACAGATGGATCCTTTCTTCCCGTTTTTGTCTGGACAGTAAAGGAAAATCCGTAGTGACTGGCAGCTGACTATCAAACCTATTTAAACAATTAATTTTGGAGAGGCTGTGGATTGATATTTGAAGTTACATACCCAGTTCATTTAATAATTTTTTTTAAAACTTACGGTACAGATTCAAGGGCATAAAACCAGAGTCGTGCACTTCCTTTGCATGAGAGGAACAGAAGGGCTCAGAAGTCCTGGATAGTTTCCCTGCTTCTGTCACTGATTCACTATGAAACTCTGAAAAACAAATATTCCATATTTATGTGTATTTGTGAGGCATTTATAAAGGCCAAGTGAAAAGAAGGAAGTTTTGTGAGACATTTTTATAGGCAAATCTGATGTGCAGACCAGAAAGTGTGCTATTTTTGGCATTAGATGTTGTTGGTTTGTTTCCTAATTCCAGTGTACCATACGCTTCTTTTTGTGATAGGCCAAAATTTTCAAAGATCTGTTTACCTTGTTCAGTTATCATTTGTAATACAGTAATAACAGCATTTATCAATATTACAGGAGAATTAAGAGGATAAATAGCTTAGTAATAAAGAAGGACTCAGATCAGTGATCACGTAAGTGCATGTATGTTATTTGGATATGCATGCCATCTAATATATTTCCTCTTTAGAAAATTTTACCTGGTACTCATCTGGGATCTTCTTTTCCAATTTTTTCTTTAATGTGCTCACTTAAATTCAAGGTAAATAGTTTGTTCTGTCCTAAAAAACTCTTTTAGTTATTACCAAAGGAGGTTATTTGCCAAGGCTATCAATTTTTTCTTGTATTAATTCTTTTCAAGTGACTTTCTCCAGTCTGAAACACTAATGTTCTTGTTCTCTGAAATTTCTACATATTGTAAAAAAGTCTGAGAAACAATTTGCAGAGCTGATGGCTCACTGGAACTGAGAGGAATTTTCTCTAACTAGTGACATACTGGGATGATTCACTGCATTGCAGAACTGTACAGAGGTGTACATGCTAATGCAAGGTGCAGAACAGTAGAGAACTGAAATAAATGCCTAAATACACATTGCCGTTGTGTTGATCTTTATTTCTGTAATGATGTCGATCTATGAGTGAATAAACCAGAGAGAAGTACAGGTGGTTATAGTAATGTTCTTTATTGTATAGCTCTGTTAGGATATTTACTGAGTGTCACTAGAAACTGAAGGGTTTGGGGTTTATGCACATTCAGTGCAATCCACAGTTTTTCACTTCAGAAGCATAACTCCAGAATCATGGTGAAATTGCCACAGCAGAATACTCACTTCTACCATTCCTCCATTTATTTTCAGACCAAAAAAAAGGTAAATGTAACTACAGACATCATCTCAAAGGTCATGAGAAAGGGGAGAACTATTTTAAAATAGCTTGCAGTGAGAAGACTGTGCATTCAGTTAAAATACTGGTGAGGTGATATCCCCAGATGGGTTTAGTTCTTGTCTTGATTTCTAGCTATACATATTTGTTTCATCTCCTGCACAACAAATGGCAGACTCAGAACATCCTGAAGGACCAAAACCCCTTAAGGAAGGATGTAGGTACCCTGAGAAACATTTTTTCATAATTTTCTTCTTACTTTTTGAGCCTCTAACCCTGTTTACACTGGTGAACCATAATGTATATTCAACACATCTACATTAGGGATTCTATCATGCATATCCCCTCAATATCTAAGCACTTGAAGTACAACCTCACCACCACCATCAAGGTCTCCAATCTGCACCAGCACACAGTAGGTCATTCTTCTGTCGAACTAGTGATCAAAAATTGTCACCTTCCATACTAAGGCCTGTTTGAACAGTTATTTGTCTGACCAGTCACTTCTTGTTTCTTAGCACATCTCTCCTCATGCTAGCTGTTAAGATGTGAAGCCTTGTTTGGCTGCTTACTTTTCATATTAATATCTCTGTAGTTTTTCTAATCACAGTTCTCCATGACCTGATCCATAAATCCGCTTCCCATTTCCTTCAAATTGCTCTTCAAGCTAAGCTTTGTAGGGAGAAAAGGTAAGGCAAAACAGGTGGGATTTGGGCAGTACGAAGTTCAAGAGAGGTTGAAGTTGTAGAAATGCCACATCATCTCTTCTTATACACAGAGTGGCAATGCAGATGTCCATTTCGCTGCAGTACCATCTGTTTTTTAGATCAGTGTGTTCTAAAACACCACAGAATATTTATTATAGCCTATTTCTGTATTTGTGTTATTTTAAGCCGTGAGATTTGGTACAAGTTCTAACTCATGATCATTCTCCCTTTACTGATTTTACCCTTCCCAGAATCACCATTTGCTTTGCCATCCTTAATTTTCCTCTTCACATGCTATTGTTGCAAAATGGTTTCAGATATCTATTTGTTAGCATATGTTCTCATTATTTGCATAACTGTCTCTTCCAATGTGATGTTTATTGTTCTCATGCTTTATTTGCATGTATAAATAGAGAAAATGTCTCCTGTTGGGATACAGATGGGCCTTTGAAAAGCATGTTAGCCTTTTTTTTCACTCAGACTATTTCAAATAAGCAATGTGCTGTTGAGTGCGACAAATTGGTTTATAGACTCAGCATACCACTGGAAAGGCCAGACACAACATGATGGTCCCAAGCTCTACATTTGCTTTCAGCTTTCTGAATTCCTTGGAAGACAGGTAAAAGTCAGATGGAAAATCCAGGTCTCTCTGGATGATGCATCTGTGCTTGGCTGATTTGTGGCTCCTCGCAGACAGTGTGCGCAGCATAACGTGTTCAAGAGCACCACAAGACTTCTCCCTGAAGGACTGCACATGTAGTGCATGGTTTAGGACTCCCCTGTCCTCCTCCAGACAATTTTGCTCTTATTTTGGGATTGTTCAGCATAGGCGTTTGGTCCACATATACCATTTTCAATTCACATTCTCAAAAGGAAGCACTGCCTTTGCATTAAAACAATAGTGCCTGAGCTCTATTTTGTTACTACTGTATATCACTTTGCTTTGAGATGTCATGTGTAAGACTCAACGCTTTGGTCCTTGGGCTAGTTCTGCAGCTGGTGCACTTTGAGCAGCTTTATTATATTTGACTGATATCACATAGAGATTTGACATTCTCATCTCACTGCAGCAGTGAAAAATGAAGTTTTCCCATTTCATGGCACACTATGACAGTGCTGTGAACACAGAAAGGAGACCTCGATCTGGAATTTATCCAACAGCCAGAATATATCTCAATGACAAATAATGGAAAGATGCAAAAAAGCACAGATTTTAGTCCCATGGGTTGTACTGGCAATTGAAAAGTCTTTAATTTCTATGATTTCTAAACCTACTCTTTTTGTTAAAAAGCTATATACGTTATAGGTTAACAATTTTACTAGATTATGTCAGCCTGGTTAGAATACCAGTATGAACTCTTTTCCCTCTTTGGCTCCCATGAATTTTTCTGTTTTACTGCTGTCAAAATAGATTCTGAGAGGGTAGACCCCCTCCTCTTATTTATTTACCTGATATTTTGAATATTTCTCACTTTGCAGGGCTCAGACATCCACAGAAAGATATAGAGTTATATAATCATAGATTCATTTAGGTTGGAAAAGATCCTTAAGAACATCAAGTCTAACTGTTAACCTAGCACTGCCAAGTCCACACCTAAAACATGTCCCTGTGCAATACATCTATGTAGCTTTTAAATACCTCCAGGGATGGTGACACAACCACTTCCCTGGGCAGCCTGTTCTAATGCTTGACAACCCTTTTGGTGAAGAAATTTTTCCTAATATCCAATCTAAACCTCCCCTCGCACAACTTGAGGCCGTTTCCTCTTGTCCTATTCTTCATTACATGGGAGAAGAGACCAGCACCCACCTCGCTACAACCTCCTTTCAAGTAGTTGCAGAAAGCTATAAGGTCTCTCCTCAGCCTCCTCTTCTCCAGGCTAAACAACCACAGTTTCCTCAGCTGCCCTCATAAGACTTGTATTCTAGACCCTTCAACAGCTTCATTGCCCTTCTCTGGACATGATCCAGCACCTCAATCTCTTTCTTGTAGTGAGGGACCCAAAACTGAACATGGTATTTGAGGTCCACCCTCACCAGTGCCGAGTACAGGTGCACAATCACTGCCCTACTGCTGCTGGCCACACCATTCCTACTACAAGCCAGGATGCTGTTGGCCTTCTTGGCCACCTGGGCACACTGCTGGCTCATGTTCAGCCATCTGTTGACCACCACCCCAGGTCCTTTCTGCTGAGCAGCTTTCCAGCCGCTCCTCTCCAAGCCTGTAGCATTGCATGGGCTATATGATTAATACTAAATTACGATGCAAGATATCCTCTATTGTCCTTTTGGCTACCACATTTGTGGTGTGACTGCTGTACTAGTGTTTTAAACTTCTTCATTAAGGTCTGAAGAATAAGTAAAGGTGTGAGAATGGCAGACTGCTGGCTTTGCTGGAAACTTGTTAGGGCCTTTGCCCAAGGAGGATGTCAGCAAGTGAGAGGAATCTACTCAAGATTTGGATGAAAGTGCCTTATGGGGAATAAGGCATTACAGATTGGGTTTTTTATAATTTCTTTCTTAAGAAGCAGGAAACAAGATTGTGTGAGAGCAACCTAATGAAGTAAGCACTATAATTTACATAATTAAAAAAATTTTTATAGAAAGACCTTTTTCAGCAACTCCTTCTAGCACTGTAGTAATAATATCAGAAATTACTGCTTTCAGATAATTTATGATGATCATAACGATAATCAGTCTTCCAAGACCGCTCTAGCTGAGTACTATATAATGTCATACTTAGTACCATTCTGCAGTTGGAGTCAGGAGTCACTTGTAAAACACAGAAGTTTATTACAGCATTTACAATTATGATTGAATGGTTTGGAAATACAATAGTTAAAATTCTCAAAGATACCTAGGCAAATTAGGGACTTTCATCACATTTTCAAAAGTAACTTTGATCCCAGGAGTTAGACATCTCAAATTGATCTAGGAAACCAAATGCTATTCAACTACTACAAAAACCATCTTCATCAAAACTTAAATTCAGGAAAATGTTAACTTAGGCATCATTGAATCATCAAGTTGCCTAAAGTCCAATTTCTCCAGTGAAGTTCCCTAAAAGTGCTTAAACACCTCGCCTTGAGAGTTCCAGGACTGGCTACACTTGCTTAGTAGCTAGACGCCTTACACTTACAGCAAAGCTGAGGCAATCCCTACCTCTTTCCTTGGCTGGTTCAACAAGCTGGTGTGCAAGCATAACCTGACTCAACTATTGGGTGCCAAGGTCCCACCCTTTGCCAGAGCTACAACCTCTCCCTCTCAGAGCTTGTTTGGCCCTCTCTGTGCTGAGTCATTTCAGCATGAGAATCCAACAGAAAATGGATGTGAAAAAAGGCAGTTGTTTCCTTGGCATGCTGACTGGGCTCATTGCAGTGCTGGTCAAATGCTCAAGTCAGGGTAGTAGAAAGAGTGGGAGCAAAGGGTGGGCAGGACCATCAGCTGGCTCAGACTGCTCTGGAAACCCAACATCCGAGCATGCTGGCTTAGACCACATGAAGAACACAGGAATGAAGATGTTTTCTCCACCCTAGTGGTTATGAAGGTTCAGTTTCAAGTCACTTAAACTGTGGGAGATTTGCACTTTTGTTTTTTTTCATTTGTCTCTATTTGCTCATGAGCAGTTTAAGTTGGGCTCCTGTTTGGAGGCCAAACCACCTGACCGTATCACATGAGCTACTGTACATCCAGAATTATCTCTGGTAACACGTGACTCAAGAACTGAAGCGGACACTGCCACATCTTCCTGCGACCTAGCTGAGCATCCAGCCCAGCCTACTCCATCCTATGGGAGTCTGGGCAGCCACTGTCATCTTCCACCCATGGACTATTCCTGCAGCTCGTCCTCATCCTCTCTGCTTTCCCGGGTATGTGACATACAACCTGCCATTCTCAGCTATGTATCCCTTAACTAGGTATTACAAGGTGGCTTTTGGTTCTGAAGGATATTTTGAGGGAAATGTAGTCTTAATATTGGCTGCCAGGATTATTCTTCTTCCAGTAGCATACTTAAATCTTTGTGTAGGAGAGAAAATATGCTTACAATTATAAGGGTCATTACCTTAATGGCTGAAGAACTCATGTGGGAGATGTGGGCTGTAATCCCCTCAAGCTGCTCTGAACCCCAAGTTACCACATCTTGGTCTCTAACACTCAGCTTTTTAGGTAAAAGGGAAGACTGACATGGTTATCTTTTGTCACCGATACCACATTTTGTGCCTAAGACTGCAGAAACATTAGTTCACAAAGAAATTTGTGGCATGAATTCCAGCTACATGGGGCCTTCTTCTCTGGCAGATCTTCCAAAATTGCTTTGGCAGTATCTGCTCATTAGCTTAGTCAGTTCTCCATTCAGCTTCTGGACCTCAGAGACAGCAACTTCACTCTTGCTGAGCACCCTTGGGGGTGGTGAGATATGTAAACTGTTGGGGTTGTGGTGCTCAGCTTTTCGATGACCAGGATCCTGTCTGGAAAGGGGACATACACTTTTAAGTCCCTTAGAAGCTTTTGAAAGTATCATTGCATGCTGTATTAGCAGAAAAATATTTTCTACATAATGTGATACTCCCCTGTTGCTTCAGGATATGTAATCTGGACTCTGAACCCTGTGGTCACTGTGAAGCCTCCCATTCACAGACATGTTAAAGAGACGTATACCAAGAAATCTTACTGCATTTCTCTGGTGAATGTAATGTGAGACCCTCATATAGTAGCTGATCTAATTTTCATCAGGCTCAGCTCACTATTTTGGGGGATCTCACCACAGAAAAAAAAGGAATTGCTGTATTTCAGCAAACAGCTTAAAAGTACAGTAGCTTTTTCTCCTTGTCTTGCATTGTTAGCTCTAGTTCTGTTCTGCAATTGCCAGTTAAAATAATATTTTTCATGTGACTGAAGGAATTTTTTTCTGACTGTAGTGCTTGAGAATTGTCTCTAACTATAAATGCACAACAGATACGCAAATGCTCACAAAAACTGTCCATTTGCTTCATCTATACATTTGGAATACATCTCATGAAGCAGGATGGCAACTTCAGTCACTCTAACTGTCTCGGCTCTAACTTAAACAAGGAGAGGGCATGGGTTCGTCTTGTTTCTGTGTCCATCCTGTTGCCCATCTCCAAACAGCTGGTTAATAATATTCTCTCTGGACATAGTTTTGGCTCATGTTAGTTAGCACTCTCTCATATCTAGGCTCAGTTCAGGGATGGTATGAGCTAGGGGACTGTTCCCAACAGGCAGTATGGATGAGGTCACCTTGCACAGGGGGGCTGGAGTGGACTGTGGAGTGCTCTATGGACATGCACCATGCCAAACCATTTGTCCTTTGAGCCACAGGGTGAGCCCCGGGTCATATTATTCATTAGCATGGATGTAGTTTCTACTGACAGAAGGAGATAGACCCACCTCCAGGACTAAAAAGAGTATTCAGCAAGGATGAGATCTTTGTTTCAACCAAAGAAGATTGGTCTGTCCGGAGTTATCAAGTAGCAGAGTATATTTGACACAGGCTATTTAATTTTTTTTCCCTCCAGATTGTTCTCCTGCTTGATTTCACTCTGACGTTTTAAATTAAGAGAGCTGGCAGAGGTGCCACTGTCAGGTGAAAAGGGTTGTGGTGGTGAACAAAGGAGCAATGATCCAGGACTGTCCATGCTTCCTGCAGAGACCAGGGAAGTCTGATGACAAAGCAAATAGCTGTAAAGGAGAGGAAAAAAATCAACGTAATCAGGCAATTTTCCCCTCATTTATAGAGAGGATAGACTTTTTCTGATTGAATACTACTGATTTCTGAATTAAAAGAAAAATATATTTAAAAGATTAATTATTCAGACTGCTTAACATCTTTTTCATTTTGAGTTGCACATGTCATATTGGATCAAATTCATATGATGATTGATCTCAGAGGGTTTTTTAAAATTTTCTTTAATGAGTTGTCTCATTAAATTGGCTTTGAAGGATTTTATATTCCTCCTAGGATATACATCTTTGTTTATTAACCTTAACTCTAGTAAACTGTTTCTCAATAGCCATATAATTGATTGTGATAAGCTTGTGACATTGACTTTCATAAGTTAATGTTTAAAATATTTCTTTAATCTATCTTTTTTATTTTTGTTCTCCTTTAGATTCTTTATTGTATCATTAAAAAGTATTTTAAGTGCACCATTTCCTTTAATCATATTGCTTAGTTAATATTCTTTTTTCTAATGTAGCAGAAATGATACAATCTTTGATATGATTAAGAAACAAAAACGCCAATGTTTAAAAGAGACATGAAGGTAAAATTACGGAAAATCAGAATCAAACACTGAGACATATGCTTGACAGAGCAATCTTCTTTAACTGAAAAAAGGAAAGCTATTAGAGGTCCTTTGTTCCACAACACAGTTAGAAAATACCAGGTTTCTGAAAAAGAAAATAAAAATTGCATGATTCCCCTGAATAGAATGCCATAGCCTGGATGTCTTTGTACATGCTAAAGGAAGATTTTAAACATTTTTTCATTAGTCTGGCCCCAGGTTTGAAAACTGATAATACATTCCCTGAATCAACTTTTGCTGAATATGGCAATAATGTAACTTTTGAGGTGCATTTTCTGCTAATACAGCTACTTAAGTTTGCACAGCTGGGAGACTTCTATTTTTTCCTGCAGCCTTTTCTCCCCCCTCTCCCATTCTGATTTGTTATTGTTTGAAATTCTGAGAATGTTTTACACACATTTCCAGTGTACAACATTTGGACACTGATAAACGAATGACAAGTATGATATAAAGCCTCGTGAAAGACCCTGTAGGGTCTACCCAGGGAGAAGAACACATCTGTCTCCAGCTGTGCAGCTTTTTAGGAGTGAAACGACTTGTCCTGGGTTGGGCAGAGATGGTAATTATTTTTGTTGTTGATGTGAAGATCAAAGGTTATTCTGAGGAAGTAAGGACAAGGACTGTGGTATTTAGCAAGAAAGATTTATACAGGACATAATTTAGTACATGGTTTGCACATTAACCTGGTGCTAATGCATGTAGATGACAGAGAAAATGTAAACAGTCCTGATGTAAGATAAATTATAATTGGTGAAAAGCAAATTAATCTACTGGTCATGAATCTCCCACAAGTTAGCAGAATCTTGAGCAGCTGTTACATTCCACAATCACACTTTGAAAAGAAGCTGCTTGATCTGAGGATTTCTTGCTACAGTGCAAATAACTTGTTCCTCCTGTTCCAGTGTGGCTTTTTTTCCTTTTAAATAATGAAAACCCTGCTTTTAACAGCAGCATCCAGCCCTAGACTAACATAACTCAGATTTTTTCCTGTAAGAGTGAATCCTTTGGGTTTATGATTTTCAAGGTGCAAACTAAGACTACCCCCATGAAACTACATAGGTAGTAGTTTATAAATGACTTTTCATAACCGAATGTACCATGACCTCATGGTCAGTAGATGAGATGTAATGTTTGCTTCTCCACAGTTTCCTGATACCAGGCCAGAAATCCATTAAATAGCTTTCTCATGTTTCTCCTTCCTAAATGTGACTTATATATGCAAATAGTTTTTCTCTGTTAAAAGTTACTCAGTATAAAACACAAATATACAAATTGTGTGAGCAAAGAGAAAAAGAGCTGAAGAAATTACTTGGATGGAGACATTGGGATCCCTTAGAGAAAACCAAGATTTAACTAAGATTTATGCACTAAGTTTTGTGACATGAAACAGCTTTCAATAATATTGAGATGTGCATAAAAGCTTTTCTGTTCAAAGCCTATGAATTTCACTGTCCATAGGACCTTACTTCCCTTTACTAAGTCAGATTCTGCTCAGATTTGTACTGTTTTAAATAAGGAAAAATGCCATGAGCTAAAATGAGCTATAATGATGTGAAAGCAAATAAATGAGCTTTGAATAAGTGTAAAATGCTCATCGCAGATTCCTATGACAAAAAATAGCCTGTCTGGAGGAGGTTTGGCCAAAAAAGCAGAGGCAGAAAAACCATTTCATAATTGTAACTCATTCACAAATATGCACAGAAACATGTTTTGTCAAGTATATTGAAATTCAAGCATTTATTTCTTGAATAATTGCTAGCTATTGATAAAAAATGAAGAGAATGAAGCTCTTCACTTTTTCCCTTCTTTGTCTGTCTTTGTTTCCATTTTCATATGTGCAAGAAAGCACATTCAAAGAATCAAAATATATGTCCTTTTCAGATGGCTTTGCTATGATCGAGGCATCAGATGTCTGAGGAAAGCAGGTAGTCGTGGACTGCACAGAGAATTCCTAAGCAGGCTTTGACATGGTAGAGAAGCTTTCGCCACAAGCAGATTTGGTTTTCTAATTCTGTGCAGGCCCCAGTAAATCTCTCTGCATAGAATAATCTGCTATTACAGCAAGTGCAGCCAAAACCCAGAAATTCCCCAGCTAATTCCGGCTGCAAGCCAAACCTCACTCTTTCCCCACTGTACTGCCCTCCCACAGAACAAAATTTTACTGTATGCCCTTAAAATAGCAAATGAACTTTGTCTTCATTGAGGGAAAATCAGCTCCAACCAATGAAAGACAGGCTACCAAGTCTTCCTATGGGTTAACCTATGGGTTACTCTTATATAATGATATACTCTATATAGAACCTTTATATAATATATATAACCTTTATATATATCAAAATAGCAAATGAACTTTATCTTCATTGAGGGAAAATCAGCTCCAACCAATGAAAGACAGGCTACCAAGTCTTCCTATGGGTTAACCTATGGGTTACTCTTATATAATGATATACTCTATATAGAACCTTTATATAATATATATAACCTTTATATAACATATGTTTTAGCATCTTTCAAGAGCATAGATAAATGTAGTATTTCTGTGCAGTTAAACCAGTGGGGTGGTGTGGACCAATGGGTCCACAATGTAAAGTAAGCAGCGGTATGGCTTGGAAGAGGAGACTCTATCACTGCTCTTTTTCAGGTAGAGTAAGTAGAGACCAGCAGGTACAGTAAGGCTCAAAGCGATGAGCTTACCAGTCATTACAGGACTGAGATAATTAAAAGCTGACCTGCCAGGAGCTTCAGCTACTGAAACTGTAGCTTCCTTATTTACCTCAGTGATATAGAGCTTCCACGTTGAAAGATTTGGGTGCCAGCGGTCCTTAGTGTCAAATTGCTAAGAAAGGAGCACAGTGAAATCAATAGCAGTTGTTCGTGGGCATGCAGAGATCGTTTCTATAGAAGAAAGCGAGGTCATGTCAGGTGGCGTAACTGCTGCAGTGTCACTAGGAGAGAAATGGTGATATGTGCTTTCTGGCTTTGCTGACAGCAGTTGTGCTACCATGCCAAAACTACTATAAAGCTAATAAACATTGGGGAAGGGTTATCTGTACTCCCGCTGATTAATAGATATAGAAAAAATGTTTGCCTACATAACTATCAATGATTAATTTAAAAACCCCTCTAATATGTCTTGTATTGCCTGTAACTGTAGAACTTTTGTGTAGGAAGTTTAAAATCAAGCTCACAACTTTTTATGGCTCTTTTTGTTGTTGTTTTCAGAATGTTTGAATGCATTTTTTAATGTATTTGCTCTGTTTTACAATTATTACTCAGGTAACACTGTTTTTAACATTTCCCCTGAGTAACAGTGAAGAAAAATTGTTTTATATCAATGTCTATTCCACAGAGAACTATTTATAAGGGAAAAAAAAAAAGAAAACCCCACACTTCTCTCCTTCAAATGTTCCATAAGTACAAAAAGACAAAACCTTCAAAACATATTTGGAAAAAAATTACCTAATCTTTAGCTTTCAAAAGATCACAGAATGGACACTTTATGTACAAAATCATGCTGAATAAATATATGTACAATTAACCTCTCAAGTACAAGATGGACATTTGCCATGTTGTAATGTTTTCCAGCATGAATCTATTCTCTACGATTTTACCTACGTCTTGTGGTAGAAACTTGTAAAAGTCCACAAAATTGTTAGTCACTTTGTAAAGACTAATAGCATTAGTTGGCCAGAGCTGGGGAAAGCAACCGAAATGGTCCATGCTACTGACTAAGCCAGATTTCACAACAACTTTCAGCAAACCCGTACAATGTGAATAAACTCTTTAGAGGACAATTTGATCTTTAAAAACAACAAAAAAAAAACCACCAAAACCAGTGGCAATATACGCATCCAACAGATTTTGAAAAACTCTTTTTTTCTTGCAAACCTAGTAACTTCCTAGTGTCACAGACACACAGTTGTTTCATAGTGTCACTGGGGAGACGGTATTAAACACATAGTGTAAGTAAACAGAAAAATTTAGCAGCCATTGCATCATCACATTCAGTCCACCTCCCCCCTCCAAAAAAAAGGAGAAAAGAAAAACAGCCTGTGTTTCCTCCAAGCCATGCAGCTCTCATACATTTTTTTTCTTTGCAAAGACAATCACTGAGGAGTTGTTAATGAAGACTCCTATTATGTAGGAATGTTTCCAGTCATTAGCCTTCCGGCAAAGTTCATCAAAGGAATACAGACAATTACTTCAGAAATACCTGTGGCACTTAAAAAATACCTTAATGACACTTAACTCATCCACTTTTGAACTGTAAACTAGTTCTGCAGGTCACCGCAGAATCTGACTGCAGAGAAAGCCATGGTGTGTGGTAGATCAGCCCTCCAATACCGTGGGTCTGCTTCTGCCTCTGTACAAAATTCCATGTAACGCTACATTCCTCACCATGTGAATCACAGCATGTCGCAGCTGCTAGATTTGGGTGGATCACCTTGTTCAGTAGAAAGATCAACTGGCTGGAAGAAAGGAGGAAAAACAGAGAGATTTCCTGGCAGCAGATGTAAAAGTGACGTATGGAAATATTTCTTCATACCAGTCATGGTTAGCTGGTGGAACTCATTGCTGCAAGAGCTCATTGAGACAGTATCCAAGGGAGGTTGGACCTCTACCAGTATATTTCTAACCCCCAAGAATTAGACTAGTAAAGCTTAAACATACAGATGAGAATGTTAGGAGACATAAAGCATCACATATTTCAGGAAATAAGCCAGCATATTCTGATAGATGGCTTGCAGGAGAACCTTCTGACAAACTACGTATTTATTTCACCAGTAATTGTAATTGGCCGAAACACACTGACTGGACCAACCACGTTAGATGACTGACAGTGTGACAACTTGACAGCTGCTTACAATTTGGGGCATGTTTTGGACCTTACCAAAAACTTCTGCAGCAGTTTATATCGAAAGTGAGTTGGTATTGTCATGTACCTATCCCACCATTTTTGAATCCTAACTTTAGTTTTAATGCTGCGGTGTTCAGCTAGCAAACCATCTTAGCTTCCCGCTTCTGTGAACAATCAGAATTTTATTCCTTATTGTCAGAATAGACAGAGCATCTTTGATCCTGATGATAACCTGATTTTGTCTGTTCTGCCTGCCAGGAATAAGGCCACTGAATGTTAGAAATGATGGAATTAATTTTGTGAACTTATATCCTTGCTTCACACTTCATGACTTAGATCCACTTATAGTAACAACACACTATTGATGCTGCTTTCTGAAATCTACTGTTCCTTATAATGTTATTAGTTTATTGCATCCATAGCTGTTTGGTGTTGAAAGCAGATTAAGCAAATTTCTATTGCATCTAGCCTGTAGATATTTGACGTGTATTACTGAACTATTACAATGAAGCAAGAGTTATATCATCAGTAGAAGTGAAATTTGAAATTAGAAAAAAGCTTAAGATTTAGCTTCAAGATACCATTCAGCCTTTGTGGCTATAACTATTCACTACACTAGAATATAACGCTGGGAGTCCTCTCCTGTCCTGGTCTCGTAGTCTCATCTTTGGGAACTCTTCATAAAGGGAAAAGGCAAAAGAAGCAAGCTCTGCTCCAGAGCCGAGCCCTGCTTACCTGCATCCTTGAGCAGCGTGTGGCTTATATAGAAGCATGGTTAGAGTTCCTATGTTTCATCTTCTACTCCTTTTTTTTCCCATATACAAAGGCCCTTTAATTTCTCATTTTTAAAGGATTCTGTCTTCACATTATCTGGGTCACAGATCTGGGTCCACAGTCTGGGTCACAGAGGTTTAAGTTAATTTTCCAAAGATTTAAGGAAAAAAAAGTACTTTCAGCCCTACTCCAGTATAGTGCTTAAATCTTTCTTACAATATCTGAGCACGTAAGATGGGGGAAAACCTATACATAATTGAAAACACAGGATCTAGGACTAGCAAGATTTTTAGGCAGCCTTATATAAGTCAGCCTCTGCACAAGTTTATTTGCTGTAACCTCAGTGCCATTGCAGAGGTTTGTCTGGTGGTGCAGCCTTCCCCATCACACGAGTGGTACCAGCAGGGAGTTGTACAGTCTCCTTTCCTGCTGCAGTGTGTTTACCCTGACTAAGATGCTGAGCTGTGTTGTTAGATATCATCTTTGAGCAGGCATAAATATTTATTTTCAATCTGATAATTTACTTTTTATGCTTTTTTATTTTTTGTACTTTCCCTTGAGAAACGAGACTACAGATAGTTGTTTTCACACGTTAGCTCAGTGATTGCTTGGCAAATATATCTTTGCTAGAAGGAAAGTAGGAGAATAGCTATCCTGGGTTTACCATAAAAGTTTACAGAAATGTTGCAAAACCTATGCATCTGGGCCAATCTTCAACTGGTGCTGTGCAGTGTAGTGGCATTATCTGGCCCAGCAAGAAACTGAGTGGTGGAAATTCTGTATTTCCCACTACCAGGGAGGCTGATTGTTGTATCCCAGTCTGAGAGCACATCATAAACGATATCACACAGTCTGAACTAGGCAGCACAGTTTGGCTAAAACCATAGAAGAAGAAAAGAAAGCCTGACTGATGTGCTAAGTACACAGAAAGGGAAATGAGGTGCAAAAAGTCCTTTGGAAATATTCCAAGAATAAAAGAAGCACTATAAAGCCCCTCAAATGTATCTGTTCTGTACCTAAGTGATTATGTGATTTGGTTTATATTGTATTGCAGCTCTTGTACTGCAAAAAAATGCTAGTACACAATGCTAAAAAAGTATTACTGTAGACTTAGTAAATACTCTAGAAAAAGGTTATCTGGAGAATAAGAGTTAAATATATGTATAATTCAGAGTGAAAATACACATTCACATTGGTGTAGCAGAAGAAATGGAACTTTTCAAGTCTAAAATACAGTTTCTTAAGTTGCCATTTTAGAATGATTTTCCATATATTACATGGATTCTGATTAATCTTAATTTTAAATTGGTTTGAAAGCCCTTCAGTATTAATCAACAGATTATTCCAAGTGATGCATATTTTTTCTACCTTCCTTTCTTTGAGTTCTTGAATTTAATAACGTTGGGATTTCCTCCTCCAACGAATGATCTGCTAAATAAATTTGAATGAACTCAAACACTTAAAAAAAAAGAATGAAATCCATGAAAAACATAGTCTGATAATATGAGGAGTCTGAATCTATAATCCCTAAAACATGACAATTTGAAATTAAATCTGAATTGATGTGTTCTTCAACTGTTATTCAGAAATGTTACCTCCTTTCTTTAAAAACAGTTTACCCAAGCCCATAACCTGAACATGAAGTTCATATAGGAAAATATTTGAGAATAAGGCTATTATTATACAAGCCCCATAACTCCCATGGAATTTCCCTTACGAAAGGGAACTCCAGACTGGCCAGTTGGCTTTCCCGTCATCTTTGCTGGTAGAGACATTCCGTGGGGTTATTATTGTGGGTAATGCCCCATATGCTTCCTGCATTAAGAAGGTGAGGGGAGATGAACACCTGCCATGATATAACTCATAATGAAATTCACTCTGCAAGGTAGAAAAGTCCTAAAAAATGAGTGGAAAGTCTCTATTTCTGAATTTGAGAGTGGAGTTGTAGTGGGCACTTCCAGCCAAAAACCAATCAGGTTTTGAAACGAATGATGGGGACAGCCTGTATCTTGCATTTGTAAGATCACAGAAAAGGTTGAAAAAGAAAAAGGAAAAGAAGAAGAAAAAGGAAAAGAAACAGGAAAAGGAAAAGGAACAGGAAAAGGAAAAGGGGTTGTCAGATTTTTAAACAGGCTGGTGAGTTCTGGTTTAGACTGCAGCACTGACAGGCCTCACCGTTTCCTTGGTGTTAAGCACCACGTAAAAACAAATGTTCAAGAGTAAAAGTATGTTCCTGCGTGCCCCACCACAGATGGTTTGTAGAAACAGCAGAATGAACTGACACTTAATAATATAACTGTACTTAGAAGCAGGCTTTATGATGCCAAGTACGGTATACATCTGCTAAAATGTAACTGAAAAATAAAAAGCACAAATTACAGATCTCAATTCATTTATATGACAAACATGTGGGACGATTCTATGGCAGTAGCTGGGAGGCATGGCAGGAGAGGGCAAGGGTATCCCTTTTCCCTAAGCATCTGCTGTAACTCCTGTTGCAGGCAGGTATGGAGCTGGATGGAGCTCTGGTCTGCCCTGGCCATGGCTTTTCGTATTTTCAAAAATGAACAAACAAAAAGAACATGTGACTTGAGTACTCCTCCATTTTAATTTTAGTTGGTTTGTCCTGCATTTCAAACAGAGCTACATGAATGCTATTTTTGAAAAACAAACTATACTTTTACCTCTAAACATTTTCCAGGTTTGATCGGGTGTGTTTCACAGGGTGAAATTAAGCCAGTGTGAAAGTGCCCTAGGCGTGCAGAATGGAAAGGCTGACAGGCTTTCAGCTACAGATGTGCTAGCAACCCAACTCAAATGTATTGTCATTAATTAAGCAGATGAAACGGAAAACAGAGAAAAATTAGCTCAAGTTCAGTGGTTACTTGTTGCAAATTTGTAAATGTAGAGATACGTAAAATAATGCTCCTGTTAAAAGTTATGTGGAAAATAAAGGTTCTCAGCGAGCTAACTTTACTCTGTTAACAAAGCATGGTTTCAAGCTATTCTTGTTAACCATCCACCCACTTTCTTTTCCTTCACCACCTCAGATTTGTAGATAGGAGGTACAATTACAGTCCTTTGTTTCATCCTGAGATCTCTTTACAAAATAAAGTCTCTTTTTATCCTGCTGAAACCTATGTGCTTTCCTTCATTGTGTAAAGCTAAAGGAGCTGAGGTCTAACTACAGTAATCCTTTGTGTTGCTTTTTTCCCCGTCCCCGCCTCTTTGTTGCATGTACAGCCTAACTGTGTGCCTTCAACTGAACTTTTCCCCTGCCAAATCACACACTTTTAGCAGGAAAAAAGAGGCTGGGGTGAAATCCTGGCCCCACTATGCTTAATGGGCTTTAACAGGGTTAGGTTTCCACTCTAGTGGCCACTGCTCTTTGAGTTGCTGTTTTTAGACCTGCCGGGGATGCTTTTCCCCTCCTGGAATGGAAGTGCTCCGGTGCAAATTTCTCATGTAGACGATCTGCTGCAGAGAACGGAGTGCCACGAATTTGTGTGACTTAACTGGTTTTGACATTGGCACTTGACGCAGTCGTGGGGTCATGGGCTAAGGACTTAAGTAGCCCAGTCTTAACATACATGCAGTTCCTAATATGAATCCAAAAGAATGAAGCTGAAGAAACCATGTATTTGTATTTATATTTGTATTTGTATTTCTTCTTCTCTGCTGGCCTTTTTTTATCTGCTAGAGCATGCCAGGCAGACTGATTTTTCCAGTGTACTTCATGGAGCGTTCTGGGTGTTTGTAGCAGAAGAGGATGCTGCAAAATATTAGCAAGGGTTGTAGAAATAAGGGAAGCCAGTCAAAAAAAAAAAAATTTAAAAAAGGCAAAAATTACCAAGGTAAGGCTGACAAGAGTGGCAGGGCATCTTGGCCATTGAGCTGGCCAGGGCAGAGGAAGGTGTTTGTCTGCAAGATCAATGTAGTGGCATTATAGGGACAGAAAAGTTGAGACATTAATGCTGGAGTGCTTCTCATGGTAGATTCTGCTTTTGCTTTCATGCCTGCGACACAGCTGGTCCCTGAAGGAGCCACAGGAGATGGGATTGATGGCAGGCTTTTCAAAAGAGTGTGTGCCTGAAGAGTAAACCCTTCCCCCTTCCTCTGCCAGTAGTTTCAGACTGTGCTGATTCCTGGCCATCTCCTTCATTTCCATTAGGTAATCCCACTGAGCCACACTGAGCCCTCAAGGCAGCACATGCTTTGTGTTGAATCGAATCCACAGGGAAGCAGAGATTGGAGTAGATACGCTTGATCAAATAGAATGGGCAACTTCACATTTCTGTATTTTCCCCTTCCTTCCTCAGTGAGACCCAAGATGTGCACCATCACAATCCTGTGAGAAACTGCTAGTTCCTTACTCAGTATCAGCTCCTCTCTGCAACTCAGGCACTGTCTTTTGGAAATCAGTGCTGTAAAAATGGTTAAACTTCTACAAGCCTTCATACACCTTCTAATAAGATATGCAGGGCAGTCTGAACTTATTCACAGAAAAGCAGCTTCATTGGCCACGGACATAGCCATAGTCTTCCTACCACCTATACTCATCTTCAGCTTAAAAGAAAAAGTAGTTCCACTGTGATCACAGTATCTTTTCTCCCTTTGTATATCTTCACATTTTTTCTTATTTTCTTATCCTTACACAATAAGGAGCTGAGTTTTTCCTTCCAAATCCATCCATGAGAGGGATACTAAAAGACATCTTAGACATCTCTGGTGTTTGCATTTTGCATAGGATGTTCAGAAATTGGAGAGGCTGCAACATGGTTTGAGAGCTGGAGAAAAAGTCTAAAACCCCTCAATCTGCTTAGGTTATCAAAAAGAAGACAAAGTGGTGACTTGACTATTGTGTTTAAGTACATCTGGTGAAATGCTTTGAAATTGTAAAATCATGCAGAACAAGAGTTTCATGAGGACTAAAACAACTAGCACACGTCAATGTATTCAGAGCATAGTTTCAGCCAAAAGTGGAAAATCTTTTTGTTTTGGCACTTTTAAGGCTAAAGCTTATTCCTGCATTTGAAAAGATTTTAATTAAAAAATTTAACTAAGTGAAATGAGGTTAAATAAAAGGACCTACCTAATCATTTTGTACTGACCCAACCCTTCTGTTTGTCCAGGCAAATACTGGGCTGACTTATTATGTTGCTAATAACTGTTGTAGCAGTCATTGTGTTAATTATTCTAGCGCTAAAGAGACATCCCCTGTGGTGGGCTTTGTACTCTGAAGTTGATGTAATAAAAAAAAAAGCAACACTCTGGAACCATCTGAGCATTCTTGGATATACAAATAAGCACGGTCCTCTATCAATGGAAAAGTTAGAGAATGGTCTACCCACATTTTAGTCTGGTAGTTTGTCTCACATATGTTGAGGAGAGGGGAAATTTAACCAATTATTATTATCATAATTGTTTTTCAGCCTTAGTAAGGTTTCAAAGCTTCCTTATCAGAACCTTCTGATGTCAGCAGCAACCTTCAGATGGAGTACTCTCACACCCTCTAAATTTTATCTTTTTGATTTGAAGCTACTCAGCTTTTATTTGCTAAAATAATTATTCTGAATATCCCTGCAGAATAACCAAAATATTTTAGTTTATTTAATCTCTCACAGACAAAGTTGTAGGAAATGCAAGAAAAATAGATATCCAGGGTGAGATTGGTGAGGCCATCAGGGAAACGGACCTTTCAAGGACTAAACTTTTCTGAATGAGGAATCTCAAGCTAAGGATCTAAGTGAGAGAAGGAAAACTTGTGAAATGAAAGGACACATTTTCAAAATTCTTATGAAGCAAAGTCACTTTGTGCTTATGCAGCTCATGTACCTGCACTCTGCTTTTTGGAATAAGTGGTAGTAATTGTCTCTCACTTTACAGAATACCAAATTCAAAGCAATAAAGATTAACAATCTCCAGCAGCAGTATTTATGTCTGCTCCATAGGCCAGCCAGGAGCTCTGGACTCCTCCAAGCTGTTCTGAAAAAGAAAGCATTTGTCTAATTGGACAAAGGTGCTTGGTGGAGCTCTAAAATAATCACTACCATCCCTCATCTTTCCCAGCCCTAAATATACATTTGAACTCTATCTTTTAATCCTGTTTTTTTGGCAGAACATCTTTAATCTCCTGCCCTCCATACTAAGAAAAATTCATCTGCATGTGAGTTTAAGTAAAAGTTACTATTTATAGTAGTTTTAAGTGGTTTATATTGTCTAAATTTTTATTATACTGTCATGATAAATTTACAGGCTTTTTTTTTCCCCAGTGTTTTGCTTTGAATAGAGACTCAGATGTGTGCTCTGCTGCCATTGTTTAACTACTGAAGTTGGATGATATTTTTTTTTCTTCCAGTAACAAATATCTTTACACCTTTCTATACTTCTCTAAAATACAGTTTGAGGTTATTCAGAAACAGTTGCAAATTTGACTTGAATTTGCTTTAGTTGTTCCCACCAACTGAAAAATGAAGACAATTTTAGAACTGAGAAATTTCCAAATGCTTTAAATCCTAGGGTTCAGTTCACAGCAAGTTTAAGGTGCCCTTCACAGGCCTTTAAGTGCCTGTTTTGTCACTGTCAGGGCAGCCATAGTTAGGACGTAATATGGTAGTTTGGATACTTGCTTAAAAGATGTCCTACTCAAGCCCTGTATGTACCTGCTTCTTTTTTTGAGTGTTTTCAGCCTTTTCCTGTAGAATATAGTGTGATTATTCTTTCTGCTACTCTATGTGAATTCCTGCTTAAACTCCTAAAATAGCTAAGAAATAATTAATTAATGTTACTTCGAATAGTGAGAGCAGAAATAAGAAGTGTATTGTATATTCTGGTTCTGTGGTCATAGAGAAAAAGCAATTATTTGTACAGCCCACTACACACATGCTAAATTTTTGTATGATGATTTCCTGGATCCATTATGTTGAGTTAATAAAGAAATTTGATGCTGTGTTTTGCATAGGGGGAGGTCTAAAAATCTGGCTGGGTTAGTCACTACCCTAAGGACTGCTTACTTCTTAGTGACCATTCCATAAGATAACATGGTTTCTTAATTACTGTTTTATTTTGTTTTAATTCCATGGTTGTTGTGACAGAGTTAATTACCAGATATAGGAAAAAGCCAAAGCATCTGGGTTTGATTAATCATTAATATTCTCATGGTTTGCAGGGAGGTATGGCAGAATTGGGGAGAAGGCTCTAAGGCTGGACTGAACTCACAGCAAGGCAAGAAGTTTTCAGGAGTTTCTGAAGTATCAAGAAAGGACTATTCTAATGCGAGATTGACAGAGTGCAGGGCATGTGAAATAGTCCTTCCATTCTGATCGAGCCTTCCTATGCCCAGTTTTGGGCATCACACTTCAGGAAAAAAATTTAGTTCAAATAAAAAAGGACAGCAGAGTGAGTAATCTGAGAACCTGAAGACACGGTTTATCTGGAAAGAATGAATGAATTGTGTTAAGCTTAAAGAAGTGTACCTGGTGGAAGGATTTGAAATAAACAAAGAGGAAGAAAAAGATCTGATTTCTTGGTCAGTGAAAGACCTGTCAAGACGTAACAGGCTGAAACCACAGAAGGTATCTACAGGAAAACCTTCCAATGATAAGCAGCAAAGAACATGTTCCAGTATTCCTATCAGTGACAGGAGGGACATACCTCAAAACAAGCTAGGGTTGACCCTCAAGCCCTATCTTATAATATGCTCAGGGAAATTTAAGTTTTTATCATTTTCCTTCAGACAAATGCTTTAAACCTTAGACCAGTGGTTTCTAAATTGAAAGATAAGGTGTGAGCACAATGAAAATATGCTACCAAGGTCAAGCTAATAAGCTCTAGTCCTGCAGGATAGTATAAATACTGGTCTTGGGACTGGTCTGGGGAAGGCAGGAGGCTAAGGAGCCAGACCCAGGAAAGCAAGGGACAGGGCCAATTTACATTCATGATGCTCAGTAATATAAACACTGGGTCTAGTTAAGTTACTCCCCCAACAGGTAAATGCTTGTGTTTTGGTCCCTGATCTAGTAGGAATGCATTTACATAAAATAGTATAGCTTCAACAGAAGAAGCTGAGTTTGCACTCTTGCTCCCAGAATACTTTCTAACTTTCAAGCCCTTATTTAAAGATGAGGGTTAAAATCCTTTAACCCCGATAATTAATTAGCTACTGTCTGGATTAGTACTTTAACCCCTGAGCTACTGGATAAAAAGCACAGAGGAAGGATCTTCACACCAGAAGTTTTGTGAAAAATTTAGCTTGAAGAAAACCAAATGAAACTATTGTACCAATTCAGCAGAATTTATGTATAGTTTTAGGGTGACTGAAACAGAGCTTTCTGGCAGCAGAAAAGACCTTCTTACCACTGTAAAGTGTTGCTAAGATTTTCTTCTAGTACTTTTGATTATATTAAAGTGTTAGATACATTTAGGCATACAAGGTGAAATTTATAGTTTGGACATGACCTCTGTGAATGTAACGCCTTCATTCTTTTCTGGAAAGATATGACCTGACAACAGCTGTTACCCTTATGAGAACAATGTCCTAAGTATTGTTTAGATGTTTGCTGCTGTTTCAAATGGTTTCAGGAGACCTGTGGACAATGCTTCTCCATGGTTTCTTTTACAAGGAGACCAAAAAGTTAACTGTGTCATGATCCTAAAAGATAAAGAACAAAATAAAAAAAGACACCCTGTGCAAATACCTCTTTCTGACTCTGACCACTGATGTTAAAACACAGTACCAGTTTTAACAGACCTAATTATTTATAACATGACAACCCTTTTCCTTTTTTACCCATTTATCAAAGTGCCAGAGTACTAGAACAGTCTCCTGTAATATCTATGAATTATAAGAAAAAGTTCAAAATAGTGTCTCCGCCCTATTTATTGCTCAGCTATTTGAAAGTAACTGTGTTCTAGTCAAATCTAAGTACTAGTAAATAGATCATTGGTTCCAGCATATAGAAACTACACATTCCTCAGACAGCTCAAACAAGTACTTATCCACTCCTTAATTTCCCACCACCCAAAGGAAAGAATGAGTGTTTTCTGAGCCATGGACTGACTATTGTCCAGATTTTTTCTTCTACTTTTTCCCTCCCATAGTAGACCTCCACTACGTAGCTACCAGTGATGATATTGAAAACCAGCATGGTGAGGAAGGTGAGCCCACCACTGTGAAAAGAAACACAATAAGCAATATAAGAGGAAACCAGAACAAAAAAAAAAAATAAAAATGTTGCAACATAGAAATAAAATAATATCTTTGGTATTTTCTCCTCCTACGTTAGCGTCTGCTGCTGTCACTCCTAATTTCAAGAAAGAAGTTTGCCCACTTTAGCTTTCTTTTTTATATTAAAAGAAAACAAAACTGGCACTAGTAAAGAGATCTATATGCAATTTTAATGGGGGAAAAAAGTTGTAAGAACCTCAAGAGCAGATGAAGGGCTGTTGAAGCCTATAGCTGTGACAATGCTTGTGGGAAAGTCTGGAACAGCAGGGAGTAAAGTGTCAGCCAAGAAACCTGAAAAATAGCCCAAACACTATCATAAAGTCCTTCTTTTAATAATGTGGTTTTAATTTTAATAATATATTACTGTTTGGTTTGTTTCTTAGGGACCTGTGTTTATTATAAAGCATTCCTTGAAGCTGTCACTCTCAGGGAGCTCCCCTAAACTCCCTCAACATGCAGCTTTAGCGGTTTTCCTCTGTTTTGAGAGGGTACATTAATAACCACAGACTAATATAGGCATTAAATAGGCCACCCAGCCTCCAAGAAGTACAGTCCACATTTCTATCCACTCTTTATGGCAGCTAGCCTAATGGGAACAATGTCAAGAGGTGCAATGAAACACTGTGCATCTCTTGACTTCTGTCTTAGAGAGGATCTTTTCATGTTTGACAGCTACTCATTCAGTCAAGGGACATTACAGAGGAGCTGATTTAGTGCTGATGAGAAAGGAAGGGTGCCACCCGCCCTACCGTTACCAGCACAACTGGTGTCCAGCCTGTGCTGTTGTTGCCCTTTGGTCATGCCTGCATACATATGACCTGTAAGCTGCTCTAATTACTCATAGCTCTCTAGTTTATCACTCACATAATCTGCATGACCACGACCTATGAGCAACGTCTGCAGCGATGGGAGCTCCATTTTCTGGCTGACTCCAGAGAGTTCATGCTTGCTCTCATAAGTCTCTATTCCTCCTGTCTGTGTCTGGCCAGCCCTGCTGGGTCTGTCCAGGAGCAGACACATGGGCAAAAACGAGGTTTTTGAGGAAGTGCATGCCTGTGCATATGGGTATGTGCAATTTTTTATTACAGGCAGGGCTGGCAGCTCTGTTTATTTAAAGTTGCCTGACACTTTCCACTACAAAATCTTATTTTCAGTTGCTGAAATTTAACTATATGATCTGAAATGGTTCAAGTCAATAGCCCACCTTAGATGCAAAATATTGTAAGGGGCATGTGCGTATTTGAAGTTATCAGGCAAGCCTTTTCAGTGGTTTCCTGAGAGTTAAGGACACCAATACATTGCTTTACAAGCAGTACATTTCTTTTCCCACATTAAAAAACACAGTTCTCTGGTGAGAACTCATGCCTTCACAGTAGCAGGGATGACTGCCAGCTTGGCTGGCATATTGATGGCTGCTAGTCTAGAGGAATACTCCTTCAGTGATAATGTGTCCAAATCTGGCTGAGATTTAAACCAACACCTCAGAAATTGCAGCCTGCCCTGTAACTGCAACTTCATTTGCTCTTGCTGCAGCCGCATGAAAGAACATGAACTGGTTGTAGGCTGCTCTCTAGTGTCTCTTGATTGACTGGGCTCCAGACTGCATTGCTGTCAAAACTCATGTGTCTGACACTTATCCTACAAGTCCTTGGAACATGCCTTACAAGGCATCGTGCATTCACCAGATATACCCAGTAGCTGCAGATTACGCTGGTGGCCACCTTTCAATGATCTAAAAGGGCCAGGGACCATCCTCTAGCTCTGAGACCAGATGTCTTGGCTGCATCCACACTACGTAACACTTGGCCTTGGGCCCCAAAATATGCACAATACATATGTGCACCTAATGTAAAAGGTTTTGTTTATGATATACCAATATTACTGTAATGAGCTGGCTTACTTTGATGTACTGAATTATCTTCCTGATCTGTGCACGCATGGTAGCCATTTCTTTCATATTTCTCAGTGTTCAATAGCCCAGTCAGAGCTACTTCTCTGACCAGAACAGCAGATGGATGGAGTATGCAAATACCTCCAGGACACAGATCCTGTGTGGAAGAAAAAAATAAGGGTATTTGTAGTGAAATTCAGATGTTTGGTAACAATATATTCAAATTGGTGAAGGGGCCAAAACCAAGGCACCTCAGAAGGACCAGAAGGGGTCTGTTACAGCAGGCAGAAAAGACCTTACTTACCAAAGGCTAGTCTTCTTCAGCCAGAACCCAACACTCATCCTTTCTATCATACCACTATCAGCAAACACTAATGCAACCTACTCCTTCTGGTGATAGTGAACAAAGAAGACCCCTCTAAGTGTGTTATCAAGTTACTTCATTTGTTCAAGTGGAAGAATTTTTGTCTGGTGTACTGGGCGATCAAAGGGCAGTTACATAAATTTTCTGTTCTCTCTTCGTTTCTGTTTTCTTTTCTTTTTAAACTTCTTCTAAAAGAAAAACCCAGACCTTCTTCACACACATAAAAGAATTGTAATCCAATAGCATATTCAGGTTTTCAGAATTTAGGAAATTCTAGAATAAAAGGCATTTCCATCCTGTTAGTGTTTATATTTTAAAAGTGATTTTATAACACATAAATATAGAAAATACTCTATAGTATGCACCAGTATAAAACACAACCAGATTTTTTCTTACAGATGTCAATCATGATGTTCATTATTCTCTGTTTCATAGTATGTAATCTTTTATTACTGTGTTTGTTTACAAAATTTTCTTGAACTGGATTTTTTAAATTAGTTCTCTATTATTTGTCTAATATCATTTTCCAGTCAAGCGCTAAAAAAAAAATCCTCAGTTTGATCCTTCTTTCTAGAATTGCCATTCATGAATAATGAATGTAATCACTTTGGAATTTTCCTACTTTATCTGACATTTTCTTTATGTAACTATCCTGAATTTTAATCCAAGAAATCAAGAATTCCTTCAATAATAATTATATGAAATGCAATTGGACACAAAAAGAAAATTACGTAATACAAAGTAATACCAGACTGAAAAGCTAATCGTTTCTAATAATTTTTAGTGTTGTGAAAGAAAAAAAAACCAACAGCGCATGACATTTTCAAGCAGAGCAGCTTTTAGAGAGCTTTTATCAACAGCAGCTGTCACAGATGGGTTATGTTAGTTAAGAAGATTCCAAAACAGGAAAGAAAACCCCATGCTTCTATAAATGAGAAGAATATCAGCTTGATTATAATACCCTTTCACTAAGAGAATATATAATGTTGGGCTCATTTGTGTTTGCTTAGACATGAGTAAGAAAGTGTAGACCATGAAAATATAGTTCAGACCACTTTTCCTCATCTAAAAACCTTCCATCTATTCACATGCTCAATAATTAAACAGAACACAGTATATCATTCTGCATATTTTGAGGACTTTGTAGGGGCCTGGATGAGAGATGTGCTAAGAAGATCTTGACGCCAAACACTGAATTCTTTAGTCAAAGGATAACAGTTTATTGCCAGATTCATCTGTGAACACTATAGATATTTTTATCTTAATATATTACAAATTGAAGTAGTTATTGATTTTTATTTCAATCTTTACAGAACTTTAATTAAAGAAGACTGTTCTCCATATAATTAGTATAGACAGTCAAAAGCCAAAAGGTATTAATAATCTGAAAATGAATAGAATCTTGTCTGACATGGTCTCACATTTTCTGGTTTTAGTCATGTCAATAGAATTAACTGGAGTGTACTCAGTGATTCCTGTCTCTTCACAAAGTGAAAATGATGATCGCTGTATTTGTCAAGTTCACTGCATAGGCATGTGGAAGAACTAATTAGCTTCAGAACACTGATTCAAGAAATATTTCTCTGGCCAAATCCATCAGAATAATCTAATAATAAACTATCCATCTCAGTCTTTGTGATCAAGATTATTTTCTTTATTTTGTCTATGTAGTATAAAGCATATAGATGGAAAATGGCAAGCATGTTCTTTATCTTATGTACAAAGCACTCTCACAATCATAGAATGGTTTGGGTTGGAAGGAACCTTCAAAGACTATCTAGTCCAACCCCTCTGCCAAGGGCAGGGACATCTTTTACTAAATCAGGTTGCTCAAAGCCCCATCCAACCTGACCTTACACACTACCAATGACGGGGCATCCACAACTTCTTTGGGCAACCTGTTCCAGTGTCTCACCACCCTCATCATAAGAACTAGAACTTCTTCAGGTTCCACCACTTGCATTCTTGACAGCCCAATGGTGCATCTTCAGCAGGACAGACAATAAATGGTTTTATCTTCTGGAAGAAGATAAGGATTCAAATCACCTGAGGTTAAGGTGGGACTCTGGCCGCATACCCTAGACGGCAGAATGCTATGTGAGTGGTGGTACTACCATCACTCCTTATCCGAAGAACAGGCCGACCATTTGTATCCAAAGAGCAATAAGATGCTTCAGGTGACGACAGTAGTTTCAGGATCTGAATCCATCTTACAAAGCAGGTGAAGTACATGCGATGGTCAGAAGTCTGAACACTCCCCTTTTGGCTGTGTCCCTCATTCTCCTGTAGGCTGATGTTATTCGTACCCTCCTAAGGAGGCTAACTTTCTCAATTAATTGTATACTGAATGCAGCATCTTGACTCAATGTTATGCATCCCATTTCCTAACACTGGCACCTGTAATTCAGGTGTAGTTAAGCCACATCAACGTGCCCTTCTCAGAATGTGTCCAATCAAGAGAACATCGCTCACACCAAGGACACAAAATGCTACACTGGAGTTTGAACTGTGCAAGTTGCTGGGTGCTCGACTCCCCTCTGCATGCACTTAGCCACAGCTACATTGCTTTCAAAACTAATTTTTTTTTCCTTATACCTGATATTTTGGTATCCTGAATATATTAGAAATGTTTCTTTAACTATCTGCCTGACATAACCATTGGGTTGCTTTGGGCAAGGAGGTGTTGGAGAAATAGCTGTTGACTGTAGTATGTAGAACAGAATGTGTAAACCCAAGGGATCTCAGTTTTGATAATTACCTTGTAAACTGGTGTTTCTAGAGCTGAAAATGTGGGAAAAAAAAAGAATGGGTTTAGATATGTCTCTGAACTACAATCCTTTAGAGAACATGGTTCCCTAAAATATGTCTTTTGGCTCTTCAAGGACTAAGAACTTAATCAGTTTCCCCATTGCTGACATCCTCCTTTATTCAAATGGTCTGAGCAACATAATTAGTTCAGAAGAGTTATAATCAGTCTGCGCTTAGCTTGAAGTTTTCTGCCCGCATTTCAGATCAGCCAAGTCCTGTGTTCCTAAAAATGTATCTGTTATTTCTAACACCATTGATCTAATAAATACATATAGTCCCCCTAAAACCCTTGCCCTGTGTTATCGAAAATCACAGCCTGAAGGAATCTGTAGGAGATCTATTTTTCTAAGCATGTCTGTAAGTTCTTTTTTGATATCCGCTAAGTATAGAGAGTTTTCTAAGCTCTTTTTAAGATAAGGCATGGGCAATCCTATGTGGGAACTGTCATATAACACATTGTAAAACTTTTAAAAGTTTAAAATGTTTCACTGTATCAAGAGGTCAGAAAGATAGGAGATCTGGGGAAAGGAATGTGTTAGTTTGCTTTTAATAAAGACAAAAGGAAGGGTCAGTAAGTAATGCATACTAAATCTACCAAGGGATTAAAAGGTGTGAAATCATAAATAAAATTATAATAACATTTAACAGTAATTACATCCTCAGTCCTAATGATTGCGTGTATTTTATGTTCTTTACGTGCACAACAGAAATATATTTAATACTAAAAATAATGTGGTTTTGGTAAAAACTATTGCACAAAACTATGAGAATCATTCAATATTTAGAGATAATAAAAAAGATAAGTAGCAAGACAGTCTGTCCTAAATGGCTCATAAAACCAACATCTAAACAAAATAACTAACTTCAGTTCAGACTGATGGTAAAATTGGATTTGTTTGAATGTGAGGTCTTCAAGTAGCCCAATGAACCCGTAAAACTGAAACCAGCTATTGAATGTACATCAAGATGTAATCAGAAATATTTGCTAGAACTAAAAGTGGAAGAGACTCTCAGTCAATTCTGCTTAGGAGTGAATGATGTAAATAGCAAGAAATCCAAACAGAAATGTTATTTATCTTTCTTAATCAGCGTTAATCAAACATAGAGTAAGAATTTAAGATTGCTATTTCTCAAAATATATTCAGAATGAAACATTAAGGCAACCCATCCTTCTGCCTAACAATTTCCTTCTTTTTTTTTTGTCTTTTTTGTTTGTACTGAGGGATGATCTTAGCCTAGCTCTTACTAAGTACTAGCCCAGACCACAATGCTCTTTTTCCTTTTTTTCTTAAGCTTCTATTTAGAAAGGTCTAACAGCAACATTTCCTGTCATGTAGCTGTAGTGGAGAAGCTAAGAAGAGCACATGCGAGAGGGAGCAAAGAGAGCAGCCTTCTTGTTCTCACTTCCATCAAGTAAATGCTGTTGTTTGGTAGGCCAGAGGCGGAAATTCAGACTGTATGTAAAATTTTCACCCAATCTCCTCTTCAAAAGCGTTAACTTAGTTAGCGGAGTTGAAGTCATTCTGCCAAAACACTGTATCTTTAGCATTCCCAGATAATCAGACACAGAATATATTCCTGTAGGTATAATTGAATTCTGAAGTAAGTACTTACTGTAGTCTAAAATACACTTGGGCAGCATTTTCATTACAGCACTTAATCCAGCTGAAATCTGTATGATTGCCTCAGAATTCCCCCAAAGAGTATCGTGTTTGCAAAAATAGATTTGACAGATGTACAATAGGTCATGAAGTATTTAACAGAGATAACACCTCCAAAACATAATTACTTCCACAATGAAATGAATAAAAGAAAGGTGTAGAGGCTTCAATAAAATAAGGCTGAAATGCTACACATTTTATTGAAGTATGTAAGAGAGACCAATCTTTCCATGAAAAGGGCTGAACCTTATTACAAAGCAGAGGTAGAATATCTGCACTCAGGCCGTGGCTTCCAAAATACCAATTATTTTAATGTGACTGTAGGACTTTTAAGACATAGATTGGTAGGAGAAGTATTTTAGTTGGATTTTAAAATGAATTCCTAAAGTCTATGAAAATCACTCTAATGATTTATTTTCAAAAACAGCGCACCTCATTGCAAGACATAACAGAAAAATTCTGAATAGGTTTTCAATTGCCAAATTGGTTTAAGAACTAAGATAACTCTGGAACTTTTGGAATGTCTGTCCTTCTGAGATTTCAAAATCTTGGTAAGCGGTATTTAAAGAAACATTTATTTCTATTTAATCCCTTCAGATGGTGTTTCTGTCTTCTTTGCAGAAGACATTGTAAACTATGTAAAGCACATTCAGGTACAAAAAAAATGTGCTAAAAAGGTGCCTGATAAGAGGTCTCATTAAATATATATATATAAAAATTCCTTTATGTCACAAAGAAACATTCAATAATATATGAAACAGATATTTTCAGCATGGATAAATATAGAGATTTTATACAATTACTAAAATTAAATGGTATAGTATCCATTTTCTATTCACACAATTTCAAAATGCTTCAGTGCTGGGTACCTGATCTAAACAATGACTTATAGCTGCTTCTTAACTATGCTGTTTATAAATCTGTTGGCTCCTATTGCCTAACAACAGCTGCCAGGTGGTCAGAATAGATTAATCTGCATGATTATTATATATTTCTTCAATAGCCATCAGCTGAGTAGGCAGGTTTCTACTCAGTGTGATGCCTCCTATCCTGAAGCTTTTCAGAAATGCTAAGACCCTTGCCAGTATTAAAGCTGTAATGTCTCTCCTCCTCCCGTGCCTTCAACACAGGCAACCATCCCCAATCCAAACCCACTGCGGAATTTACATAAAAGAGAAGGAAAATCTCTTTCCCCCTCAGGCCCAGCTCTGCAGCAAGTGGAGTAAATGGAAGTTTTGCCAGTGACCTCAGTAGGAGCAACACTTTCTAAACTTCCTTTCTTCTAGCAGGCCAATAAACATCTTATCTACACAACTGCCACATATTTGTACCACATATTTTTGCCTATAGATAGACAAACTTAACACTGGGAAAAGTTACATAGCCATAAATTCTGGAAGTATTTAATAGTGCTTTTAGGCATATAAACCCTTGCAAATCAGCAGAAGTTATGCAGTTGAAACCTGATGTTCACTCTAGAAATGCTATTGAGGTACCATTTTCTTGTACATGGTATGACTGTTAGTAGACATATGGGTTTTTATATCAGAATAATGAATGAAAAGTAGACATTGTTTATCTGTAATATATGCTATTGAGCATCTGAATTAATGAAATGGAATTTGTGGATGGATGGCATGTTCAGCGAAGTAGAAAAACATTACTGCTTATAATTGAACCTTTGATTTTTATATTTAGGAGTGGCTGAGGTGGAATTTTGACATGTTGCTGTTTTTGTTGTCTCTTACATGTTTCAGTAATAATTTCATCTTTGGAGGATGGAGAGCAAATACACGTTATGTGTATAATTACAATGTAGACAAATTTAGGCAAAGCTGCTTGCCAAATACCAGCTTACCTCAGTGCAGAGAGGAAAGCGCATTGTAGACTGAGATTTCAGTTGGATGCAGTCTTTTCTGACTGGAGGAAGAAAAAAAGGCAACTGTGATGGAGTTCTGGGATGATCATATCTGCCCATTAGGGGCTGCACATCTATCTCTCTTCACACAGAGCTACCGAGCAGCCATCATTCACATTAAAACTCTCAGTCCATTACCAACAGCTGACCTTGTGACCTTAGTTTAAATGCTTCGCATCCCATTACTTCCCTCCCGCGTCATCTACTTTCCTAATATTTTACAAGAATGCACTTCAGCATTGTCACACGTTTCTGGCTGCAATTCTGGAAAATGTTTCCATTTAAGAAAACACTCCACTGTGTGCTTTATTTTACTTATCTCCTGAAATTAAAATGAAGCATGCCATTACCATTTGCTCTCCATAAAGATAGACTGAAAACACACTTATGTGCTTCTCTGTCCTGGGGTCTGAATGATGGCAGTTATTTTTTCCAGTCTGTTTCAAACAGAAGAACTAATGTAATCATAAATGCATTGAAATTAAATCCTAATAAAGGGTCTTCAGAAGAATGCATATATTCATGTTCCCACTTAAAAAAAGAAAGTTTATTATACTTGAAAAAGATATTTGAAGCATTCCAACTTTCTAAAGCATTGCCGTATACTTTTGCAATAGCTTGTTACCCATTACTGAATAGATTTAATTATACTTTCTCTGTAGTAGAATTACAGTTACAGATGTTTTTTTGCTACTGATTGGAATGTCAGTAATAATTTAATTAGATATTATGACAGTTTCCATGGCTTATACGTTAACACAGTTAAATTCTCTCTGTAAACTAATTTTGAGAACAAATGTTTCTGTTCAAAACCTTTTACAGTGGAAATGTTTCAAAGGTAGAAAAAGTTAATTATAAGTTTTTTTTCCCCTTCTAAATTCTCAGAAGGAGCAAGAACATTTTCCATGGAAATATGGTCAGTCACTGAAATGTCAAAGAGGCTCTGACTGTGGAACACTGAATGGTATATGGAAAGTATATGAAATTTAAACTACCTTACAATCTAAGTTAAGCGGTACTATTTATTTATATAACTATAGTGACCCTCAGTGTGCAGAAGATATGCTTTTTACTGTGTGGTTTTCTTGTGTGCGAGAACATTGAATGGCTGTATTATATTTAATTAAAAGCAATAGTGGGCCTACCCAGATGTTAAAAGGGCTTGATCTGAACAGTGTGTTGACATCAGATGAATAGGAGAGGCCACCTGCTAGCTCCACTTTTGGCTTTGTGGATGATTTGCATTCCTGTGGCCTGTTGCTCTGCATGATTGCTCTCAGCACTTCACAGCCCATGAACTGTTTAATATCATGGATACCTTCCAGCCATGCAGGCTATCTCATTTTGTAACATCAGTGCAAAAGAAAGAATGACCACGTGCATGATTCTGATGGGTAGAGCATGATGTTTTCACTTAGCATATACCACATCAAAGAGGAGGAAATGCTTTTCTATAAACTGGATTAAGATAAAAATTAATCCATTCTTGCCTAAGAGCGCTAACAGACCTTTTTTTTCTCTTTCTGAATGATAATGCTCATCATTTGAATCTGAGTACAATGCAGCTCAGACTGTAAGTGGTATCCTTGTCTCTTCACAAGAGCACAGAATGTTTCTAGTGTAAATATGTAAAATTTAAACATTTTATTAAATATGTACTGTCTGAATACTGAGAAACCCTTCAGTATCATAGTATTCATGAACTCAAAAGCAACTATTAGACTGCCAGTGCAATCTTGATTTCTGTCATATTTCTAAAAAACTATAAATATTTTAAATTGAGAAGCAAGAAAATGGAATCAAAAGGAAAAAGGAATAATTATAGCATTTTCCAGTAGGTAGTATTGAAAGACAAAAGAAAAATCAGATCCATATTTCCATATATTGTCCTCTCTTCAAATAATACTTGCCACATAAGACTCAGTGAAAGTCTCTTATATGCTTTCAACTTGAAGGTTATTGTATCATCGCTCAAGGATGCCATTATCTAAAAATAGTCATAGTTATTTTCCATATTCCTTTGTATTTGAGATCTATATTAGTTTTTGCAGTCATGAGTTGACTTAATCCCAGCGAGCTCTC
Organism: Phalacrocorax aristotelis; assembly: GCF_949628215.1. Taxonomy (NCBI): domain Eukaryota; kingdom Metazoa; phylum Chordata; class Aves; order Suliformes; family Phalacrocoracidae; genus Phalacrocorax; species Phalacrocorax aristotelis. Next base: position 27,518,297 of record NC_134278.1, on the reverse strand, counting down.
ACTGACACTTCCTTGTAGTTTTATACTTCAGTATTAAATCATGTATTTAGCAGACATAAAAATACATCCTGTTATGGTCTGATAAAAGATACATTAATTTACTTAAGTTCTAGAAGAAAAAGCTAACAGTTACTTTAAGTTTTGATAGGTTGTTGAAAAATATGCTTGCTTTTGTGTTTGATGTATCTTTTTCATTATGCAATATGATGATTTAAGGTACAAGACAGAAAAATAAAATATTAATGCATAGCACATTTATATACAATGTGTGTGATAATGCAGTTCTAACCTGATGTTAAAAGATTTTTAAAACTTTGAACATTTTAAATCAGCTTTTTGCTATAACCAGACAATGACCTTATTGCCAAACTATTTAGTTATTTAACAGCTGGGTTAACTGAGATTAAAGCAGAATTTACATACCTGAATGCCTCTTTAGAAGCCTAACTCTAAAGCACAGATTTTCTGACTCCTTACTCAGCTAATGGCAGTATATAAAATTCTTATGTATTTAAGCTTATGATTTCAAAGTTGCTCATGTATCACAAATTTTATTTCTCAGCATATCCACAGATGACTCACTCTTAATGGTTAGACAGAGCAGAGATTTAATTTTGAATTCTGGAAGGTAAAAGTGCAAATAGCACTGATGAGATATGTGGTTTCAGTTCCATCCTTTGGCTGAAACGGTCTGAACCTAACAGTGTTTCTAAACTACCAGTTTTCAGACATTTCAGGGAATAGGAGCTGTCAGTTTCTTCTTGTTAATTAAAGTTTTCATTGCCTCATTAAATGTTTTCTAGTCAGTGGCCGTGATGAAGAAAGTCACTAACTCCATGGCCTGCTGATTGGTGTTACCACTGGAAAAATGGCAGTGATGGCTAGGGAACCTCTGCAGTTCTGCAGGACTCAGCTCTGCTCAGGCAGGATGTCGACCACTACCACTGGACTATTGGCTAAACAGAAGGTACTTGATTGTTTTGGTTTTCTTGAAAGAAAAATATTGCCCCCAGTTTTCAAGTTATGAAACACCATCAGATCTCTTTAATCCGACATTAAGCATCCAAAACTTTACAAGGGATGAAGCTCAAGATACACTCCCACTTACAGCATTTTAATCTGAGGTGCTTGGGGATGTCCAAGACGTCTGCAGCAGGTTTGACAGATGTCATAGGGCCTGCAGGAGACCTATACTCCTCTAGACTGGCAGGCAAGGGATGATGGCATCTCAAATGGCACCAGTCTTTTCTAAGCAGCCATGTTAACCTTAGGCAACTGAGCCCCAATAGGGTGTTTAAGCTCCTGTGACAGCAGTTAATTAATCAGCACAGTCTAGAGAGTGATTTAATTCACTTTGTGCCTGGAGCTGGGGACAGCTAAGTCTTCACTGGCTGCCACTGGAGCTTATGCGTCTAGCACACATAGAGACAATTGCATGTAGACACATAAATTCAGGTGTCTTAATCATGCACTGAATCTTATAATTAATTGTGATAATTTCCTTTACTTTCACTGTAATCAGTAAATCTACAAGGATTTAGAGATCATATTGCTACAAATGCAAATGTTGAAACCACCTAATTGTAAGGTGGCCATGGAAGCCATGCATTGTACACTTGCGTTTCAGCAAAAACTGCAATTATTTATGCACATCTTCTCCATAGCACCAGGGAAGTGCAGAGAGAAGAGAAGATACTGATATTATTCCCCCAGTGAGCTGGCTTGCAGCACTGGGTTTAACTAAGAGCTAATATAGATCATGTCCACCATGTTTCTTCTGCAGGGGCCCTGCAGTCCTAAAAAAGCTGAAGGGCTTGAGACTGGCAGCAAATTAAAGTTTAATATGTACTGCAATTTGTATCTTTTAGAATCCTACATCACTTCCCCATCATAACTGTGTGTTAACTGCCATTACATCCAAGTATATGAAGTAATAAATAGGTCCCAAGTGCCAAGTAAATGCTAAAAAAAATCTGAGGCATTTCTTCTCCATGTGGGAACCATCTCTAGTGAACTATACTTCTGTAAAAGGAAAGTTATTACTGTTGTTCTACAAGTGTTTTCCTTCACTAGAAAGCTGCTATGGAAAATGACAAAGAGTTTACTCTTTTGTTGAGTGCTCTGCTCTGTAAATGCTGTATGCCTTCTCCAGATACAGCTTTGCAGATGGAAATGTTTGAGGTGAGGCTGAATGCTTTACTGAATTGTGACCTGCTATAACACGAGTTTGCTTCTCAGCCTAATTCTGTCTGCTTTGCACCACTCAGGTGCTGCAAAACAGCTGTTAGACTTGCTGATCTATGCAGATTTAAATTCTTCTGTGTGCATGAATCCCCATGTCATGGTGATGGAAAAGGACTGAAAAGCTGTGTACCAACTGACATTTAGCCATGAAAAAGAAGTGGCCTTTCCCTGAAGAGGTGATAGTCCAGAGCATTCCTGCACTCCACTGATCCCTGTATCTTTGGGTCTACTCAGATTTTGTAATTTTGAGCAGAGCTAACTTCTACCACAGTCAAAATGGTTTCTGCTGAACCTCAAGAACACTAAAAGTGACATAAAGTTGTCTTTGCCCCCCATACATGACAGCGGCTTATGTTTAATCAGCACTAAGTAAGGAATTTAAGTAAAAGAGAACAAGATTATATAAATTTCACTTTTAAAACAAACTAGATTATCATCCCTTTGACCACATCAGGGATACAGCTTTATGATAATATCACTAAATATATCCAAAACAAGATAAGGAATTGATAGTGGATGTTGTTGTTGTTGTTATAGCAAATGGAGTGGTAAGGCATGACGATAACTACTGCGATGCATTGCTGTTGTGTATATAATGATGGGGTTGTGGGGCACCACACTCTTCAGGGCTTATCTTTGTCTATTTTTAAGCAAAGTGTTAAGTGAGTGCAAATGTGTCTGATTCTGTGATGTAAAGAACTGTTCTTTGTTGACAGTCCTTAGTCTCTTGATTGCTTGTTTGGCATTGGCCAGCTGTGGCCTTGAGTGATGAAATACCTTAAAATACGAACTGTGCTTTCTTCAAAGTATGTATTTTGCCTTCAGTATGGTGAAGCAATCAAACACTTAGACTTAGCTTACAGGAATAGATCAACTTCGCTATAATAAGTATTGGGGGGCCTCAGTTCAAGGAAAGAGAGGATGCTGAGGAATGTTAAAAGCAGACGCTCTTATCACGCCCTTTGAGTACTGAGTTTACCTTCACCTATAGTTGCTTTGGATCCTTCCTCTCTAACCTTGAAGAAAGCGTTTCACAAGTATAGTGAGATAATTTAAGGAAGGTGTAGCACTGGAGGAGGACAGAAAAGGGAATATCCTCATCTTCTCTTTGCAGTATTTTTACAGGAAATATCTAGGTCACCTTCTGAATTACATGAACATTTTAAAAGATCTGCCTTCTTGGTAACAATTTTAAACACGACACACATCTTTCTCACTCGTGCTTTGCAGAGATTCACTGGTGTGGGCACAGTGCAAATCTCAACAGCTGGAAATTTATTATTATGGGAGGCAGTTAAGTCTCTGAGCTGTGAAAGAAAGGCGTTTAAAAAAGTTAGTAGATTATGCTTTTGAATAAAAAGTTGCTAGACAATTGCATTTTTATTTGCAGTGATCACATGAGTTGGTAAACTTTAAGTTGGATACTTTCAAGTTGAAGCCTTTCACACACACGACATGCATTTATATGCATATATGAGGCTCTATCTTGCACCTGGTAAGATGGTATCAACAATAAAGTTAGAAAAAAGTAGTATTTGACACTGTTTTTTTGCCTTTTTTTCAAATTTTCAGTTACATCACAAGATAGTTCAAGACATCGTTTAGGTAGTTCACTTGAGATTATCATAACAAGTTTGTTTCTGCTGTTGCTCTTGAGAACCAGTACAAAATACAATAGTTCAACAGTGGGGATAACTTGGGTAGGCCATACACAAGTTTCTTGCAACTGGTGACTGCAAAAAGGGCAAAGAAGGAAAAGAGAAGGGGTTAAAAATGGAGCATGCTATTCCTTTTCCTTTCTAAATGAGCTCTGGATAAACAAGACTCTGTTCTCAAGACTGTGCTCTCAACCTACAGTAAAGAGCCTGGACTGCCAAAATGAGGATAATTTTCCATCTTTAATCGTCCCATAATTTTTCAGTGAAACCAACACAGGAGAACACCCACTGAATAAAGCCACTAGTACTGAGTTTGAAAAATGAATTTAAAATTCTGTTATCAGAAAGAAATGTTATTCCTAAACCACTTTATTGTGGTTAATTACCCAGTAGAAATATGTTACCTTTGAGGATTTGATTTTTTTCTTCCCCTCTGCTACATATAGGCACATTAGCAGGTATCCTGAATCTGGAATACCTCTTCTTGAAGCATGATTATGGTTATCTGCAGTCCTGAAGCACTGCACTCTTCAGAGTTAAGAAGACAGAGCAAAGGTCAATGGAAGCTCAGCTTATGAGTTTTTACAATCCAGCTTTTTCTTCAGCACATAGTCTGAGGAAGTCCAAGCTGTGGTGTTTCACTCTCATGTCTTTTGGCTTTCACTTCAGCTTGTATTTAAAGCTGGATAACTGTTTTAAAGGGCACTTGAATTCGGTGTCCTTTGTAGCATTCCGTTCTGCATCTATTTAAGAGGTGTTCCATGTGCTTTTGGCAGATGATATTTCCAGCCATTCTGAAATGTTTAAAAAGGACAGTTTTCTCAACTGTCTACTGCTGTATATGCTGTAATTTAAATTCAGTCTTTTGAAGTTACGGATAAATTCAGTATTTTAGATTTTCTTTGTTGTGAAGATAATAATCAAAATAAAACACCCCTCCAAAATACAAATAGTGGAGGAAAAATATCAAAATATAGGTTTAATATTTTTATGGTTTCTCTTTTTATATTTGGAAGACTTTATATTTGGAAGACTATATTTTTGACACTGCTGGGAGCCAACAAAATCAGTTCTTGCTGTAGCAATATGGGAGGCGTCAGGCCCAGAATATAGCATTGCAGAACAGCAACATCATTAATTGTTGGGTAAACAAAAACACTGGGGATGATTCTCAGAAGGATGATTCTTTCATGAGTAAACAAGAACCCTGTGTGCAATTTAGGTATAGTAGATGTAGATACATCAATATTTTAAGACTGGTAGAATCATATGTGAATTCTGTGCAAGTTCATGTCTCAATATTAAGAATAAAAGACACATCTCAACGTGTGTGTGTGTGTGTGCGCGCGCGCGTGCATGCATGCACAGGCACAATTTTCTCCCTAGTTCTTGGAAATCCTAATCTAGTACATTTTGACATAGATAAAAAAGGAATTATTTCTTCCAACTTCACATGCATTATTGATATGCATTACTTACCATCCTTCAACTCATATGTTTATAAAATCCAGTTGAAATCAGTAGGTATCCTTTCTATGTAGGAACTGCTACATTTATTTAGATTTCTAGATTTACATTAAACAAGGTACATAATGCTTTTTTAGTGTAACATAGCATTGTTCTATAGAACAAAATGGTAATAACACTGAATCTGCTCAGGCACTGGAGGTGTTGAGGGACCTACGGACTTGGGGCCTTTAAGTTTTGATAGCTTTCATATAAACTTGGCACAGAGAATATTGGGGTGTTCACTAAAGCACTGCTATTTTGGGTAATCAGACCTAATGACATAATGCAATGCCTTTCTTTTTGCCTTGTACAGCTTCTCATTTTAAAATATTATGTGTCTTAAGAGTGCTCAGCACCTCACAAAGCAGAGTCCTTAAGCAGCACAGTCATACAGTTGCATTTCATTACGCTAACATTAAACATACACTTTTCAGACTTGGTATCAATTTTATATGTTCACGTGTTATGGTGGTTTGCTGTTTTCAGGTTTGTCGCTTTTGCTTCACAGTAAGAGGCCAGTTTACAATATTGCACAACCGGCTGCCCCTTGGTAAAGAGAAATATATTGCAGACATGTGCTAAGCAACCATCCCGGTATTGCCTTCCCATTGCACTTTGTTTGTGATCTGCCACACCACGGTTATTACAGGCCTAAGCAAAGCCTGCCAAATGTGCTGAGCTCTGTCAAACCTGTGCGGCGAGTCTCTGAAGTACGCATCTGATGTGAGGGAGGATTCATCCATACAGAGGCTTTTGCCTAAACAAAATGGATCAAATTGAAAGCAGTTGTAATTTGGAGCATAAATCATACAGAACTGCAGTTTGCCTGTCATTTTTCATGAGGAAAAAATGCATAACTGGTATTTTGCTGAGAAATACATAAGTAGAGTTTAAATATAGAAGAGAATGCTTGCTTTAAAGGAAGACTGGTGTTTCATTTGAGAAAATATACTTTATCATTAAGATTAATATAGGTATCCAAGACAGTATGTGTCTGCAAAATTCCAGAATTATTTCAAATATATTCCATTTGGAGAGCAAGGCCCACCTCAGACTGGTTTCCACTCTACAACTTGCGGATCAGGGTCTGAAAAGTTTACATCTTAGTGGGAAGTGTCCTTTATCTCCTCTCACAGCAGGTGAGTCTGTCAAAGGTGAAGAATGATACAAGAAGACTCCTTCCAGCCCACTTTATCTTTCAGTCTTGTTTTGCTTTATTAGATTTTTTAAATGGTTCATCAGGTTAGTCACCAAGCTTTATTCTCTCTTATTGCACTAATTTTAAAATGATACTATTTTGTCTGCAGGAATAATGAGAAAAAGTCATTGGGGATCAGCTGTGGACATACGGCCCCTCCTTTACTCATGCTCTCGTGGGGCGGATTAGTCTTGTGTTGGTTTAACACATCCCTACAGGCAATGTCTTATTGCTTAAGGTTCAGAAATATGAATAATAAAACTAGACCATAAGCTATTTAGCTTGCTAGAAATTAAATTTAACAGCTTCAGCTCATGAATCCAGCTGTAAAAGTACATACAAGGCATTAAGTTAACAGGAACACATGGAAATCTAAAGGATCATATTCCAGAGGAACCAAGTTTTGTGTCTGTCTTACCAGATAATCTGGTAAAACTAGACAAAACAGATTTTATTTTTTTTTCCTAACATTAAACTTTTCATTCCACTAACAAAATCCTTCTTTGAAGAAACCTTCCTGCTGCAGAACAATATTAATAACCCTGGCTTGTCCTTCTTTCATAACAACACCAGATCTCTCAAATAGTCAACTTTCTTGTCCCTGTAGCAAAAAATTTATATACTCAGGAAGGATTAATGTGCCCAAGGGATTATCTGGGTTTTTTTCCCAAATATACTGACTAATCCCACTAAAGAGATTGCATCTGCCTACAAACTTTTTGTGCATATACTTAGACCATCACAGTCACAGCACTGCTTCTAGTGTTAGTATTTGAGAATATATGTATATAAACAAAAATTAATGACTAAAATCTTGCATCTCAAGAACAAACTCCAGTCCAAAAGGAGTTTATTTTTTTCCAAAGTAGAGACATTGTTGTTTTTACTAATTCTATATAGAAAGCATTCAAATGCTGCAGTAATAGGCAGCAATATAAAATCCCTGGGTATATATGGGATATCGCCGTAAGACATATTTGAGCCTTCTGTGGCAGAAGTTTCATGTAGGAAATTCCTGTGTTAAATGCTATGACAGCTATTAAGACAGTGATAAGTGAGGAAGTATGGGTGACAGTGTAGCGGACTTCATAGAAAGGTGTGTTTGCACCTATTATAAATATATCAGGGAGGACTTATCGGGGTAGGCTAGGTTAAGATCAAAAGTGAACATCTGGCAACTTGTCTTCCTCCCGACTCTACACACAACACCTGCACAAAGGCCAAATACTTTGTCATTACACAGGATTTCAAGATTTCTTATTGTAGAGGAAAATAAAGTGCTTTTTCTCCCTTGGGGCAAATCCTAATTCTGCTTCTGAGGCCAAGATAACTCCTTCTGCACTGCAGTTGTGTTTTGGCAGCACGAGTCAGGACAACAGACTTTGATGGTTCATCTCTGCACAGACCAGTGCACCAGTAATGGCTAAGAATGGGAGCCAGGCCAATGACCAGCTGCCAGCCAGCTCTCTTCCTCTGCAGAGTACTGAGTGACACCAGGAATAGGATGTTCTGCTTATTTATCCCACAGCCCCTCCCAAAAGTTGAACTTCTGTCAAAGTCTTGGGTTGTATCTTGTATGAAGTCAGCTGTCCCTTGTTGCCCAGTTATTCTTTATATACTTACTGCTAGGCAGCCTTTTTAAGGGAAAGTTGGTTTCATCACAGCCACATATCCATCAAATTTTTTTTCTTCTGACATCATCCCTCATGCCCCTATACTGCTGTTGCTAGGTGACATGTTACCTACTGTGAAATCACAGCTGAGTAAGTGTTTTTCAAGTTATCATGGTTACTGTCTTTTCAATTATTGTATACGGCCTTATCTTTTGTAGTGGTAGAGTTGGAAGGGCTTAGTTATGACACTATAAAAGGGAACGATTAAGTCTTCCTCTAAAATTATTACCTGACTAGTATTCATATTGTTTTTTGTTTTGTTTACATCAGAAGTATGTATTAAAATGCCTCTTTATGTACATGTTAAGGTACAACTACACCAGGCATAAGGTCTAGTTAGTAAGTAACCTGTCTCAGGATCTGCAATCCATGGTTATTATAAGAAATCAGACAGTGACGAGTAATTAAATCTGCTTCTAAGTAAAGCTCTCAAATTCCACCTAGTATCAACTTGGTAAGTACTTGTTATATTTTATAACCTTTCTTTTATAGCTATGTTTTCATGCATATGGACACTAGTCTTTCTCAGAATCCTTCTAAGCTCTTGGCTTCCACTATCTTATGCAAAGATAATAATCCCTGCTAGTTCAGAATTGCCTAAATATTTACTGAAATAAGAGTAATTTTATCAGTTTGAAATGTTCCGCCTGCCATGAAATTCATCCCTTTTTTTATGCTATAAAGGAAAAATGTGACATACTCAATTTTAACCTTGGTTAAAAAGTCATACTTTTCTGATTTGTCATGATGACATGTGTTAAGAATCAAAGGAATAATTTGCTTTCTTAATGGTATGGGAATATAATTTGCAGTTTGTTTTTAAAAGCTGAATCACTGTTTTTAGATATCATTCCTCAGGAAATATGTTTTCATTTATATACCCCTCCCCTTTTTCTCTCAGACTAGCTACACAATCTATTTAAGTATGATATATTAATTTTTTTCATAAAGGTATCTCTCAAATTCCTTCTTCTCCATTTTCATTGGAATTGCTTACATAACTTGTAGAATAATAGGCCACTTATTGTAATGATGCCCAGTTAATCCTGAATGTGCACCTCATTGCTTGTTGACTTCACTCACTCTCACTTTGATTTGTGCTTTGAAAAGCCCAAATCATTGGTGTTATTCATAAAGACTGTTAAGACCCATTGGCAGTAAAATTTCATATTACTCTAATGCTTTAATCAACTCTTGCATTCCATGTCTGTACATAGTACCAGCTGCACAACAATTCATGACAGTACATTCCATATAAACCACATTTTGAAAATAATACAATAATTGCCACCCTTAACAGACCATTTATGCTTCTAAAGAAGGATCCCAAATCTGCCTGGGCAGACTAGAGGATTAATAAGAATAAGAGTGGTGAATTATTCATCATGCAGTGAATCTGCTCCTTAATTTAGCTGATTGCCTCACATTTTCCAGCACAAAATACACTTCAACTGTTTTTGCCTTTGCCTCTTCTGGGTGGAGCCTTCATCAGTGTTAAAATTTTATTCCTTCTGGTTAGAATTTTGCCTCCATCTTTGGAGATCCCATCAATTCCTCTGCTCCTAGAGCCTGACTTTGATCTCCCTTCCATTGAAGAAAGGCTCATCTTATTCCCTTTGTACCATACCACTGTTCAAATGCTAAAGCAATGATTTGCTCAGATATGTAACCATGACAAAGATTATTTCTTTGTTTTGTTAGAAGGTTTTCAGCAATGCATCCGCTTCTTCACAGTTAATATGTTAATTCACAAAATCTAGTTACGACATAGGTAAGCAGAAAACAGCAAGAGATCCTACACTCTGCCTACAGCATTTTTCTAGCTGTTTCTGTCTAAAAGAAACAAGGCTGGCTATTTTGTATTATTTTTGTCAATAAAAGGCTTTTAAAAGCTGCTTATTTTCTGATTACCTTTCCCTTCTGATATTCCTGCTCCCTTTTATCATTTTGATAAATTAGGATAGGAACCATGTTTTACTCTATGTCTGGATATAGTCAAGCTCAAGACAAACATGCAAGTATCATCACATTTCTGTATGTTCATAATTAGCATCTTATATGCATTAGTTGAATGATGGCTTGCTGGAAATAATTGTTTTAGTAGAAACAAAATAGTCCACAGATACAACTGAATTCCTTTAGAACTAGCATTCTGTGAATTAGCATTCTGCGAACTTTCTATCCATACTATAATAAACGTATGAATCAGATGTGTAATCTGAAGCGCAGCATCCTGTCTGTGATGGTAGCCAGGACCAGATGTTTTACACAAAGGTGCAAAAAACTCTTACAGTAGGCAGATGTTGGATTATTTCTCTATTAAGGAGGTCTCATCCTAAGCCCTAATACTCAGAGATTGTCTGAAGCTCTAAAGGATGAAGTTTTATTTTCATTCCAGAACTGTTCTTTAGTGTCTCACTAAGTTTAGCTCTTTGAGAGTGTTTGTTGTGGAGCAGTGGCAGGAACTGAGCTGTGTGGGCTCCAGATGTAAGTTCAGTGTTGTTTCGCATGCTGGAGCAACATGCAAGAGCAAAATCTGCTTGGAGCAACTGGAATATTAAACTGCTTAGCTGTTAGCCCCTGGCGAACATAAAGGAGCAAAACATGGCTACAAAATTAAATTTCTCAACATTTTAGAAATTAAATTGGTATTCACTAGGACAACAGAGGATATGTCCCTGACTCCAGGCTATAATGCTGCTAAACTCCAAATTCTTGCTCCAAGACATGGAGTTGTCTGTCCTTTTAGAAATAGTTGGACATACATTTGTCTTGGAAAAGCTTTGGCAACTTAAATGTAGTGGTTGCTGCTTCAGGCACAGATGTACCATGGGTAAACACCACTGTGTTTAAAATGGAAACACAAGTTCATTGTCTCACGGACGTGTGTGGTGACAACACTACGGCAAGGAGCAGGAAATGGATGTTAATGAGGCTGAAGAGCCAAAGTCTCTCTGGGACCAATTGTAAAAGAAAGGTTAAGCTTCCCTTCCCGGCTGTCATGCACTGGAGCTGTCCTACTGCCTTTGCGCCTAAAATGCCACCTCGCCTGTCCGCGTTGGGTCTTCTGGTGCCCCATGGTGACCTGTCCCCCTTCTCTCCTCTTCCCCAAAAGGCCCACTAAAAGAGGAGTATAACAACTCAAACTACCTCCATTAACACTACAGTACCCCACAACTTTGACAGATCTCTCCTTGAATTACAAATCTGATCTATAACAGTTGAAGCATTGGGTCAAGCTATGTTCTTTAACATGGTATGAAACACCTCAAAAATTTTAATAGAAGTTCTGTATGTGTGGAAGAAGAAAAAAGCTTTTTACAAAAATAATAAAGAATAGTTTTAAGTCCAAAAGCCTATTTACCTGTTGTCCTCAAGGGAAACTACAGATCTTCAAGGATCTCTCTGCACTGGGACCAGCAATACTTAAAGGTCAAAGTAAAGTCAGAACTGTAACACTAATGTATTACTATAGAACTTAAAGAAAAATTCTATGCATTGTTTTTAATTCCTTATTACTCAAATTCCTGGCTGTACAGTGATCCAGTGTCAACATTTGGTTTGGCATTTAGGATTCTCTCCTAGGAAATGGGAAGTGTGGGTTCAGTACTCTGAAGGCTTCTTAAACTCTGAGCCAGGAACTTCGTGGCTATTTCTCTGTGCTTGATGTTTCCTCCTGGCCAGACTCCAGGGGCTACCTGTTCACCATGTGGGCACAATGCACTGCCTAGAAGAGACACCTAGCTTCCTTCATTGCAGTGGAGAAGAAAGTCTGCAGTTAAGCTGTCCCAAATAACCCCCTGAGGGTGATGTGGACACCTAGCTCTCCCCACTGACTCTGTAGAAAAATGCAGCTTAGGCAGTCTAAATCTCTCTAAAGGCCCATAAATGCTGCAATGCCTAATTTAAATGCCTAAAGTAGGAGGTTTGACTAATGCCGTCCGTACCTATTTTAATTCTCGGCAGTCTCATGCAGACAGACTGTTACATCTGTTTGCTGTGGATTAACCCTGGTAGGCAGCTCAGCCCCACCCAGCTGCTCACTCCCTCCCCTGCAGTGGGATGGGGGAGAGAATCACAAGGGTAAAAATGAGAAAACTCATGGGTTGAGATAAAGACAGTTTAATAGGTAAAGCCAAGCTGTGTGCACAAGCAAGGCAAAATAAGGAATTACCTCACTACTTCCCATTGGCAGGCAGATGTTTAGCCATTTGCAGGAAAGCAGGGCCTCGTCATGTAACCGTTGGGAAGACAAGGACCGTGACCTTGAATGTCCCCCCTTTCCTCCTTCTTCCCCCAGCTTTTACTGCTGAGCACAATGTCATACGGTGTGGGATATCCCTTTGGTCAGCTGGGGTCAGCTGTCCCCGCCATGTCCCCTCCCAGCTTCTTGCTTACCCCTAGCCTACTTGCTGGGATGACATAGTGAGAAACAGAGAAGGCCTTGATGCTGTTCAGCAATAGCTAAAACATGGGTGTGTGTTATCAATACTGTTTTCATCACAAATCCAAAACACAGCACCATACCAGCTGCTATGAAAAAAATTAACCCCATCCCAGCCAAAATCAGTACCCTGTTGTACTAGGCCCACATTGTCACATTTCAAAGCCATTCTTTGCAATCAGGAAGATGAGAAAATTGCTAATTTTCTTAAGAAAATTGCTAAGTCTTGTGTTGTCCCATAATTCTATAAGCTCACACATAGACCTTAAAAACCTCAGATCTGCTATGTGAAACAAATCTCTTCTTGTCCTGTGTCGTGGTTTAGCCGGCAGCTCAGCCCCACACAGCCGCTCGCTCACTCCACCACCGGTGGGACAGGGGAGAGAGTCAGAAGGGTAATGCTTATGGATTGAGATAAGAACAGTTTAATAATTAAAATAAAAAAAAAGCCCAACATAAAAAATGCAATGGAAAGGAAAACACGAGAGGTGCGAAACCCGGGGGGGAGGGAAGATGAACCACCGAAACAAACCGCACATGATGCAGCCACTCACCACCCACCAATGCTGCCCCTCCCCTGAGCCGCAACTGCCGCCATTAATATACTGGCCATGGTGTCACGTGGTACGGAATGAACCTGCCATTGGCCAGTCGGGGTCAGCCGCCCCCGCCATGGCCCCGCCCCTCCCAGCCCCGCCCCCCGTCACGTGGCAGAGCTCAGGAAGCTGGAAAGGCAGCCGCCCCGCCATGGTGAGGAGAATTAACCCCCAATCAGCCAAAACCAGCCCATCCTGGTATACAAACACCTGCTCTGGAGGTGAATAGTGCTTTACATTGATGAAAGAAATCATTAATGGTGAAGTGGAATGGTTGATACTGCAGATTACATTCTTGTTATGAAAAAGAAGAATATTGTTCTCTTTCACAGAATTTTGCTTAGGCAACATTGTGGGTCCCTAAAAGTAACAACAATAACATGTGTTCTGCTTCACAATATAGCATCAGCATTTTAATTTAAAGGTATTACTGGGTTTTAGTCCCGCAGATGAAGCTTACAGATAGATTTTTGTTTGAGATGCTGTGGACTCAAAAAAGTGTTTATTATTGCAACTGTAACATGAAGTAGCGCACATTAATTTTTATGTGGTTAATTCTTGTATTACTGATGAAGATAGAGAAAGTAGATGTAAAAATCTTAGAGCTTTTCCAAGTGTTTTACTTTATCGTGGTATTGCTACCATTATGCTGAAAAGGGAATCTCTGAATGTCAATACCATTCCAGTATTTCCTATGTCAGCCTTTCCTCTAGAGTTACAGTATTCATTTGCTTGGTTCAGTCTTTGCTATTGAAGCCAAAAAACACAATCCTTTGTGCTAACTTATGCATGCTACTAAAGAGGATTTTAGATCACAGGGCACAGCTGACAACTGCAATCTGACTCTGAAGTTAAATACAAACAGAAATGGAAGAAATAAATGTTGCACACATTTACTTGATGATCTCAGATTACTTTGTATTATGGTGCATGTGATATTTGTTTTTATTCCACATTACACACTATTTCAATTCAGTTTTCATTATTTAGTAGTATTTTGTCCAAAAGTTTTTGCTATGTTGATAATTTAACAACTGCATTCAGTTATTAGGGATATGCATTTTAATTATGCATTGCTTAGGCAAACTGGTATGAAGTTTACTGAAAAACATCAAAATGCCATATTAAACAAGAGCAGACTACCTTGGCAAGCACATCCTTTATGTGCAAATATAAACTTTGGTTGTCTGTTCAGTAATACCTCTGCCTTTTTTGGTGTTTGGTTGCCAAATTAGGCAAGTTTATACTGCACCAGAAGACGACTTCTCCACTTATTTTTGGTCCTAAACTGAGTAATGTTGGTGACAGAAGAAACAGAAAAATCATAGTGATAGGTTACTATGCTAGAAATTAAACTGTTACTGTTCCTCTGGAACAATTCAATGCCAGTGACATAGCAGTTGAGTACCCTAAGTAATTTTTAAAGGACAGCTACATTGCAAATGCTTATAAAAATTTTCAAACACTTATTCCTGGTATGCCCACAAAATACTTTTTGCACATTAACTTAGTAATTAGAAGAATAAAACAAAAAAGAATACAGAAATCTAACTTTTCGATTCGTATCGCCTACGTATATTTGTATTTTATTAGATAATGCTTAATTAATTTTCACTTGCTGGAAAAGTCTGAAATAGAGAAATTGCATATTAGATATTAGTATATTAGATGTTACTATATTAGATCCTGGGTTTCTAATAAAATCACCAACAAGTAAGCTAGAAACTGATCAATCTCTATCTTGTGATTTCATTGACTAAATACACAGTTCCTTGGATTATCTGGGCTTCCTAGAAACACTCCAGCTCTACTCCATCTTTTTTCCTCCCCTTAATGCTGAAACTACATCCTCCTCTGCCGGGGGGACACACCTGCCTCAAAGCTATTACCATGTAACCTTTAACAGATACAAATCTTCTGCAGTATATAATGAGATTATATATTGATATTTGTAGATTGCATTTCATTTGTACGCTTCCTTTTGGTCCACTTCTAGATTCCTTGGTGATCCTTTCTCTGAAGCCAGCAACAAGTTTGCTAAGTATACTGGTTTAAGACTTCCCTTGTCTGCAGAAGTAGAAATCAGGTATTGAGTTGAATGAGGTCACGATGTAATGGGCTTAATAATATTAGCTGGAATGGGGCTTATTCGAGTAAATGTAGCTAATGCAGCTATCCACATTGGAGTAGGTATCCTAGGCTCTCTAGAGTTGGAGGGAAGACAAAGGCATATGTTAGAATATGGCTCATTTGATCCTAAAATACATGTTTAAAATAAATCAGAGGACTTGCTCCCTAAGAGAACGCAGAAAAGGTGCAGGTCTTTAACTCTTTTTGCCTGGTAGGAAAGTACTACCCCCAGAATGCAGTGCAGCTACACTTGCCAGGTGGTTATTTTGTGCTGTTTTGGCTACACTCTGATAAATGCTCTGTACTTAAGAAGAAATGGATATAGCATAAAAGTTGTCCCAGCATCCTCTTATTCAGTAAATATTTCCTAAGAATGATTTATAGTTTCTCATTGTACTGAGTGATGTAAAGGGGTCGCTTACTGGAAGAGCAAGAAAACTGGCCCCACTGACAACCAATACAGTTTTCTTGGCTCTTAAGGGAGGAAGAAAATCAGAGGTTACTGCATATTGCACCTTATAATCCACATAAGAAATCACATCAGTATTTATTGGCAGAAAAGACTGGGTGGAGAGGAGAAGAAGATGCTAACTGCATTTATGTGAAAAACAGAGATGGCAATGTAGTCTGTGTAATGGTAGGCAAAATACTTGCTCTTAAAAGGAAATATTTTCTTAAATATTATAATAGCACCTTGAAAATCCATTCAGAATTGGCTCATTGTTTCTCCTGATAATGACGAGTGGTAGTTCAGGTCACTGAGACAAAAAACTTACAGTTTAAACGATGGAGTCAGACAAAGGACACATTTAGTTCATCAGCATTTCTGTCAGTTATGGAACTAACTCAAATGGAGAATGTTCACCATAAATAAGCACCTTCTGCTAGAACTCTTTGCTGTCTTTGATCTGCCTTGTAAATTATATGTAGCTATACAGTGCTGGTACTTTGGAGATCACCCAAAGGGCTGCAGAGTACCATTCTCACCAGTATAAAAGGCAGTGCCCTTTATAAATATAAAATAACATAGCTTATGGTACATCCCTTTCTTTTATGGCTCTCTGTATAGGTGTGTAATTGCTGTGATTATGAAACTAGGTCTAAGCTCACAGAATTTCCTTCTTCTCCTATTTCATACTGCCAAGTAGTATGAGAATAAAATTAAAATGTTTCAGGTTTTTATTTGTTTGTGTATTTTACATTTTGATCTAGTTGGCAAAAAACCCTGTCATCTGACTGAATTAGTGAAAGGATAGAAAAGAACAGGATCCAACATCTGGCAAGACGTAACTTGGACTTTCTTCTTGATTGTGTCTGTTTCAAATGCCAGGTGTCTATCACCTGGCGTGTAGTCTTACTTTGGCAAAATAAATCTACTACTAACTCTCTGAAGAATGCCATCTCTGAATGATGCCGCGGCTAATGGAACATTGATTTACTGCCACAACTGTAAAGAATATTTTTTAACATTGTGTTACACTTCCCATTTATTTAGATCAACCAGACCTGCCATATGTGAGAAGTTATCTGCACTTTTCTCCAATAAAACTGAAATGGTGAAAGCTTTGCTTTCCCTGAGGTATGATCCACTATTGGTAGCCCCACTGTTTTTTCTTTAGCCCTCATCTTCTTTGTCAGGGCTGGATCATATTATTCCTGCAATGCTTGCCAGAATTCTATGGCTTATTTGTTGTTTGAGGCTCACCATATGTGTCTTTGACCCCTGCCTAGTAGGCACCTTGGCTGCTTTCCAGTTTGGCACTTACAATTATCAGCAGTATGAATAACTCCCTTGCTTCTGATTCTGTCCTTCTTGCTGTCATCAAATCACTCCTTAAACAACTTTCTTATTTTCTTTCAGATGCTTGTAAACGATCAACCTATTTTTACCATGCCTTTCTTGGCCAAAGTTTTGTGTCACACTGCAGGAAATCCAACATCTTGATGTTTCCACTCCTAATGATTTGACTGCCAACTACCTGTGTAATGGCATGGGAACAATAAAGAGTACAGAAACATCTCTCATGTTAATATTTGAAGTTTCTCTGCATATTACACAAATTTGCGGGTTCTCCCCCTCTGGTAGGCTTGGTGGCATCACTTTTATGAGAGATTTTTTCTTCTAGTGAAAAGCATTCCTTTTGATAAACGTTTAAAAACCTTTGACCAGAATACTGCGTGAGCCAATGACAATGATAGATTCAGAGCAGTATCAGAATGATAAACAGTTTTGAGACAGATGGAAAGCCAAAAGCCAGTCATGTGCAATTTCTGTTCGCTACCCTGATGTAGCGCTAAACACATCTGAGTCCTTCCATGTGTTCTAGTAAACTGAAGTTGTTCCAAAATGCCATTGTTGAACAAAAAATATGCAGAATCAAAAAAAGGAACAGCACAGGGCATACAAAGGTCCAGGCCATGAGAGGCCCGTGTGCTGCTACAGAAAGATCTACAGAAGTCTCCATTATTCTTTATATGATTTTGCAAACATTTCAACCAGTAAATATGTTGGTACTACCCATGAAAGTAGGCACAGTTAAGCAGCATATTGTACCATATCTACCTTCATGTTAACAGAAAAAGTCGGGTGGAATAAGGTTTTTAGCCCCTGCAAGCAGAGAACAGTATCAGCATGATTGTGTCTGCTGACGAAGCGCTCTTCTTGGAGCTACTTCCACACTGTGCTGTCCCTCGTGACTCTTGTTTAGGAATAAGAGTTTGGTTTTGCTCTAAAGGTTTTAACGCACATGGGAGTTTCAGATGAACGTGTTTTATTTATGTGTCTCTCGATTTTGAAGCAACTACTTACATAGAATTAGAAGCACCAGTTAAAAAAATTCACTGCTAAATTGCCAAGGGTGAAAAACAAATTCTGATTTCAGGAAGAATGAGAAGTAAAACAGAAAAAAACAATGAGAAACTGTTGCATGAGAACCCTGTTTATTTGGGATTACTTTATAATATATCACTCATGTTTTCCTTCTCTGCCCAACAACATTGGGATTTCAGGTAGAGATGCTCCTTTTCAGCGTATTTGGTGTCTTTTCAGCAGATTTGTGTCGGAAAATGTTCACAGTGGACTTAGACCAGAAGAGCACATTGATGCTTTAAGGACTACAAAAATGGCATTCAATTCTGGCATTATGTTTTTATGGTTATGTTTATAAGAACAGTGACAGACAAAGAAACAATGCTATTAGAGGGGATTTAGTGCGGAGAAGATAGCAGTTTGATGGCTAAGGTACCTGCAGAGGGTTGTAATAAACCTAATTTCAGAGGTGTTTGTAGGGAAGGTGATTAACAGCAATATGAAGTTTGACTTCAGTATTGGAGTAACTTGAGAACAGGTCAGGTATGTAGGAGAGGTATACTTTATAGACAGATACACACTAACTTCCTCACGATTGCATTTTTCACCCTATTTCCAACTCGCTATGAAATGTATAAAAAAGTGCAAATGGCAATTATTTACCTCAGTAAAATGTTTTTCTCTTCACATGTATCAAATCATAGATAAACCGTCTCTCACTGGGAGACAAAAGAGAATGGCTTGATTTTATGCCCAGTCTTTGTATATTTTATGCTTAGCTTTACAGGTAACAAGACCAAAGCAAGTATCCAGAGTCAGCATTGAATGGAAACTTAGTGGAATTTCAAACTGTGAAAATATGAGAATTCTGAATTCACAAATATTTTACTGGAAGAAGGCAGAAAAGATACTAATGCCTGAGATCAGTCAGCAGAGAAATCCCCTGACACTTTTCTGTGGCCAGATTTGGAATTGCAGAGAGGCTCACTTACCAGTGCTATTTTAAAATAAATTTTAAAATCTTATTTTAAATATTTTATTTCTAAAAAGCTGTCATTATCCTTGAAAAACAAAAATTTCTCAGCCAATCAGCCAGCACCCAGTTTTGGTTTACAATGGCAGTCAGAAACAGGGAGGGTTTTGGATGCCCAGAACAGCAAGCTTGAAATGCAAAAAAGCAAAAGAAAAAGACGGTGCTTCGAGAGCACCGTGATTATCTGTGAACAACTGAAACAGAGACTTGGCTGTGAACCTGATTATCTTTTGCAGCAGATGACTGAGGGAAAGGTTAGTGAATTTAACAAAAAATCCTCGATACCCCGGAAAAGGAACTATCCAGAAACAATTTCCAATGCATACGGTATTTCGCTTGAGAGTAGTTTGGAAAGTTGGCTGACACGCTGAATGCTGAAGGAGATGACAAAATATAACCTGCTGCTTCTAAGAGCGCTGCTAAAACCTGGAAAGTATTCCATTTGCTATGTTCTAAGTTTCTGCTACCCAAGTGAAAAGCTAAGTGCAAGCATGTGCATGAAGCCACTTGTCAAACACCTGCTGCCACCTCAACGGCCAAGCGAGCAGGACAGGTTTTATTCCACACGGCTGGCACAGGCCTGTGATCCCGAACAGGGCAAGCAGTGTATCTTCACATAATACAGGTTAAAACAAGGTTAAGACTCAGAGGTAACCTTTTTATTTTTCTATCCACACACAAGAAAGAGTTTTCACATGAATTGCCTTGACTATGCTCCCTTGTCAAAGCAGCCCGGTTTCTTCTCCCTACTCCTCTTCCCTTTCAAGCCTTGTGCCAAAAACATTTGACGCCCAGGCCGGGCGCCATGTCCCCGGGGCGTACGGAGTGAAAGGGGGATACGGGGCAGGGTGCCTGGCTCTCCCCACGCTCGGCCTCTCCACCCCGCCCGAGCTGTGGGCCCGCCGGCTCGCCTCAGAGGTCTCTCCCCCACCCTCGCCCCCGCCCCCGCCCCGCAGTGGCAAAGCGCTGCGGCGCCGGCCAAGCCCGCACCAAGGGCACGCAGCCACCGCCGGGGCTCCGCTGCCAGGCGGCCCCAGCGCCCGGGAAGGTGAGGAGGGAGAGGAGACGTGGCGGCCCCGCGGCAGCCGCCGGCGAGCTGAGGCGGCGGTTGCCGCAGCAGCAGCGGCTGCCGCGGGAGGGGGCGCGGCGGGGGTGCCGGCGCGGCGGGCTGCCGCGCTCCGCCAATCACAGGCGCCGCTCGGGGCCGGGCTGCAGCCGGCGCTTGCGGCGGGCCGGCGGTTGCGGCGGGTCTCCCGCGGGCCGGGAGGCTGCGCCGACCTTGCGGCTGGCGGCAGCCGGCCAGCGCCCTGCCGCCGCCGCCGCCGCCGCGCCATGGGCACGGTGCCCTCGGCGCTGAAGCACTGCCTCAGCTACCAGCACCTCCTCAAGGAGCAGCTGTGGATCGGGGAGCCGGCCGCGCCGCCGACTGCGGCTCCGCACCCCGGGCAGGTATCACCAGGCGGGGGTGAAGGGGTGGGGACGGTGCCGGCCCTGCGAGGCGCGGCCGCCGCCAGGGGGAGGCCGGGGCCCGCCGGGCGCGGGGCGGCTCCGCCGCCCCTTCGCCTCCGCCGCCGCCCCTTCCCCTGCGCCGCCACCCCTTCTCCGCCGCCGCCTCGCCCCTCAGGCACGTCCCCTGCACCCCTGCTGCCCGCCCTCGGCCTTCGCCCCCCTCCCTGCCCGCGCCGCCGGCCGCCGCCGAGCGGAAGGGCGTGCGCCGGGGGTGGGGGGGGGGGGGGGGGGGGAGGGGGAAGGGGTGGGAGGGAGGCCTCTAATCCTCACGCGCCACAGGCCCTTTCGTGGTCACTATTTCAGAACACGAGTGGTTTTAAACCATCTGAGTAGTAGTACGCACGCAGGTGGGCATCTCTAGTGGCGCTGGGGGCTGGCATGTGGCAGTGTTAAATCCACTCATCTGTGGTTCCCCCCCGCCTGTTACAATCCACTCTGTGAAAAGTCGTAAAATTGTAGGGTGGCACATATTTTGGCAAGGCCGCCGTATCGCCCTTGCTCCGGGGTGTTTGTGTTTCTCATGCGAGTGTGGTGGGCCCATCTGCTGCCGGGTGGGGAGTCACTACAGCCGTAAGGGTCCGGAGGGTGCAGAGGCAGAACTGTCAACTCCTCTGGACCAGCTGTACCCTCCTTGTGGCCTGGGGTGCCTTGAGGTGCTGGGGTGCTCTGAGGACCGATGGGATTGTCATGGAGGGATGAGTGGATATGGTTCCTTTCCCTCCTGTCTGTCCGCCATGAAGAAGTGTGGAGAGTGGCTGGAGGTAGTGGGGAGTGGGAGAGGAAGCTAGATGAGGAGGCACATGGCAGGTGGCCAAATGAAGACCATAGGCCGTGACTGTCCTAATCATAGAATCGTAGAAACATTAAGGTTGGAAAAGACCTCTAAGATCGTCAAGTCCAACCATCAACGAAGGAAAGGAAAAGCTACCAGTGGCTTTAGGGAGAGGCTGTGTAAATCTGGAAGAACACTGGAGCAAATGTCAATATGAAGTACTCAAAGAAGGAAATAATTTTGAGCGTGTCATTGCCTTCACTATGACAACACACTTATTGTTGGGGCATATTGTGTCTGAACTGTCATTCATTCAGAGTCTAACTCCAGTAATCAGTCGGTGCTTCAAACAGTAAAAAACATAAGGCAAGCCTAGAATAAAATTGGTTTAAAAATCATGCCTTAAAAAAAATGCACTTCATGATCATTACATCTTTCTTCTGTTTTTTATACCTTTTGGATATACCGGGGGTACATCTTCCATTTTTGTCCACCACCTGGAAGTGAAATTTAGTTATTTGGTAGCAATGTAACTTAAGAGTTGGGGAGAACATGAAAAATACAATGTTCTGATTGCCATGAAAGCTAGCAGCTTTGTAGTTTTGTAATTTGTAATTTTACTTCAGATGATCTGGGCTTCATGTCTCAAAAGGTACATATATGGAATACCCAAAGCAATACTGTTGTGAGCACAGAGTTCTGCATAGCTAAGCTCCATACAGGTTCCAGCTATCACAATTCCCTGAGAATAGTGTCTATCCAGCATCAAATTTTGGGGAAAAAATAAAACATAATTCCTTCTGTTGTTTCTGTAAAAGTGGAAAAACGTTTTCTTATTGTAGTAAGAAATGAATGAAAGGGCTTTTATGTATTAGACATGAAGCAAAGCACTATAATCCTCTTCATGTATCCTTGCTACATTTTGGTGCATCATCTTCTTTCAAAAGATGTGAACGTTTTTTAAAAATCCCTTTAAAAGACCTTGATACGCCATTTGATTGCGTCAGTCTCTGCCCTCTGTCAGACGAAGCATCTGAAAGCTGCAAGGGCTTTTGCAACAGAGGGGGTTTGAAGTCAAAGACAAGCAATAATATCTTCCCAGAAAATCACAGATAAAAAAGAAATTTCGTTATTGTAATGGATGCCTGTAACTTTTGCTTGTTTTTTGCAGTGCTCTTCTTTGATTTTCATCACCTTTTTTTACTCCAAGGATGCAGAAAGATGTCTTCCTGAGTGAACAGCAAACATGAGAATTTGCTGCTTAACCTCCCTGTGCACGCTGATGTGATTGTAAGCTGCACAGTCTACTGAGCCCATTGACGCTAATTAAGTCTGGAGTTGGTCACTGTTAATGTTTTAACATTTGCTTCTGCATTACCTCACTGTGATTTTTATTAGATGATTTTAATAATAATTTTCTTTACATGAATCTGTTCAAATCTCCATTTTTCTCACGTGGATGCTTAAATAACCCAAAAAGATTTTCCTTATGCTTGAGTGCATTCTGTACCAATCCTGTTCAAGAAAAAAACATATTCCTCTTTATGCGATCTAGAAACCATACGGGCTCAAGTGATGGTTGTAAAAAGTGTTTTTCTGTTTTGACCACTGTATGCAAGACAGTTACGGGGTCACCAGTGTAATCACATTTATGTGGGTACACCAAGAAATAAAATAGGGGAAGGGTTGTAAGGTGCAAGAACAGTTTCCGAGAAGTAATTTAGTACTTTCATGGCTGATGAAAATAAGGAGTTGATTTACTTGCTGAAATCTTTTCAGGAGTTTTTCAGGATTTTTCCTTAAATACAAAGTAAAATGTAGGTGTTATTAGAGTGTTGCTACCAGGGCTCTTGTAAAGCTAAAATAATTCGATTTTGTCTAAAAAATCCTAAATATATAAAAATTTAGTTATATACTGTGCTGACTAATCTGTAAAGGTCCAGGTTTAACCACTTGGAGCTGTATCAGAGGCAAAATAATAGGTCCTAGAGTGAGTAGTGGGATGTCTTAGTCTTTGTTTTCTCTTAATTTTTCTGTTTCATTTAGCCAACAATTTTGTGGTATTTTTACAACTATATTTGACTTTAAAACATAGGGTTGCTCAAGGAGCAAAGTTATTGAAAAGAAGAGGTGAAAAGCAAAAGGTAATTGGACTAATGGCTAGACAGAAAGTAAATATAATCTTCTACTATTAGTAGAATTTACTAATGTCTATTTCACTCTTATTTAGACTAGTTTGTATTACATAAAAAACCATCAAACACCCGGCTAGTCAATGGGACACCACATTCCCGTTACAGTATCTTCATCTTATTCCATTTTCTCAATTTCTTAATCTTGTTTAGTTCAGAAATATTGTCTTATGTTTCATACAAGGGGATCCTAGGTCGGCTTCATCCTCTTTGCGTTACCCCAGTGTATACTGTTTTTATTAATAAGTCTGATTAATTTAATGATAAAGGTCCAATTAATTTTACTAAATAGGATCTGTAGCTACCAGAGAATTTGTTAAAGACGTGAATTTATGTCAGAACTGCAAAATGTGCTAGGATCTACCTAGAGAGGAGGTGGCAGTAGATGTTGCAGTATTAGGGAGATTTCCACAGTGATTGAGATTGCTACTGGTGGTGACTCGCAGCACTTGACGGAATTTGTAATGTACTTTGTGTTCTGTTTTTTAAAAAGCTCAGGCTGAGTGTCAGGAAAGCTGGCTGTTCATCCGCTGCTGATGGTTGTCCTCTGGCTTAGCAGGAACCTTCTGGCTGGAAAGAGAGATGGTCTGAGAGCAACTGACATTGGTCTCATCCTACAGACTTAATGATATGTTTTCATGTAGGTTAAAATGAAATGTTAATGCATTAGGAATATGCTAAGGACACAGCAGGAAAGAGCTGGATGGCTAAAGAAGTGGTGTAGAAGTCTGGGATGAAATTCAAGGGTATAGAGTGATTAGGTACTTCGAGACTAATAACCCAAACTAGAAACTGTGACATTGTCAGTTAGAAACGATTGAAGAGGAGAAGAACCTTGGCATACTCACAAATCATAGGAGGACTGTAAGCTGCCAGTACAGTACAGGTGTTTAAAAAATCAAATTAAGTTCTTGGATGTATCAGATCAAGTATTTCCAGTCAAGCTGGGAAATGTTAGTGCCATTGCAAAAGACTGTATCTGAGGCCTGTTCAATTTTGGTTAGTCATGTTCAAGAAATTGAATTCCAGCTGGGACAAGTTAGGTCTTGCACCACTGGAATGGCCAGGAAAATGGAGATGAAATGTAAAATGACTTTGGTTTGTTTGATATCTAGTGTTAAGACCTGGAGGATGGGCAGGGAGGGAGGAAGAGCAGAGAGTTGCTTAAAACAAAGGAATATGTTGCTCCACGTGAACAAATGCTTGTAATCTGTCTATATATTAAATACAGAGTAGAGTTTTAAAAGCTAAGTATCAAGTGGTAACATTCATTAATAGCTTTCTAATCAAAGTAATGAGGGTGAATAACCTGTATGATTTAGGTTTAGAAAAAGGATTATATGATGTGGTTTCCACGGTAGAGAAAATAATGGGATTCTTAAGAGATTTTAAGGTTTTTATAAGGAATAGAGGGCTCTAGATATTTAAATGATGTAAAACAGTGACAATTCTAAATCCAGTTTTTAATTACATTGCATGGCTTACAATCCTTTGGAAAAAATAGAATTAGTTGAGGTTAGAGTGTCAGCTTCAGTTTGAATATTCATCTTTTGCCACCTAAAATTAGTGCATCCTACTGTACTAGGTAGAGGGTAGTGGCTAAACATAGGTAAGTAATAAGCATCTTTCTCTTAGATCCTTGTGTTTTAATGTACTAAGAAGTATAGTGTATTAGGATTATATTAGGAGTTACATGATTTGGTAAGAGCTGCTTACATCTACCACAAGCAAAGCAAAAATAAGTCAAAAATAAAACTCTAGTCTCTTGCTGTGCTGGATGTGGCCGTGACTCTAGCAGGTGTAAATCTATCTAAATAATGCTAATATGTGCTATGTTATCTTGTAGGATTTCTGTCACAGATTTAGGCTGTCATATGGGATATAATACCCAGAATTATTCACAGTTGTTTAGTATATTATCATTGGAAAGCACAGTGTACATTATTGTCAGTTTTATAAACTGGAGAGGTACACAAATTCTACATGCTAATTATGTATAATAATGAGCAAAAGCTTGGGTCCTCTAATTTAGACAGCTAACCTCTGTTTCAGTACCTAGGTTGCAGTGATTTATACACTACATGCCTAAATATCCTGACCTAAACCACACAGCCTAAGATTTGCTTATCTCCTCAGTGCATGACACTTGGATCAGGAGATGCACACAAGTGTCTTTTGCAGTTTTAGTTTGCTAGTTTAGATTTTCCAATATTCTATCATGTTTTAAACATATGCTAGAAACCTCTCAAATGTATTTTTAAAGTAACTCAAGAATAACAATGAAAACCACAGTCCATATGACAATAATGTATATTTGTCTTAACCACTTCTTGTATTTGATAGCTGATTCTTGATTCAAATTACAGCATAAAAAATGAGGCATATGGTATTATGCTGTCTGGGGGGAGGCATGTCTATTTTATTTCAATCTTTTATCTACACCTCAGAGCAACTGATTTGAGACACACTATATTTCATGTTCTTTTTATCTCCATGTAATTATATATTCCAGGAACAAATTCACATTTGCAGGCTCTCTTTAAATAACTGTTTAGGCTGTTTTCATTTTCTATTTAATTTATTTAGTTTAAGAAGTACTATAAAAATGTACTGTCAATGATATTTCAAATGTATTTGTTATGACAATTACAATATGTAAGAAACAATAATTTACATTAATTTTTTATCTGCTAAAATTGCATATAAAGTGTATTTTTAACAGAGAAAAAAGAAGCTAGATGTCTTAACTCTATACTGCGGAACTCTTGTTTCTTAACTTTTTAAAAGGATGATGTTATTTAAAGATACCTAAAGAAATCAGTGTAGAAAAAGTATATTAATTGGACAGGGCAAAGATCTTGTATCCTTCCCTTTTCTCTCCTTTACCCACCATTCTTACCTCATTCTGTGTTTTCATCCTGAACTTCCAGTTTTTTTAGATTTTATGTTGTCTTTCATGTAATTTAAGACTAAATAACTGATCACTAATAGACTTTGAAATTCCTGATTTCCAGCCCTTCATATTCCTCTGCATGCAGAAGCCTTGCCAATACAGAACTCAGTAGATGGATCTTTTTCTTGACAAATACATCACAAGAATGGGGCTTCTTTTGTTTTGTTGCAGATTCCCAAGCAACACTTACTTTCTTAATCTTCATAAGATGTAAAGCATATGAAGTTATTAAAAAAAAATGGAATAATAAAGTCAAAACGATTACTTTAACCATAAACTAGAATTAAATTATAAAGTATTAAGTTTGTATCACATGCTGTATCTTTTCTTGATGACTTTGGATATGATAAACGACATTTGATACATGCTGACACTGAAGGTAGTAAATAAAATTCACCCCACTGAATTTAACTAGAGTAGAGAGAGTTCAATGCTGAGCTTTGTCCAAAATTTTCTTTGAAGTCAAGAGCAGTTTCCCCTTTAGAAGATCCAGTCAGTAGACTCATGCCAGTTTTTTCAGCCAGGTATTCTTTGTGCTGCAGAACAAAAGCTCCATGTTTATCCACGTTGGTGGATAAAATGTTGAAGAGAGAAAGTCTGAAAAGGCTTAGTAGTTGGTTTGCTAAAGGTGCCAAACAGGAGGTTAGAAGATAAGAGGCTCACAATAGTAATAATAATAATGATAATGATGTTAATACTACGGCTAATATTAGGCTGATAATAATGGATTTGATGGATGGACCACTCGGTGGGTAAGGAATTGGCTGGATGGACATACTCAAAGAGTTGCGGTCAATGACTCAGTGTCCAAAGTGGAGACCGGTGACGAGTGGCGTTCCTCAGGGGTCGGAATTGGGACTAGCGCTGTTTAACATCTTTGTCGGCAACATGGACAGTGGGATTGAGTGCACCCTCAGTGAGTTTGCCGACAGCATCAAGCTGTCTGGTGTGGTCAACACGCTGGAGGGAAGGGATGCCATCCAGAAGGACCTTGACAGGCTTGAGAGGTGGGCCCATGCAAAACTCATGAAATTCAGCAAGGCCAGGTGCAAGGTCCTGCACCTGGGTTGGGGCAATCCCAAGCACAAATACAGGCTGGTTGGAGAATGGATTAAGAGGAACCCTGAGGACAAGGACTTGGGGGTGTTGGTTGATGAGAAGCTCAACGTGACGCAGCAATGTGTGCTTGTAGCTCAGAAGGCCAACAATATCCTGGGCTGCATCAAAAGAAGCGTGGCCAGCAGGTCAAGGGAGGCGATTCTTCCCCTCTACTCCACTCTGGTGAGAACCCAGGTGGAGTACTGCGTCCAGCTCTGGGACCCACAACATAAGAAAGACATGGACCTGTTGGCACCAGTCCAGAGAAGGGCCACAAAGACAATCAGAGGGCTGGAGAACCACGCTTATGAAGACAGGCTGAGTGAGCTGGGGTTGTTCAGCCTGGAGAAGAGAAGGCTGTGGGGAGACCTTGTAGCAGCCTTCCAGTACCTGGAGGGGGCCTAGGAGAGAGCTGGAGAGGGACTTTTTACAAAGGCATGTAGCGATAGGACAAGGGGCAATGGCTTCAAACTGAAAGAGGGTAGATTTAGATTAGATATGAGGAAGAAATTCTTCACTATGTGGGTGGTGAGGCACTGGAGCAGGTTGCCCAGAGCAGCTGTGGATGCGCCATCCCTGGAAGTGTTCAAGGCCAGGTTGGATGGGGATTTGAGCTACCTGGTCTAGTGGAAGGTGTCCCTGCTCATGGCAGGGGTTTGGAACTAGATGACCTTTAGGTCCCTTCCAACCCCAACCATTTTATGATTCTATGATTCTATAATTAAGTGTAAGTTTGACCTAAATGGAGTCACTGGCTTTTAGTTCTTTTGTGCCTTTGGATTCTAAATAGTGGAAAGATATCAGGAGCTTTTTAGTTGATATAGATTTATGCTATATTGAGATTATTATGTGGGTTTAGACCTTTATAATACAGCTGGAAATGTTGTAAAGGATTTTACAGATCTTGCTCTGCAAATTTGGGAATTAAAAAATGCACAGGAAATTTCAACTCAGACCCAACATCTGTTTTTTGGTGAGATCCTGTTTTTGACTTGTCCCACCTCCACCTCCTTCAAAGCCTACATATGGGCACAGTGATGTTCATTTCCTGTCTTGCCAGGTAAAGGAAAAAGATTCATTTCAGGCACCCCATGTGTCAAATCATCGTTTTAAAATTAATACATCTTGAGATCATTCTTCTTAATTCATTTTCTCATTGCCTTGGCTGAGAGTGAAGATAAGTGACTTGCCTAAGATCAGCTAGATCCAAATTTAATTCCTACTGAAATAAATGGGAGTATTATCTTTGTCTCAGGTTTTCATAGGAATTTTATTTACAATTTGTGGATCTTCTAGCTTCTAGTTTGGGTAAGGAAATCTCACAAGTGCCTTGTAAGACTACTATAGTACTTACCAGTTGGTCAGACATAGAAGTTTTCATGAAGCAAAATATTTACTGCTCCTAATTAATTAAGTTTTTTATCTTTGAACTGTCTGATGAGGTGACTAGTAAGTAGAAGTAACTACTTGTCGCTATAGTGGCTTTGATCACAAGTTAGGTTTTTTTCCCAGTTAGACTTGGCTGGGTACTGAGAATGAAGTTACACTTATTTTCACTCAGTTTTAACGATAGGACTTTTTGCGGTGTTTCAGAGGAAAAAGGTAGCTCCAATTCTGGCAGTATCCAGGTTGGAAGAGTCACTTGTTTATGGAAGTGTGTGTTTGAATTTCAGTTTCTGTGTGAATACCACACAATGAGAAACTGGTGCAGTGTAGGTACAGTTCAGAGATAAAGCTGAAATGAGTTCTGGTCCCCCTCTGCTCTTTCACAACATAAATATTTGAGGCGTTTAACCAAGGTGATGATTCTTAGAAATTTTAGGAATTGAAGGTTATTGAGATCCTTTGTTGTGTCAAATGTGGAAGGAGTTATGTTTAAAGAAACTGTGGGGGACTTCAGGAAAGTTTAGTACTTCAGGCTGTGTTGAATTCTCTTCTATTATTTAGCTCTCATTCATTTAACAAAGGTGAAATATTTTCTTCAGCATTCTTCTTTTCCCCCAAATGTATATTTAAAAAGACAGATGAAGTATGAAAGGGAAATGTGTATTAAAGATGGTGCGTGGTATTGTGAACTTGCTGGGGAATATGTACCACCTTACAGTGTGTGCCAATGCACATCATAATGCATATGTGGACCTTGACATACAGTGTAATGAAGTACTATGCACTCAGTAAGGCTCATCAATTAACTGAACCTCAGAAAATACTGGAACAGGAAAATAGTAATTTTAAGAATGGGAATAAAAAGCTATCAGGCAAAAATTTATAGGAAAAGGTTCTCTCTGGCTATCTAATCCATCTATCTTCTGTCACATAGAAAAACTCATCAGGATATTGAAACTGTGAGAAAAGCTGCTTTATTGAGTGATCCGGAATTTCTGAGATAAGAGATTGTAATATGAGGCATGTAGCTCCATGATCAAAATCAGGCTTTCATACTGTGCTAAATACCAGTAAAGCTAATTCAGCATTTTTGCTTTTCAGCAAAAGGGAAATATTTTATTACTACTGTATTAATGTACACTAGTATAGCCCTTTTGGGGCAGAAATTGCAAAATGGTGGACACATTTTAAAACTAAGTAGTCCAAGTGGAGAGAAAAGTTTTTTTGATTTTGTAATATGTTGATAGTGATGTAAGTTGTAATGAATAATAGAGAGTTTATTAAATATGAGATTATGAATCAGATAAACACTTTATTTTTCTCTCTGGTCTTTTAATCAGTCTCTCACTCCAAAGGAATCAGAAAACTGATAAAGGCATGATTTACATTTCAGGAAAATACTTCAGGGATTAGTTGTGAGGGTTGTTTTTCAATCTTAAGGTATTAGAGTTGGAAGTAATCAGCTCATGACTTTCAGACTTTTATTAGGTTAGACATAATAATAGATGGCGAAAACGTCAATCATAGTTTGGGATGAAATTCTAATGTTGCAGAAGATGAAAAAGATGCTACAGGTGATAAGAATGATATTATACTTACTGTCAGAACATTGTAGCTGATACTATTTTTAGATAATTCCCTTGTTAAATAGAGATTTATTTTATGGTTTGGTGTAAATGAGTGAAAGTTACTCCAAATGTTATATTACATTTGAATTTGTTAGTTGGATTAAATATACTTACGAGAGTGATTCTCAACAGCTTTTGTGACAAAAACCCAGATTTATTACATGCAAAAACTGCTAAAAGGTGCATTGCTAAAAAACTGCGCTGGGTAGACATTTCTTCTTTGTTTGGCTGTTTTTTTGTCCACAGATGTTAGCTGTTTTGTGTGGGAATAAAGGTGTTAGTTTATGAGTTTCTTGGAAAAAAAAGTTTAAAGGCTTTGAATGCATGAGATGTGTGGACTGAAGCGCCAGAGGATATTGGTGGAATGTTAGGTGAAACCCATAGGGAAATAATTCAACAGCAGCATCTGGAAAGGAACTGTATGTGGCTTTAGGGTTTACTTTTAATGCAAGTAGTTAAGATGAGATTAAATAGAGGTGTTAGTATGTGAGAAATGGGGGAGCAAGGTAAGTGATGAAGGTATATCATGTGGAATACTGGGATTAGGAAAAAGATTTAACAGAATCCACAGCTGATCACAGCTGAATTTTTAAAAGCCTGGAAACATAATTTGAATTGAACTATATTTTGGCTTCATAGAAAGCAAAACAGCTAACACGAAGAATTTATTGGGAAGGAGAAGAGGGAGGATAGGCAAGTTTCTTGGCCCTGCTGTGTCTCACTTTTGCCTGAACGGTATGAAGAAGATGGAAAGTTAAGCTACTATGCCAGCAAGCTGTTGGCTATACAGAGAGGAATCGACTGGTGACTGGGAATTTTAGCTTGTCTCCCTGCTGTTTTTTGATATTTAAGACTTGATTCAGGTGTCTAAGCGCAGTTGTCTGGTGCCATGTGGGATGCCCTAAGATAGCTCAGATGGCTCGTAGGGTTGGCAGATATCAAACGGGGTTTATGGGAGACCTGTGCCCTCTGGTGTAATAGCTGGAAGTCAGGTGGGATGCATCTCAAATGCACTAGGTGCCTATAATTAGCCATCTGACTTAGGCCCTTACTACTTGGCTGAGTTGTTTCATAAGTTTTTGGCCATTGCTGACAGTGCTGAGAAGTGGCTTGATTTGGCCAGCCATGCTTCATTGCTGATGCCATTTAAGATGCCCTACAATATTCTACTTTACCTCCAGCTGCCAAAAAAGGCATAGGCCCTGTGTCCTGCATGCTGTGTTTAGGGAACCCTGAGACATTATATATGAATATGTAAGTTGACTGTACTGGGATACTTAGCACACCTATAGACATAAATGTGTGGATATCTAAGTTCAGGTGTCTTAAAGTTCAGTTGAATCCTGTTATTAAGAATGTTTCAGGCCATTTTGACCTTAGTGAGTGGTATGGCTGGATTGCCATTTAGTCCCTAAATATTATTATCTGTCATCAGAGTTTAGAACAATCCTTTGGTCAAGATTACGTGTCACAGTAAAATGAAAATACTGCTAATGGTAATACTATTAGAGGTTTGTTTTTCTTCTTATTGTGTGCTTAGTTAACACTGATCCACTGGTCTTATTACCAGTTTTACAACAACACGCATTTCTTTCTCATCTATTGTAAAACTTATTATCCAGAATATGGAGGCTGAAAAAAATCTCCCTAAATATTAGAAGTGGAAGTGATTAAAAAATTATGAAATCTCATGATTAATTTTGCCATGACAACGCTTAATCCTCTCAAATAGTCTGAAGTGATATGAGCCCATTTTAGTTTTGTTTTTGTCATAGTTTCTCCAGTCCATTTTCTTCTGCTTGTTCCACTCCACTCTTTTCAGGTTTGCATGATTAGAACATGTTAAAATCTTATTACATAACTAATGTAATAAATTGGAAATTTAACCAGTTCAGCAGAAGCTGTGACATATCAGTATAATATAAGTACTTTTTAATAAGCTCAAAAAAACCTGATAATTTTTTATATGTTTATTTTAAAAGTAAAGCGTTGTATCTGTCTTTTTTGTAAATTTCATGAGGAAAATTTTCAATAGCGTTAATTATTATCAGTTACATGGGCAGAAAATGATATTCTTTAAATATGCTGCCATTTGACTGATTCCATTGTGAAAATGGAACATTTTTATAACATCAAGAATGGCGTAGCGTTCAAGATACCATAATTTCCTTCCTACTATTGGGAAATTATTACGGTAACACTTTGCAGATGTTATTTTTTGAACGAGCTTTATAAATTTTAAATTCTCCTGAAGGATGAGTTGCCAACAGTGGCTAAATAAATAACCATTAAACTACTGTCATTTTTATCAGTGTCTTTTGGGAAGAGAGCTATGGAAAACATAGTGGTGGGCCAGCTGTACTTGAATTAAAGATTTCCTTGATCTTTTAGGCACTGCCTTTGGACACAGAAGGTGATTTTGATGGCAATAATAATTGAGAACAGTTGACTTACTTCCAACTTTTTACTTGAGTTCTTAAAGATCTATGCATAACTCACTTTTATTGACAGTGAGGTATTTAAAGAGACTTATCTGATAGGGTGGATGGGCTGGCTTGTCAATGTATTCGTTTCCCCCCCCACCCCGCCCCATTGATATCCCAAAGCATTATAAAGGGCAAATTACTTTCACATGTTGGTCTTGTAAGGATGATCATGCCTCTGCTGTTTCAATGTGTGTGGAAAAAACACCACTCTCTCTGCCTTCTAGAGTTCTGTCTTCAGTCTTGCCTGTAAAACACCATACACACCATAATACTATTACCATAAATAATAGCAAAGGAAAAGTGTGGGAGGTTTTGGCTTCAGTGTCATCAGTATGCTGTTGATCTCAGTTCTCTGTATCCTTTTCATCCAGCCCAGATGGCAGAGTATAATTGCTTTTCCAGGCTTTGACCAAGATAGGGATATGGATGAAAGTGACTTGGCTGCAAATCAACTTGGTTAATGGAGAAATGCTGCTTTCTAGCCAAGGGAAGCATTTAGGGAAATAGGAAAAGGTAATGTATACACCATGTCCTGAAAATACATTTTTAATTTTTGCTAAAGTGACTTGACTGTGTTGGCCTCTTACTAACAACAGAGGCCTCTAGTACCATTTATTATTAATGATTCCATTGTAACACAAGTCTAACTGTGCTTGTCTATGTCTCTGCTACCACCTGACTCTAGTAATGCATTCTCTTCATCATTATTTTGCAAGTTATCTGAAATGAAGTGGGACTACAGAACATCTGTCTGCTTTTAGATTGCATAAACCGTTAGCTGTAGTTGACACTTGTTCAAACCTCTGTGATTCCACATGCTCTACATTTGTTGAAAATGGGAACAAATGCTTTTTAGAAGATGGCAAGTCATCAGTGATAATTCAGGAAGTTCAGACTCATCCAGGAGACTGTTATTTGACAGATCTGGTCTCTTTTTTTTGTTCTCTCAGGTTATGAATGATTTTATGTAAAATACAGACATGAGTATTAAAGAGGGGTTTTCTTTGTTTTCAAAAATTATGAACAGTCTTTGGGCTTGATTTTATCCTTCTGACTATTTGTCCTGTAATGCTGCTACATTGTTTCAGAACGTCCAAATTCATGACAGAGAATTGGACATGGTTTGCAGTTGCTCTTAGAACTGGCTGCTCGTTCTGTAAGACATTCAGTCCCCAGTTTCTGAGATTCCCTTTTTGAAGGGCTGTCAGAACAGCAGTTTTGTTAGCCTGCATCTGCCTGTGGAATTTTCTGATCCAATTGAGCTCACAATTGGCAAATTTTAAGCCATGACCACCAGAAATATTTGCGTGACTCTCTACTGACATGTAATAAGTTGTCCTTGGCAGTATACTTAGAATGTAGCATGGACTGTCATGATTTTGATGATCACAATTTAAAATGAGTAACTTTATGCAATTCAGGTGTTCACATTTCTTACCTTTGCTTACTGAAGGGTGTCTGGAACTATCTTCACATCATAATAATTTTTATACATATTTTCCAGTATACTTTCACTGGCTTTGTTTTAATTGAGATATCAAAATATGCGAAGCACAACAAGATTCAAAAACAACAAAATATGTAAATGAATAAATCTAGAATGTTGATATTTATATGCCAGTATTTTCCCTAAATATTTATTTCTAATATTTGAAATAATACTAGTAATTGTATTTTATGTAATAATGATATTATATATGTTTCTTCGTGAATGTTTATATTTTGAATAGGTGGTCTTCGTAGATTGTGCTCTTTACCATTTTGTAAGGTGGGAAATACAGCTTTTATTCATCTTCTGTCCAGCACAGCCATTACTGTGTACCTGAGATATAACCACCGGTTAAGTTGTGTTCTATCATTTCACTGTATCTGTGCTTTGCACAGTTTTGGGGATTGAAAGGAATATATGAAAAGTTGCAAAGCAAGGACTTAATCAGAGCTGAAGCTAAAGAATATAGCCTAGCAGTTCAGGGTTTTATATGCTGCTACTGGGAAAAACTTGTGCCCAGTGTAGTAGTTCAGTGTAGCTCTTCAATCTTGGAAGAAATACTGTTACATTTTGTGTTCCTTTCAAATAATGGAGAGATCAAGAAGAAAATCTAGTTTTTGAAGAAACTGAGAAGGTCATAAAGAAACACAGGATAATATTGTTACAAGATCAGGATGGTAACCCATGTAATTTGTTTGACTAAGAGTAGTAGTTTCAGAATGCATTCCAAAGCCATGACAAAATAAAAAAACAATGAGGAATCTTTAAGCCTGTTTATTGCTTCTGAATGCAGATACTTCCTCATGAAAGGGGAAAATGAGAAATATTCTAAGAATGAAAGTCAGTTTAGTCTTTGATGTGATATGAAAGTACAACAGAAAACAACTTGCATCCTCTCATGTATTTAAAAATCTGTTAGGAAATTATTAGAGCTTATTTTTATGCTTTTAAAATAAAAGTGAAACTAGGCACCTCCAAACAGTATTCAAATATATGACTACCCTTTCAAATAAGCAAAATGGAAAGAGCCAGGGTGTCAGCGTATGTGTAGTCATAGTTCAAGCCGAGCTCACCTGAATTGGTTATATGAGGCAAATTATACGTTGGAGGCAGCTGCAGGTTTTGTTTGCGTCTCCGAGTGGCTAAGCACATCCACTGTAAGCTGAAGGGTAAACTGCAAACCATAGAAAACAATATTCAGCAGGTGTTTCACACAAAGTATGTGAGAGTTGACCTCTTCCCGTCTAGTATAAAAGAAGATAGTCTGAGAAGTGAGGAATTCCTTCTCTCTTACTCCTTCTGTTAGACTTCTGCAGACAGAGATTATAGTGATTTATTAACTCTGTAGCTCTTTTGGAAAATGTGCTATTTTATGTTTGGCCTGAAAGAAATGTCCTTTCATATAGAAAGGAGTTGTTTGTTTGATTTGCTACATCTTGATACATTTTGCTAAGATCTGGGAGATACTGTGCTGCGAAATAGATCTGTACTCTTCGTACCCCTCAGGCAATTCTCTGCACAATAAGTGATTTAGCACAATTGTGTATCGTGTCTCAGTTTTCTCTTTTGTAAGCGGAGTTGTATTTGTGTATCAGACAGAACTCTTTTACTGTTAGTTGGATTTTGGTGTATTATTTTGTTGCTTGAACAAGACATTATCCTTTGGGTTTACTCTCACAGCATCTGATAGCTGTAGCCTCCACTGGGTAAGGAGATGGTGCAGCAGGATCAGAGAGAGTTAATGTACAAAGCACTAAATTTCCGATGTTGCTTATGACTGCTGCTGCTCTAATCTGGAGCATGTGATATTACTGGCCTCCATCAGCAAAGCTTCTACTTACAGTGCTAGCCATTAACAGCTACTGCACTTTCTTTTTACGTACAACTGACAGAAAGGGTCAAAGAGAGGGAGAAATAGGCTGCATTCTACTCCCAGCATGTATGACTTGGGATAAAGAAATGCTGAATGGGATGTCAGGGAGCAAGGGTCAGATATTGCAATGAACTCTAGAATAAGAAATTTCTCAGTTCAATTGTCAGGGAGCAGCGAGGCCCAACAGCTCCCTAAGGGAGGGGAGCTGAGGGTGGTAACAGGACTGGCAGGTTACCAGCCAAGGTCCCATCCCACAGCAGCTAAGTGAGGTGGGCAGGGTAGGCCTAGGGGTGGTAGCCAGGTTCAAGCAAGAGTCTAGGCCATTGGCCTGGTTTGTGGTGATAAGGGAGGTCTAAGGTTAGACCTGTGAATGCAGGTCAGTGAGTCGGGGTCAGGATTCAATTCAGCCATGGTAATCAGGATTGCCTATAGAGTCACATGCAGCCCAGTGATCATTAGGCAGGTCCGTAGTGGTGAGAGAGGTCCAAGGTCAAACTGGAAAGTCAGTCCATGCGTCAAAGTCTGGATCAAAATGAATGCTCTGTTTACAGAGGAGTTAAGGTAAAACAAGGAGGCAAGAATTCAGTTGTTCTAATTGTTTCTAATGTGTAGCTTGGGCAGAAGAATAGAAATCATGCCAGTTGCTGCAAAGAGATGCTCTGAAACAGGAATTAGAATCCTCTTCATGGTACTGATGCTGCTTAAATATCCATGTGCTACATGTTCCTTTTGAGATACCTGAAAATTGTTGATGTGTAAGGTATCAGTTGCTGAGGGTCTATTTTGGATTGAAATGATCTGCTACAAGGGGTAATGTTACTTCCTCTCTTCTATGTATTTATCTGTATTCCATTTTTCAGTGAGGAAGGGCTTAGAGGCAAAGATGAAATGTGGCAGCAGGAAGGATTGGGAATTGGGTCAGCAAGGAAGCGTAAAAACTTAATTTAGAATGATGAAAGGAATACATCACCTACTGAGCTCTTGGAGGAACTCAAAAGAAGTTCCAGTGATTTCTCTTGATAACTCATTGGATGATATATAGTTAATTTGAGGCAGATGTCTGCTTGGGATTAAGAGACCTGAATTAAGATGTAAGTAGGTATCTACAGCAGTTGAAGTTCCTGTGACAGCCAGTGCAGACCTAGGACAGGACTCAGTTGCCTAAATATAGGTGCCGAGTGCCATTTGAAACACCTAGGGTATATGAGACATCCTTATGGGGTAGGCATATCCTGTATACTGTAAAATGCACAAGAAACCTACTTCTTTCTGGAGTGGTGTTCAGTCCTCAAGCAGTTATACAAACCTGGTGACTGAGATCATGGGCCACTAGGTGTGGACCTTAGGGTGACCTGAATTACTCTTTATCTCCATCAGCCATATTAAATAAAGATCCTTCAGCTGCAATGGGAATTTAAACATCTGGCATGCCTTTAGACACCTGTATGGGGGGAACCATAAATGGTTCGGTTCAGTTCAGTTGCCTAACAGATGAGTCTACAGCCATTTAAGATGCCGTGCGGTGTATAAATACTTGACAGATTTGAACTCGATAGATTTGAAATGGGATCTACAGTAAATGGACAAAGTGGGATCCGTGACCTTCCTGAGCAGCACTTGGAGGCCAGAACTCTTAAGCCATCCAGAATGATGCCAGGTACACATGATTAGACAGCAGGAACGAGCTGAGGTTTCTCAACCTTGACCTGAATACCACTCTGAAACCCCACCTTCTGTACCTTCGGAAGACTTATTCTGTAATATATAAATGGTATGTTTCTTTTTTAAATTTATCACTGTTTGTCCATGAGTAGTGTAGTTAAGAGTGTGACTTGAATTTTCTGGTTTTGAATAACAATATTTTTCATAACACAGCAACATTTTACAATCTCTGGAGCATTTTCTATTAATGTCATTTGTTACCTTTTGAACTGTCAGTTCATCAGAATTCTGCTCATTTGATAGAACTCTTTTTACGAAATACTATTTCTAATTCCTAAATAAAGTAATTGTTTTTTCTTATTATTTGTTAGTTAATGTTATTTGCACTTTATGATCTTTGTCGGTACCATTAAAGTCCTCTTTGTAAACAGGCTTAGATGAAACAACTGGCCACTCCAGCAGCATAAGCATTTATAATTCAATTGAATACCCCTGTGTTTAAAATAATATTTTTTCTGTTTTCATATGATTCACTTATATTTTATTGTAAAGAGCCCTGCAACAATTTAATAACGATACTAGCAGATTATATTAAAATTTAATAATTAATGGAAACAACAGTAGAAATGTTAGAGCTATTACTTTACAATAGAAATCCATACACGGAAATCTCAGTTCAGATAATCTGATATATGTAAATCACTACGCTTTCATGAGCTCACACAAGCCCTCTGATAAAAGCTGTAAGCACACTGAAATTAAATTTGAAGAGGTTGACTAAAGTAATACCTGTAGGTTTAATCCTCAGTATGAGAGGGGCGTAGACATACTGGATCAGATCCGGCAAAGGGCTGTGAAGGTGATTAATGGATTGGAGCATCTGTCACATGAGGAGAGGCTGAGAGAGCTGAGAGTGTTTAGCCTGGAGAAAAAAAAGGCTTGGGGATCTTATCAATATATACAAATACCTAGTGGCATGAATAAAGAAGACAAAGTCACTGACAGGATGAGAGGCAGTGGACATAAACTTAAGTACAATAAATTCAATTTAAAGATCAGAAAAGTCTTTTTTACTGTGAGGGTGGTCAACAGTGGAACAGGTTGCCCAGGACTCTCCATCTTTGGAGATACTTAAGACCCAACTGAACATGGTTCTGGGCAGCCTGCTTAAGTTGACCCTGTTCCGAGCAGGGGTGGTTGAACAAGATGATCTCCAGAGGTCCCTTCTGACCTCAACGATTATTTGGTTCATTCCAGATTAAGTTAAGTTTGCATTTAAAGAATTTAATTTTTAAATTATTTACTTGCATTTTATATTTTGCCCTCCTGTGGATGATTTCCAGTTGATTGAATTCTTTCTTGTAGCAGGAAGTCCAAAACTGGACACAGTATTGCTACTCATTAAGTGGCAGGCTACTGTTTCATCTGTGACGTCCCTGTTTATAGTCTAGGATTAGATTTGCCATTTCATCTTTTTTTTTTTCTTGAGAGCATGATGTTATTGACGCATATTCAGTTTGTTATTCTTTTTAATATTCCAGTCCTTCTCTATAGAACTGTTTAGACACACACTCTATCTTCTATTTTACAAAAACCCTTTTTTGTAGGGTCAGAATTATTAAAATGGAGAAATAAACATGATAGAATTTTTAGAGAACAACATGCAAAAATTATCTCAATTAGTCAGATTCAGTTACAATAAGGATAGTCCTAAGCGGTGTGTTATGTATTGCTTTTATTGAAATGCATCTTTTTTATTTCTCTGGTATGTCAACAGAACTTTGAATTCCAGTCCTGTTGTCTAAAGCACTTGCAATGGCTTTGTTTGTGGTGTTTCTGTGTTATCATTCAGGTCATGAATATGCAATGATATAAGAAGAAAAAATTTACTTAATGAAAGCTTCTCAAGGGCTGATTAGTTTTTTTGCTAGTCATGGCCTGTTTCTGGCTACTGTTATCCCAGTGGTCATGTCAACAGCATACAGCAGAAGTTCTAGGACAAATACTCAGTTATCTTTACTGGGGCATATTCACCAGGTGTGTCCCACCATTTTCTGAATATCTGTATGTATTATTTATATCTCACAGGTGAATCTTCTCCATTTTCCCCCTGATTAACTTGGGAATAAACATGCTTCATATTGGCCTTCCGGTGGTGTGAACTATATAAACAAGTGTCTGCAATACCACTTTAGTCTTTGTTTGGTTATGTACTAAGTTTTTAATTTCTTTCTGTTTATTTCCTCTATGTCTTCTAAAGGTTAGAGACATCTCTGTGTTCAGAAGGTTGACCACTGTTTTCTTTGTTCTCCTTCCAGCAATTGTATTATTTATCTCAGACACTTCTCCCAGTGTTTGGGCATTTGTCCATGTCACTGGACATGTACATATGGAGTTATGATGCCACCTCCCTGCTGATCCTTGTTTAAAACTGCTCTCCTGAATAATTCTTCCTTGTACAAGATGGACCCACCGTTGTTCAGTTGTCCTCTGTGCCAGAACACCACCTTGTGGAAAAGGAAAGCAGAGCTTCATCTTTGCTTAGAGATTGAAAAGACCTGAACCTCCAGATTCTTCTCCCTTACTTTTGAGTCCTTTCAGTTGTTTTTGAGCAGCTCTGGGTAATATTTGCCAGTTCTATTAGTGCTGATATGAATGAACTGCATGAACTAAAAATTAGAAGGCTGAATGAACCTCAGCACCTTTATTAGAAGTTCTGAAGCAGTGGCAGGGCTTAAAAAATGTGTTCAATTTGATTACATTTATGGTTATATTAAGAAGATTATAGTGCGCTAATTAAGGGTTACTAGGATTTTCTATAATAAACTTGAATTTTCAGCTATTTATAACTCAGGGAAAATCTTTCCATACAAAAATTTGGCATTCAGTGTCTCAGGCTGAATGGTATGGTTTTCCTTTTTCTATTTAAAAAAAAAAAAAGATTCTTTGGCTGCATTCTGTTGTGAGGGAGGCAATTTTTTTGTGGTTTTATATGCTTTTTGTTCTCCCTTGGCAAGGTTTGATACATGGAAAAAACAAATTTTCCAGGCTCTTAGTCTTTTATGTCAACTATTTCCTTTTTGATATTTCAAACATTGTACTTTGGTAGTCATTACTTTTTAACAGAGCCACTATATAATTCAATAAGCAGTCACGTCTAAATATCTACCATAACTACTTTTTATATTTCATTACCTGAAAATACTTTACACAGTACAATTTAGTAAATA